>NC_060129.1:123578980-123902480 GCF_021461395.2 Schistocerca americana
TTTTTTTTTTTCGAAAAAGGTTGCGCCAAACAAAATTATTTTTAATTCTGTACATGTCCAATTACGTGGGGTAGTCACAAAGATTTCATTATCACCTCGAAAAAATAAAGCTACGGCTATCAACTTGGCGAAGATGTCAGGCCTTCTCCTGATATTTGTCTTTCCAGTATGACACATTTTTCCTCAACAGTGTATCTACATACGTACTCCGCAAGCCACCAGATGGTGCGTGGCAGGGGGTACCTTGTACCACTACGAATCATGTCCTTTCCTGATCGACTCGCAAATAAAGCAAGGGAACATGACTGTCTTATTTGCCTCCGTTCGAGCCCTACTTTCTTTTATCTTGTCTTCGCGGTCATCCAGTTTCAAATATTCCCTTCTGAAGAAAACATTTTTATAAATGTTGAAACCGTGATAAAGGGGTCTTAATAAATCTTCCATTTTGTAGCTGATTGGCAGTTTGCCATTTATACACGAAAATAAAATGATATTTATAATAGGATAATATGAAACTGGAGTTCCTTATTCGTAATTAATACACTTTGGTGCCAAAGTCATGGGATACATCCTAATATTGTTTCGGGCCTCCATTTGTCCGTGGTAGGGCACCAAATCGACGTGCCATGGACTCAAAAAGTCGTTGGAAGTCCCCTGCAGAAGTATTGAGCCATGCTGCGTCTATAGCCGATCATAATTGCCGGTGCAGGAATTTGTGCACCACCTGACCTCTCGATTACGTCTCAAATGTTCGATAGCATTCATGTCGGGCGATGTGGGTGGCCAAATCATTCGTTAGAATTATCCAGAATGTTCTTCAAATCAATTGTGAACAATTGTGGCTTGGTGGCGTGGCATATTGACATCCATAAACATTCCATCGTTGTTTAGGACAAGCCGGCCGGTGTGGCCGAGCGGTTCTAGGCGCTTCAGTTTGGAACCGCGCGACCGCTACGGTCGCAGGTTCGAATCCTGCCTCGGGCATGGATGTGTGTGATGTCCTTAGGTTAGTTAGGTTTAAGTAGTCCTAAGTTCTAGGGGACTGATGACCTCAGATGTTGTCCCATAGTGCTCAGAGCCATTTGAACCATTTGTTTGGGACATGAAATCCATGAATGACTGCCAGTGACCTCCAAGTAACTGAATATAACCATTTCCAGTCAATGATAGGTTCACTTGCACCAGAGGACCCAGTACATTCCATGTAAACGCAGCCCATAGCATTACGGAACCATCACCAGCTTGCAGTGCGTTATTGACGACTTAGGTCCATGGCTACCCTACCATTAGCACTTAACGGTTGAAATCGGAATTCATCTGACCAGACGACGGTTTTACAGTGGTCGAGGGTCCAACCGATATGGTAACGAGCCCTGGAGAGATGCTGGTGGCGATGTTGTGCTGTTACCAAAGGTACTCGCGTCGGTCGTCTGCTGCCATAGCCCATTAAAGCCAAATGTTGCCGCACCATCCTAACGGATACGGTCGTCATACGTCCCGCATTGATTTCTGCGGTAATTTCGCCCAGTGTTGCTTGTCTGGTAGCACCGACATCTCAACGCAAACGCCGATGCTCTCAGTCGTTAAGTGAAGGCGGTCGGCCACTGCGTTCTCCGTGATGAGAGGTAATTCCTGAAATTTTATATTCTCGGCAAACTCTTGACACTGTGAATATCGGAAGATTCAATTCCCGAACGATTTCCGAAATGGAATGTGTCATGCGTCTAGCCCCAGCTACCATTTGGCGTTCAAAATTTGTTAATTCCCGTCGTAGAGCCGTAATCACGTCGGAATCGTGAATGAATCGCCTGAGTACAAATGACAGCACCACCAATGCACTGTCTTTTGTACACTATGTGATCAAAAGTATGCTCACGCCACCAAAAACATACGTTTTTCATATTCGGTGTATCGTGCTGCCATCTACTGCCAGGTACTCCATATCAGCGATCTCACAAGGGAACCTCCCCATCGCACCCCCCCTCAGATTTGGTTATAAGTTGGCACAGTGGATAGGCCTTGAAAAACTCAACACAGATCAATCGAGAAAACAGGAAGAAGTTGTGTGGAACTATGAAAAAATAAGCAAAATATACAAACTGAGTAGTCCATGGGCAACATAGGCCACATCAAGGATGATCTGAACTTAAGAGCGCCGTGGTCCCGTGGTTAACGTGAGCAGCTGCGGAACGAGAGGTCCTTGGTTCAAGTCTTCCCTCGAATGAAAAGTTTAAATTTTTATTTTCAGACAGTTATCAGAGTTCAGGCACTCACACATAATCAACTTCGCTCTCCAAAATTCCAGGACTTGTTCAGATTTGCTTGGACGTATGCTGGATTTGACGGTCTACACACGGAAAATTTTGAAAACGTTAAAAACATATGTTTTGACAGAGCACAGGGAAAACTGTGAAACCGTTGCACTCATTTGTTGCAGTTTATGTGACAAACTCTTATGTTTTCATCGTTTTTTTGGGAGTGATTATCTCATTCACAAGCAAACCTATGAATCTTTTTACCCATTCGCCAAGTGTACAGGTTAGGTGGGTCGACAACATATTCCTGTCATGTCACGCACAGGCCGTCACCAGTGTCGTATAGAATATATCGGACGTGTTTTCCTGTGGAGGAATCGGTTGACCTATGACCTTGCGATCAAATGTTTTCGGTTCCCATTGGAGAGGCGCGTCCTTTCGTCTACTAATCGCACGGTTTTGCGGTGCAGTTGCAAAACACAGACACTAAACTTATTACAGTGAAAAGGGACGTCAATGAACGAACGGACACATCATAACTGCGAAAATAAAGAAATTAAAATTTTCACTCGAGGGAGACTCGAACCGAGGACCTCCCGTTCCACAGCTGCTCACACTAACCACGGGACCACGGCGCTCCTGATCTGATAGTGTCTTTGTGTTGCTTATGTTGCATATAGACTGCTCATTTTTTTCATAGTTCCACACAACTTCTTCCTGTTTTCTTGGTTGATCTGTGTTCAGTTTTTCAAGGCCTATCCACTGTGCCAACTTATAACTAAATCTGCGGGGGGTGCGATGGGTAGGTTCCCTTGTCAGTAGTGTGTATTCTCCTTAGCGTAAGTTAGATTAAGTAGTGTGTAAGCACAGGGACCGATGACCTCAGCAGATTGGTCCTACAGGAACTTCCACCACCACCTATTCACGGAATGGTGATGGCAAGAGGAGAGGAGGGTGTCACTTCTGCCGAGCGTATTTTTAAATCTTCTTTGAGTACACTTTGTTTTCACGAAAAGGGTACCTAAGATGTCAACGTAAAGCACATATTCTGACCACCCAGAAAACTGTGACCACCGATGTACTGTCGACATAACCCCTTCGACGCAACTTGTTATCAATGACTTCCAGTGTGTGTCTGAACACACATTGCGCCAAACACTCTTAACGATGGGTCTCCGCAGCCGATGACTTGTGCGTGTGCCAATGTTACCATTACGACATCCGCAACTATAGTCTGTCTGTAAACTCAAGAGCGAGCAGCGCTTTTCGTGGGGGAAGTGGCATTTCCCGGAAGAACGCTGCCACCGGCCTACAGGGGCAACCAAAATCTGTTGCCCGTTATCTGTCTAGCGGTGTAGATCGGCGTGCAGTGATATACGTCCTTTCTGTTCGTGGGATCTTAGTTGCCAGTGTCAGTGAGTTAACTTTGTATACTTACTGATGTACTTCGATATCCGGAAGTGATGGATAATTGTCTAGCATTGCAAGAAAATGTGCAGAAAACTCGCAAGAGGAGGTATTTGCGGATTAACGAGCGTCGTCTCTAATGTTATTACAGCGTGTATTAAAGAGGCGACCCAAAAAGAACTGTTGGCTAATATTACCAGTCCCAATCAAAGGGCTGCAATTTATGCAAACGTCAGCCTCACCTAATAGGACGCAGAAGTAAGGAATGGAAAAATGAGCCGCATGGTTTACTGGAATCGCCACGAAGGAAAACTAATAATTTTGGGAGGAAACCCATCGTTATAGATAGTTTCCAAATCACGTAAAACCTTTGATGCTTATGGAACACTAAATCTCTATCTCGGTCACTAGTCACCTGATTCTAAGACATATTGCTTAAAACATCTGCGCAATAGCTATTCTAAACACTGCTGAAATTTCCTTCGAAACATGTACACCGATTCTGGACTTCTAAGCAAAAAGCTTGACATACGAGGTGCGTTCACATATTAATTTTTATTTTTGGGTAAGAACTTTATTTTTTAATCTACAGCAATGTTATCCTCTTCAAAATATTCTCCATTACACACTATACACTTATGCCAGTGCTTTTTCCAATTCCCGAAACACTTTAGGGACTGTTTCTTCGGGATAGTTTATAGGTCTCTTAACTGTGCATTTTTAATGTCATCCGTGCTTGTAAAACCGCTGTGCTTTAAGGCCTGCTTTGAAATGTTTATACCACTTGTCTGCCCTTGGTTTACCCATAACAGGCTCACCAAAAGCAATATTTACCATTTCTAAAAATTTCATACAATTTATTCCATTCTTATAACAAAATTTAATGCAGATTCTCTAATTTATTTTTATACAAAACAAATAATCCTTGATGCTACCAAAACACATGTAACCTTTCTGACAGCTGACAACAGAGTAAATACCCAATATGCATAACATTGAACACATACTTTTGAGGTATGTTTACGAAGACAGTGACAAAAAAGTAGTGCAAATCGGACTAATACAACACATAAAATTATAAATTTCTGCTTACTTTTTAAACACTCTTTGTACTGCAAGAATTGTTAAGTTTCAATGCAGTTCTTCAAAGAAAAGAAACCTTTTAGTAGAAACACAAAATAAGAACAAGCCTTAAATTCTACAGACTGATTGCATTATATGGGGTTCGTTTTACGAATAGGAATAGAGAAACAATACATTCACGTGAACAGGCAATGAACGAACATTTTCACATGGTCGTCGGCTGCGGAGGCCCTTCGCTAGGAGCGTTCGGTGCACTGTATGCTCTGCCCGGCATTAAAGTCTGATGTTAGTCCCACCACAGTTCTCCGCCTGTCCAGTTTTATCGGTGTGCCAAGCCTACGACGTCCAACATCTGTAATGACGGGAGGCCGCCCACACCCACGACGTCTCGACTTCGTTTCACCTTGGTTTCGCCACTTCAACACTCCTGGAATGTCCGACAAGTCGTGCAGTTTCTGGTCGTGAAGATCCTCCGGGCCATCACAATCTGCCCGCGGCCAAACACAGATAGACGTCGCGCCTTCCCCATTCTACATACGGACAGCACGCTCACTGATAGTATATGCACCGTGCGTGTGTCTGACCAGCAGTCATTCCATGGCAGGTGATGCTGCTATCGCTTGGAAGGGTTTATATCGATAGTAAGTCGGTGGTCATAATGTCCTGGATAACCAGTGTACAAAACCTGTACATTCAGATGATCGTAGCTGCGTGTTTTCAGAATTATAGACTAAATTTCTGCACGAGGTCGATCGTTGGACTGATGTCTTGGAAGTATGCTTTTTACATCTTAATGTGTGATGCTTCCTTGTAAGCGTGGCAGAATATCAGAATGTGAGTTTTCTAAGCTATCAAACACGCAAGGGTCTTGAGTCGCTTCGGAAACTAGAGGCTGTTTTCCATACTCAAGGAGCGCGCGCGCTCTGACAGAAACGAGTTGTTGCGATCTGCACCTCTTCATCTATATCTTACCTGACAGCGATGGCATCTTCCAGCAGGACAACAATCTGTGTGACAAGGTCAGAATCGAGCTACAGTGGTTTGAGGAGCATGATAAGTAAACTCAAGGCGATGTGTGGGCACCAAATTCGACCGTCATGTACGCAATGGAATACATCTGGAATTATGTGAACTGTGCATAGACATCTGATACCACATACCCCCGAAATCAACCAATGACTTGTGGAATGTGTGCTATGCGGAATCGCTATTATACTGCGTCCCAGATAGGGGGCATCACGGTATTATCAGGTGGCGAGGAGGAAACTTCCTGGCAGATTAAAACTGTGTGCCGGACCGAGACTCGAACTCGGAACTTGAAGCTCAGAGGAGAACTTGAAGCTCAGAGGACGAGTCGCGAGTCGTATTTGGGTAGCTCAGTAGAGCACATACCTGCCATAGGCAAAGGTCCCGAGATCGGGTCTCGGTCCGGCGCACAGTTTTAATCTCCCAGGAAGTTTCATATCAGCGCACACTCCGCTGCAGAGTGAAAATCTCATTCTGGAGGTGGTGAAGATGTTTCAGCTCGTCAGTGTAGCTCTCCGCTGTTGTTCCTCTGAGCTAGGGCGATCTCATTCGGCATCCTTGATGAATCTGATCTCTTATTTCGTCTGTTGGTTGGTTGGTTGGTTGGTTTGGGGAAGGAGACCAGACAGCGAGGTCATCGGTCTCATCGGATTAGGGAAGGACGGGGAAAGATGTCGGCCATGCCCTTTGAAAGGAACCATCCCGGCATTTGCCTGGAGCGATTTAGGGAAATCACGGAAAACCTAAATCAGTATGGCCGGACGCGGGATTGAACCGTCGTCCTCCCGAGTCCAGTGTCTAACCACTGCGCCACCTCGCTCGGTATTTCGTCTGTAATGCCCTCACCGTTGACGACGTGTTCGCCTCTGATGTACGTTGTTTCGTGGCGAGAAGAGAGCGATTATTTGTTTCAGTGTGGCGCATGGACAGGGAAGCCAGATGCTGGTGTGAGGCTGGTACGCGGGTCGGAGTGTGCTTTAATTACCGGCTCTAATGAAGCGGAGTGGCAGTGCTTTTCTTAGAACGAGCGACTTTTTCTGCGCGGCGCCAGTGTTTACCACGTGGGCTGCCCCACTTAACCGCCACGTGCCGCGGCGCAAACAACGCCCCGCTCCCGACTTTTTACCCTTGCACGTGGCCTTCGAGCAAGAATACAACTTCTTGAAACAAACACGCTAAGCACATGCAGCACCATTTTGAGCAAGGTGCAATGTAATTCTGTTGAATTCGCAGCTCTTTTTACCAATGTGAGATCGAATGCTATCTGCCGATCAAAGTATCGCAGTTTTGAAGCGACCTCATGCTTCATATTTATTGCGCAATAATAATGAGCGTCTGAGATCGGTATTGATAGTTTTCGCAACATATATAGGGTGTTTCACAATTCATGTTACAGAGTTCTAGAGGGTGTAGAGGGAACTTAGTAGATCAAGTTTTACATAGGAAACCATGTCCGGAAATGTCATCCAACGACGCTAAGGGCGTTATAGGCGCCGGCGCCTGTAAATGTAAGTATACACAGGTGGATTCCGTGATGATGGTTCAAATGGCTCTGAGCACTATGGGACTTAACATCTATGGTCATCAGTCCCCTAGAACTTAGAACTACTTAAACCTAACTAACCTAAGGACATCACACAACACCCAGCCATCACGAGGCAGAGAAAATCCCTGACCCCGCCGGGAATCGAACCCGACCACGAGATGCGGGCTCCGTGATGATGATACAAACTTTCAACGATGATGGAGAATGATAAATGTATCAATTTGAGGTAATGGTTCGTCTACCTCAAATGAAAGAATCGAAAGTTATAAGCGAAAACCGTTCTTGTATCTCAGACAATAGCATACATGTTCCGGTACTGATGTTGCTGCCAATTTAGGGTATGCAACTTCCAGAGGTGCTTGCATGGACCAGAAGAATAAAAAATTTGTCGTATAAATGGGATCTAAAATGCATACCAGAGGAGCTATGAGCATTTGTTTATGTTCGCTAGCGTGAAACACATTTCCTCTATTCAACAAGAGCTCATCGCACATAAGTTACGCATTGTAGAGCCCGTGTTTACTGGAGATTTTTTATTCTCTTGGTCCATACGACCACGTCTGAAAGTTGCCTACCCTACAATCTTAGCAACAGCAGTACCAGTCCATGTTTTCCACGTCAGAAGTATCATTGCGTATAGCTATCGTCTCGTTGGTTTCCTGTGCAGGAACACTTACCTCCAATTGATACGAATATCCTTCTCCATTATCCTCGAAAGTTTGTAACATCATGACGGACTTCCCCTGTGTATACACACATTTAGAGGCGTCGGAGCCTCTTACTTTGACGCTCTGTGGCATCGTTGGGTGACGTTCCGGACATGGGTTCCCATGTAAAACTTGATCTACTATGTCCCTTCTACAACCTCTATAAGCATGTAATATGAATTGTGAACACACTGTATATTACTAAACGTCTAGCCCGGGGCACGGTTCAAGTTGAAAGTTGTCTATCTAATGGCTGTCAGCGATGACAAAAACTTGATTTGCAATATTTCATACAATTACAGACGGAATTTAAAAAATTAAAATGCTGTCACATATTGCACTCGTTAGTATAGTCTTTCTCAAAGGTTTATCTCAATAAGACAAGTGTTGACGTTAGAAACTGCACATACGTCTTCAGGCAATGTAACTTACAGCGCATAAACTACCCAAGCTATGTTTTTATTGTGGTCTTCAGCCCGAAGACTGGTTTGATGCAGTTCCCCATGTTACTCTATCGTGTGCAAGCCTTTTCACCTTCGAATAACTACTGCAACCTACATTCTTCTGAATTTGCTTCCTGTATTCATCTCTTGGTCTACCTAAATAGTATTTACCCCCACACTTCGTTCCAAAACTGTTTTGATGATCTCTTGATGTCTCAGAATGTGTCCTACCAACCGATTTCTTCTGTTAGTCAAGCTGTGCCACAAACTTATTTTTTCCCCAACTCTCTTCATTACCACCTCCTCATTAACCACGTGATCTACCCATCTAATTTTCAGCATTTTTCTGCAGCACCACATTTCAAAAGCTTCTATTGCCTGAACTGTTTATCGTCCACGTTTCGTTTACATAAGTACACTCCTTACGAATACCTGCTGAAAACTTTTCCTAGGCGCTTCAGTCTGGAACCGCGCGACCGCTACGGTCGCTGGTTTGAATCTTGCCTCGGGCATGGACGTGTGTGATGTCCTTAGGTTTAAGTAGTTCTAAGGGACTGCTGACCTCAGATGTTAAATCCAATAGTGCCCATAGCCATTTGAACCATTTTTGTTCGAAACATACACTGCGCCACGGGTTTAAAGGTATAAATTCGGAAACTGGGAGAAAACATCGCACAGCGACTGAACCGAAACAAAGTTGCCAACAGTGAGAGCTCTCACTTCCGAAGAGCTAGACCAGTCAAAACCGTACATAAGCCAGAAACGTCAATACCGCACTTAATAACAAGAGAGCGAATCGAGAAAGAGGCATGCCTAAGCAAGCAGGCGCGTAACAAGGAAGCATCACCAACTCGACCTCATATTTTAAGGAGATAACAGCACACTTGCAAGATGTCATCCCCAGCAAAAATTTGAGCAGTATGCAGTTATGACATTATAAGTACACAAGTTTTAAATTTTGCGCGCACCAATGGTCATTCGCCCGCCCCTCTACAGCCGCTGAATGACGCACCCCGAAGTACTGTGTGTGTGTGTGTGTGTGTGTGTGTGTGTGTGTGTGTGTGTTTGTGTTTGGAGGTTACGGGCGCTCAACGTCGATGTTATCAGCACCCTTACACTGATTAAAAGAAACGAATGTGCCCAGAGCCATTTTTTTAACTTTACCTAGCACTTAAAATCTATGACGCACCCCGAAGTACTGTGTGTGTGTGTGTGTGTGTGTGTGTGTGTGTGTGTGTTTGTGTTTGGAGGTTACGGGCGCTCAACATCGATGTTATCAGCACCCTTACACTGATTAAAAGAAACGAATGTGCCCAGAGCCATTTTTTTAACTTTACCTAGCACTTAAAATCTATGACGCACCCCGAAGTACTGTGTGTGTGTGTGTGTGTGTGTGTGTGTGTGTGTGTTTGTGTTTGGAGGTTACGGGCGCTCAACGTCGATGTTATCAGCACCCTTACACTGATTAAAAGAAACGAATGTGCTCAGAGCCATTTTTTTAACTTTACCTAGCACTTAAAATCTATATTCGAAGTCAACAAATTTCCGTTCCTCAGAAATGCTTTTCTTACTATTGCCAGCCAATATTGTATATCCTGTCTATTGCGACCCTCAACAGTTATTTTATTGCCCGAAAAGCAAAACTCGTTCGCTACTTTAAATGTCTCATTTCCGAATCTAATTCCCATAGCACTGCCTGATTTAATTCGACTACATTCCTTTATCCTCGGTTTACTTCTGTTGATGTTCATCTTATATCCTCAAGATACTGTCCATTCCGGTCAAGTGCTCTTCGAAGTCCTTTGCTGTTCAAATGGCTCCAAGCACTATGGGACTTAACATCTGCGGTCATCAGTCCCCTAGACTTAGAACTACTTAAACCTAACTAACCTAAGAACAGCACACATACCCATGCCCGAGGCAGGATTCGAACCTACGGCCGTAGCAGCAGCGCGGTTCCGGACTGAAGCGCCTAGAGCCGCTCGGTCACAAAGACCGGCTTTTTGCTGTCTCTGCCAGAATTACAATATCATCAGCAAAGCTCAAAGTTTTTATTTCTTCTTCCTCGACTTTGATTCTTACTCCAAATTTTACTTTTGTTTCAATTACTATTTGCTCAGTATACATATTGAATAACATCGAGGGTAGGCTACAACCGTGTCTCACTCTTCTCTCAATCAGTGCTCACGTTAACATTAGCCTTGTTTTGCTCTCTCTCTCTATCTATCTGCATCCCCCTTCAGAACACTGTCTATTCCATTCACTTGCTCTTCCAAGTCGTTTGCTGTTTTTCGCAAAATTACAATATCATCGGCAAACGTCAAAGTTTTTATTTCTTCTTCCAGAAATTTAATTCCGTATCAAACGTTTTCTTTGTTTTTCATTACTGCTTGGTCGATGTGCAGATTGAATAACATCAGGGATAGGCTACAATCCTGTTTCACTCAATTTCTCAACCACTGCTCCCCTTTCATGCCGTCGCTTCCTAATAACTGCCATCTGGTTTATACAGGGAGGTTAATTGATCGTGACAGGGCCAAATATCTCACGAAATAAGCATCAAACGAAAAAACTGCAAATAACGAAGCTTGTGTAGCTTGACGGGGGAAACCAGATGGCGCTATGGTTGGCCCGCTAGATGGCGCTGCCACAGGTCAAACGGATATCAACTGCGTTTTTTAAAAATAGGAACTCCCATTTTTTATTACTCAGCATACAGGAAAGTCAAAACAACCTTTGGTGACATTAAAAGCAACGGTGGTAACATTAAGAGTGCAACGGGAATTCCACTGTTAAATGCAGAGGAGAGAGCAGATAGGTGGAAAGAATACATTGGAAGCCTCTATGAGGGTGAAGATTTGTCTGATGTGATAGAAGAAGAAACAGGAGTCGATTTAGAAGAGATAGGGGATCCAGTATTAGAATCGAAATTTAAAAGAGCTTTGGAGGACTTACGGTCAAATAAGGCAGAAGGGATAGATAACATTCCATCAGAATTTCTAAAATCATTGGGGGAAGTGGCAACAATACGACTATTCACGTTGGTGTGTAGAATATATGAGTCTGGAGACATACCATATGACTTTCGGAAAAGCATCATCCACACAATTCCGAAGACGGCAAGAGCTGACAAGTGCGAGAATTATCGCACAATCAGCTTAACAGCACATGCATCGAAGCTGCTTACAAGAATAATATACAGAAGAATGGAAAAGAAAATTGAGAATGCGCTAGATGACGATCAGTTTGGCTTTAGGAAAAGTAAAGGGACGAGAGAGGCAATTCTGACGTTACGGCTAATAATGGAAGCAAGACTAAAGAAAAATCAGGACACTTTCATAGGATTAGTCGACCTGGAAAAAGCGTTCGACGATATAAAATGGTGCAAGCTGTTCGAGATTCTGAAAAAAGTAGGGGTAAGCTATAGGGAGAGACGGGTCATATACAATATGTACAACAACCAAGAGGGAATAATAAGAGTGGACGATCAAGAACGAAGTGCTCGTATTAAGAAGGGTGTAAGACAAGGCTGTAGCCTTTCGCCCCTACTCTTCAATCTGTTCATCGAGGAAGCAATGATGGAAATAAAAGAAAGGTTCAGGAGTGGAATTAAAATACAAGGTGAAAGGATATCAATGATACGATTCGCTGATGACATTGCTATCCTGAGGTAAAGTGAAGAAGAATTAAATGATCTGCTGAACGGAATGAACAGTCTAATGAGTACATATATGGTTTGAGAGTAAATCGGAGAAAGACGAAGGTAATGAGAAGTAGTAGAAATGAGAACAGCGAGAAACTTAACATCAGGATTGATGGTCACGAAGTCAATGAAGTTAAGGGTTCTGCTGCCTAGGCAGTAAAATAACCAATGACGGACGGAGCAAGGAGGACATCAAAAGCAGACTCGCTATGGCAAAAAAGGCATTTCTGGCCAAGAGAAGTCTACTAATATCAAACACTGGCCTTAATTTGAGGAAGAAATTTCTGAGGATGTACGTCTGGAGTACAGCATTGTAATGGTAGTGAAACATGGACTGTGGGAAAACCGGAACAGAAGAGAATCGAAGCATTTGAGATGTGGTGCTATAGACGAATGTTGGAAATTAGGTGGACTGATAAGGTAAGGAATGAGGAGGTTCTACGCAGAATCGGAGAGGAAAGGAATATATGGAAAACACTGATAAGGAGAAGGCACAGGATGATAGGACATCTGCTAAGACATGAGGGAATGACTTCTATGGTACTAGAGGGAGCTGTAGAGGGCAAAAACTGTAGAGGAAGACAGAGGTTGGAATACGTCAAGCAAATAATTGAGGACGTAGGTTGCAAGTACTACTTGAGATGAAGAGGTTAGCACAGGAAAGGAATTCGTGGCGGGCCGCATCGCGCTGTAATAGTTGCAAACGTATAAGTACGTGGTATCACGTAACATTGCTCTAGTGGGGACACTATTTGCTTCGTGATACATTACCCGTGTTAAAATGGACCGTTTACAGAAAATGCCAGAACCCGTGATTTCGTTGCCGTCACATGTCCGCGCGTTTGCATCTCCCACATGCTATGTCCCGAATGCTTAGCCGTGTCATTACCTTTGAATAAGTGTGAGAAGCACAGGTGTTTAATGAGAGGTGAATGTAATACAAAATAGTGCTCACGATAAAACAGTGCGCGTTCGTTGGCGAGTGTAATTTTTCTTCTTTTCCTTTTGCCATTGTCCCGCATCGGCGCAGGGCCTACACCTGCATCAGAACTTCGTAAGTCACCTGACGGCGTGTGGCGGAGAATACTTGTGATGCCATTAACCGATCAATCCTTCCCTGTTCCATTCGCGGATCGTGGCTGGGTAGAATGATTGTAGGTAAGCCTCCCTATTAGCTCTTTTCTCGAGACGTATATGGGAGGGAGTAATACGATGTCCGACTCTTCCCGGAAGTACTCTCTCGAAGTTTCAATACTAAACCTCTCCGTGATGCACAACACCTCTCTTTCAGCTTCTGCCACTGGGGCATGTTGAACATCTCTGTCACGCTCTCGCGTCCACTAAACGATCCTGTGTCGAAACGCCCCGCTCTTTGTTGGATCTTGTCTAACTCTTCTGTGTCCTACGTGGTAAAAGTCCCATATGGATGAGCATTACTGAAGAATCGATGGAATCGGCGCCTTGAAAGCGCCTGATCTTGATATAGCTATGCTTGTTTCTTCACGTTTCCAATTCACAATCACATCACCGACGGTCGAATTGGGCAGCTTTAGAAGGATTGGAATGTCCCTCGTGGATGTGTTATTCAGCTGATATCCAGTACAATATCTACCAAATAATGCATTTTGGTTGGCGGTAAATTCAGCACGTATCTCACTCAAACCAATAGGTGACTCACAGTACTCTGGTTTTTGACACACACGTTTAATATGTTTGCTTTAGATTTAGCGGTCATGTGCGAACGAAGGTGCTGCCTAAGATCGTCAATATGTATACTATTCACACGTAGGGAGTTTACAACATCACTGTATTCGGCCACCATGCTAGGCAGCCAACGATTCAGTCACCTAATTTCAAGCATAAGGAGCAGTCATCATAAACTGTAGTAATAGAAATTGTCGCATCAGTAAGACGAATGTCTGGGGGAGAATGAGTTGGATAATATTCGGTTGTCATTTGCTGGATGATGTAGCTCTCTGCACCACACATCTCATCCCAGTCGAACTCAGAAATTGGCACTTTAACACATTTGTAAACCTTTTCAATCTCCATTCTGGCTTGGATCCCCCAGACATGATGCACCTCTATAGCAATGTTCACTTGTTTGGATGAAGTGGAGATTAAATTGTTTGTGGTGGTGAAAAGCGTGGCTGTACGCGACATATTCTTTTTCTCTACAGTATCTAAATTCTGTTGGTGCACTATCACAGGAATGTTCGACTGGGATGAGTCGTATGTTGGCACCCAGTACTGACCTCCATCTTGCTCTTGTTTAATACCGCCAGCAGTAGCATTCGATGTGTCGTGTGCAGGTCGCGTGTCCTCATCTCTCAAGTTTCTGAGCGGGACAGAGAGCAGCAACTCCTTTTCCTGCTCCAGCAAGTGAGCTGTGTGGGCTACAGGATCCCATGTGGCCTCTACTGGGTCACACGACGCATATTCCACTGCTGTAGGTCTCGATAAAGATGGCTGGCGAGGCTTTGAAAAATAGGTTAACCAGCGAGATAGAATAATGTATATTACTTACATCTGCATTTAATACTATTCTGCATGACTGCACTGCAGTTCGACTGCTGCTGCTGCTGGCACTTCATAGTTCTTCTTCTTCTTCTCCTGATCCATAGATTCAGCTATTACTGTAGTTCTAGTGACAACATAATACTCCCCGCTCCCTTTTATACTCTCGTGACATACAGTCGTCAATTCCGTTTCATGTTGAGGTGTCCGGATACTTCTGAGCAGATAGTGTGTGAGTACAGGCTTTCTTGACTCGAATCAGACTGTGAACTATTGTTGGTCTCCAGCCGCTTTTTACAGTGAGATGTCCTCCTAATATTGCCATTTTGTCCGGCGCAGTACAGCAATTCGAAGTGACGTGGACTCAAAAGGTGGTTTGAAGTCCCCTGTCGAAAAACTGAGCAATGCTGCCTCAACAGCCGTCCATAACTGCGAAAGTGTCGGCGGTGCAGCATTTTGTGCACGAACTGACCTCTCGATTATGTCCCATAAATTATCTGAACGCCCAAGTCAGTCGCTCGAATTGTCCAGACTGTTCTTCACACCAATTGCGAACAACTGTGGCTCGGTGCCATGCCACATTGTCATCCATACAAATTTCACGGTTATTTAGGAATATCAAGACCATGAGTGGCTGGAAATGGTCTCTAAGTAACCTAACATGACCATTTGCAGTCAATAATCGAGTCAATTGGACCGAAGATCACAGCCCATTCCAAGTAAACATAGCCCACACCATTATGGAGCCACCAGTGCCTTGTTGAGAAGTTGGGTCCATGGTTTGGTGGGGTCTGCCTCTTACCAACTGAAAATCGGGACTCACGTGATGAGGTTACAGTTTGCCAGTCGTTTAGAATCCAACCGATATGGTCACGAGCCTAGGAGAGGGGCTGCAGGCGATGTTGTGCTGTCAGCAATGGCCCTCCCGTCGGCAGTCTGCTTCCATAGCCCATGAAAGCCAGTCTCCTAACGGATACGTTTGTCGTACGTCCCGCATTGATTTCTATGGTGATTTCACACACCGTTGCTTGTCTGTTAGCACTGACAATTCTACGTAAACGCCGCTGCTTTCGGTCGTCAAGTGAAGGCTGTCGGCCACAGCGTTGCCCGTAGTAAGAGGTAATACCTGAAATTTGTTATTCTCGGCAAGCTCTTGATACTGTGGATTTCGGAATAATGAATTCCCTAATCACTTTCGAGATAGAACATACCATGTGTCTAGCTCCACCAGCATTCCGCGTTCATAGTCTATTATTTCACCTCGTGCGGCGGTGATAACGTCGGAAACCCTTTCATATAAATTACCCGAGTACAAATGACAGCTCCGTCAAAGCACTGCCCTTTTATACCTCGTGTACGCGATACTACCGCCATCTGTATATATGCATATCGTTATATATATGCATATCGCTATTCCGTAACTTTTGTCGCCTCAGTGTAGAGTTGAGTTCGATGAAGAAGACGAGTAGGTCGCCGCGCGGGATTAGCCGTGTGGTCTCAGGCGTTTCAGTCATGGACTGTGCGGCTGGTCCTGGCGGAGGTTCGAGTCCTCCCTCGGGCATGGGTGTGTGTGTTTGTCGTTAGGATAATTTAGGTTAAGTAGTGTGTAAGCTTATGGACTGATGACCTTAGCAGTTAAGTCCCATAAGATTTCACACACATTTGAACATTTTTTTTTTTAAAACTAGTAGGTCAATCGTCGAAACACTGTGCGCAGATGGAGCAGAACACCCGGAAGAACGCCATTATCAAACACACCAAGAAAACCTGAGAGATCATGTGCTTGTAGATGCCCACTAATAAGCCAAAACAATGTGACCACTGCCCATCGATACGTTGGATTCGACTGGTGGCGTTGCGGATACACGACGCGGTAACAAAAGCATGTAAGTGGAGCATGCACGGACCTGGAATCACCGTAGCGAAGATACGGGCTGCAAGTGGGGAAACCCACTGAAATCAGCGATTTTTCCAAAGGGCGGATTATTGCTACGCATAGTCTGTGGAGGCGTATCCCGAAAACAGCGACGGTGGTTGAATGTTCACGTGCTACTGCCGCGAGCATCTGTGGAACGAGGTAGAAGAACAGACTATCACCCGGCGCTGAATGGTTGGACGTCCACGACTCTTCGCAGAACGTGGGGTTCAGAGGCTCGTCTGCGTTTTAATGCAGGATAGATGGTGATCTGTGGCATCTCTGCCAAAAGAGCTCAATTCTGGTAGACGCACAAGTGTTTCGGAGCACACCGTTCATCGTACGTTGTCGGACTTGTAGCTCCGCAGTAGGCCACCCCTATGTGTTCACCTGTTGACTCAACGATATCGACAATTAAGATAGTCGTGGGCACGAGACCATTTAGATACGACCGTCAATCGATGGAAACGTGTCAGCTCTTCTGGTGAATCAAATTTATGCTACGCTAGGGTGCTGGTCGTCTCCACAAAAGAGCGAGGTGGCGCAGTGGTTAGACACTGGACTCGCATTCGGGAGGACGACGGTTCAATCCCGCGTCCGACCATCCTGATTTAGGTTTTCCGTGATTTCCCTAAATCGCTTCAGCCAAATTCCAGGATGGTTCCTTTCAAAGGGCACGGCCGACTTCCTTCCCCGTCCTTCCCTAATCCGATGAGACCGATGACCTCGCTGTCTGGTCTCCTTCCCCAAAACAACCAACCGTCTCCACAAACGCCATTATCGAGGTGACTGGTGGATCGAAACGTACAGTGCGCCACGGATGCAGGCTGGTGGGAGCAGTATTATGGTATTGGTGTCATTCTGCTGCGCTTGCGTGGGACCCGTGGTAGTAATCGAAGACACGCTGACGGCTGCGAACCACCTGCATCCCTTCATGCTCGATGTCTTCCCCAATGGCGGTGTCATCTTTCAGCAGTACAATTGTCTGTGTCTCGGAGCCAGAACCGTGCTACATTGGTTTGAGGAGCATTATAGTCAACTCACGTTGATGTCTCTGCCGCCAGATTCACCGGACGCAAATCGTATGAAACTTATCTGGGTCGCTATCGGGCGCCATCACCGCGTACTCAGATCAGCTGCCCGTTATTTACGCGAATTACATAGCCGTGTGTAGACATCTAATGCCACATACTTCCACGAACCTAGTAAGAAACTTTCGGATCCCTGATACGTTGTTGATGTTGTGGTCTTCAGTCCAGAGACTGGTTTGATGCAGCTCTCCATGCTACTCTATCCTGTGCAAGCTTCTTCATCTCCCAGTACCTACTGCGACCTACATCCTTCTGAATCTGCTTAGTGAATTCATCTCTTGGTCTCCCTCTACGATTTTTAACCTCCACGCTGCCCTCCAATGCTAAATTTGTGATCCCTTGATGCCTCAAAACATGTCCTACCAACTGGTCCCTTCTTCTTGTCAAGTTATGCCACAAACTCCTCCCCAATTCTATTCAATACCTCCTCATTAGTTATGTGATCTACCCATGTAATCTTTAGCATTCTTCTGTAGCACCACATTTCGAAAGCTTCTATTCTCTTCTTGTCCAAAATATTTATCGTCCATGTTTCACTTCCATACATGGCTACACTCCATACAAATACTTTCATAAACGACTTCCTGTCACTTAAATCTATACTCGATGTTAACAAATTTCTCTTCTTCAGAAATGACTTCCTTGCCATTGCCAGTCTACATTTTATATCCTCTCTAATTCGACCATCATTAGTTATTTTACTCCCTAAATAGCAAAACTCCTTTACTACTTTAAGTGTCTCATTTCCTAATCTAATTCCCTGAGCATCACCCGAATTACTTTGACTACATTCCATTATCCTCGTTTTGCTTTTGTTGATGTTCATCTTATATCCTTCTTTCAAGACACTGTCCATTCCATTCAACTGCTCTTCCAAGTCCTTTGCTGTCTCTGACAGAATTACAATGTCATCGGCGAACCTCAAAGTTTTTATTTCTTCTCCATGAAGTTTAATACCTACTCCAAATTTTTCTTTTGTTTCCTTTACTGCTTGCTCAATATACAGATTGAACAACATCGGGGAGAGGCTACAACCCTGTCTCACTCCCTTCCCAACCACTGCTTCCCTTTCATGCCCCTCGACTCTTATAACTGGCACCTGTTTTCTGTACAAATTCTAAATAGCCTTACGCTCCCTGTATTTTACCCCTGCCACCTTCAGAATTTGAAAGAGAGTATTCCAGTTAACATTGTCAAAAGCTTCCTCTAAGTCTACAAATGCTAGAAAAGTATGCTAGAAAAGTAGGTTTGCCTTTTCTTAATTTTTCTTCAAAGATAAGTCGTAAGGTTAGTATTGCGTCACGTGTTCCAACATTTCTACTGAATCCAAACTGATCTTCCCCGAGGTCCGCTTCTACCAGTTGTTCCAGTCGTCTGTAAAGAATTCGCGTTAGTATAATCAGTGATGTATTTCGTTCCAAAGACAGACGAACAAGCTACTAAGCAGGCGGTCATAATGTTTTGGCGCATCAGTGTTTACACACTCGTTGCAGCTGGGTCAGAACTGTGACGCCGCACTGGTGTGGCGGGCTTTTTAAGATTCGTGCCTCGTTTACGCCGCTTACAAGGCGGTAAATTCGTCGCCAGTTTCGTACGGTTGTCTGGCAGAGCCGAACGAATAGGCGTTGCGCGTATAAGGCAGACAATCAGCTGGAAGCGTGGAATATCGTCTGTGCTGGCGGCGTGGCGAGGCAATGGGAACAAGTTTCCCTGCTTCGCCCGAATAACGTGGCTTTCGCAACACAGCAGCGCGCTTTGTTGCCGTCCGTGCAGCTTTCTGGAGGGAGCCTGGAGCACCAAACAAGTCGCAAATGTGAAAAATCGCGGGATGCCTACCGTGAAACTGTAACAGAATGCCCCCAGGCAGTTCGTGGACGATGTTGGTCTCTACGGGAAAAGCTGCTACGCCAGGAAAGTGTAACGAAATACCTGCATTGTCTAGCAGTTAACCGTCAACGATGAAAAAAAGAGGCGGTAGACCACACAGATTTGGAATACACTGTACAGAGCGGCTATAATTAACTTTCGCTACTTGAGAGGGCCACCATGAAAAAGGAGTGATCGTAAGACGATGAAGCTTTCTGGAAACATGCGGAAGAGTAATAATCAATAAACATTCGAAAGAAACGCATTTTAATTTATAACTAAATAATAAAAGACATTGGACTGACCTAAAAAGAAGCAATGGGAGCACGAATAAACAAAATGAACTTAGCATATAAACTATCAACACCTACAATAAGAAGAACACAGGGTGTTGGGTTACGCATTTAAACCATTAATGGCTGAAAACAAAAAGGCCTTATTATTATGTTTTTATTAGTTAATGGTTATTCGCACATATATTAATGAAAAAAATGAAAATTTTATATATTGTTTGAAAGTCTGTTGGGTGTAGGTATTGTTGTTGTTGTGGTCTTCAGTCCTGAGACTGGTTTGATGCAGCTCTCCATGCTACTCTATCCTGTGCAAGCTTTTTCATCTCCCAGTACCTACTGCAACCTACATCCTTCTGAATCTGCTTAGTGTATTCATCTCTTGGTCTCCCTCTACGATTTTTACCCTCCACGCTGCCCTCCAATACTGAATTGGTGATCCCTTGATGCCTCAGAACATGTCCTACCAACCGATCCCTTCTTCTGGTCAAGTTGTGCCACAAACTTCTCTTCTCCCCAATCCTATTTAATACTTCCTCATTAGTTACGTGATCTACCCATCTAGGTAGGTAAGTGCTCTTAATAATCAAGCACTGGATAAGGATAGTCTGTGTCACTAGCGCCCCGTTTCCAGCAAAAACTAGTTTTTCGTACATCTCAATGTTCATAACGTCATATCTCCTGAATTATGAGTCCCACAATCACACAATCTTAGAGCTGCGTTGAGTCGTATATGTGGATACTGACTGCAAAATATGCTGCTGGTAGAGATAGCAGTAAAGAGGAGATAAAACTTTGTGTATTGTACTGAAATTTTACTGCACGAACACCGAAAATGAAGTAAGCGATAAACTGTTTTCCCTTTAACCATTTTGTAGGCGTGTCAGTGAGAAAAGGTTGCAAAAAGGATTGAAATTGTGTCTAAAGTTTGTTGGATGTTGCTAACTGCTCTCATTCTCAACTACTGGATGAATATAGTCTGGGTAATTTGCGCGCCATGAGTTACGCTGCCTCCAAACATAGGCACGGTTTACAACTGTAATACGTGGCTTATTATGTTGAGCCTCTAACATAAGATAATATCCGCTAATGAATAGATAATGAAAGCACTTAAAATTTTTAAATTCGGTGGAAAATTTGGTTGTTTTATTGTTTGTTTTATTCGCTATTTTCTTTGGGTTGCAATGTATATTGAAGAACAGACCGGATGTTGTGGCCGAGCGATCTAGGCGCTTCAGTCTGGAACCGCGCTGCTGCTACGGTCGCAGGTTCGAATCCTACCTCGGGCATGGATGTGTGTGATGTGTTTACGTTAGTTAGGTTTAAGTAGTTCTAAGTTCTAGGGGACTGATGACTCCACCTGTTAAGTCCCGTAGTGCTCAGAGCCATTTGGACCGGATGTTGTACATGATTTCGGATAAGTATAGCACATAACGTTTTAAAATTATTTCAGATGTGTTAGAAGTAACTATTCATTATGCTGTTTAAGAGAAGAAAAAGTCTACATAGAATGTCTACGTAAAAGAAAAATAATAACAAAACAAGTCTGTATAGGCTACTAACATTTGGCAATTTGGCGCACAAATGTCTGTTCATCCGGGATCCAGAATACACACGCTGTTGCTCTAATGCACTGTCCTCGACTACACTGCTATACAACACTACACTAGACGCCACTATGCTACACTACATTACAATACTGTAACTAAGCGAGGTGGCGCAGTGTTTAGCACAGTAGACTCGCATTCGGGGGGAAGACGGTTCAAACCCACGTCCGGGTATCCTGATTAGGTTTCCCGTCATTTCCCTAAATCATCGCTTCAGACAAATGTTGGCATGGTTCCTATGAAAGGGCGCGGCCGACTTCCTTCCCCATCTTTCCCAAATCCGACGGTACCGATGACCTCGCTGTTTGATCCCCTCTCCCAAATCAGTCAACCAACTAATATTACTCTGCTTGATACCAGAACAAAGCTGAGTCTGTTATTTGTCTGGATGGTTAGCCCCCGACGTGCAGTGGTGCGACTCACAAGGGAACCTCCCCATCGCACTCCCCTCAGATTTAGTTGTAAGTTGGCACAGTTGATAGGCCTTGAAAAACTGAACACAGATCAATCGAGAAAACAGGAAGAAGTTGTGTGGAGCTATGAAAAAAATAAGCAAAATATACAAACTGAGTAGTCCATGTGCAAGATATGCAACATCAAGGACACATGTGAGCTCAGGAGCGCCGTGGTCCCGTGGTTAGCGTCAGGAGTTGCGGAGTGAGAGGTCCTTGCTTCAAGCCTTCCGTCGAGCAACAAGTTCAATCTTTTTTTTATTTTCAGACAATTATCAAAGTTCAGGCACTCACACATAATCAACTTTGGTCTCCAAAATTCCAGGACATGTTCAGATTTGCTTGGACATATGCAGGATTTCACGGTCTACACAAGGAAAAATTAGAAAACGTTAGAAACCGTTAAAAACATATGCTTTGACAGAGCACAGGGAAAACTATGCGACTGTGAAACTGTTGCATTCATTTGTTGCAGTTTATGTGACACACTCTTATGTTTTCATCCCTTTTTTGGGAGTGATTATCACATCCACAAGAAAACCTAAATCGGGCAAGGTAAAACCCATTCGCCAAGTGTACAAGTTAGGTGAGTCGACAATATATTCCTGCCATGTGACGCACATGCCGTTACCAGTGTCGTATAGAGTATATCAGACGTGTTTTCCTGTGGAGGAATCGGTTGACCTATGACCTTGCGATCAAATGTTTTCGATTCCCAATGGAGAGGCACGTCCTTTCGTCTACTAATCGCACGGTTTTGCGGTGCGGTCGCAAAACACAGACACTAAACTTATTACAGTGAACAGAAACGTCAATGAACGAACGGACAGATCATAACTTTGCGAAAATAAATTTTCCAGTCCAGGGAAGGCTTGAACCAAGGACCTCCCGTTCCGCAGCTGCTCACGTTAACCACGCGACCACGGCGCTCCTGAGCTCACACTATCCTTGATGTTGCTTATCTTGCACATGGGCTACTCAGTTTGTATATTTTGCTTATTTTTTTGATAGTTCCACACAACTTCTTCCTGTTTTCTCGATTGATATGTGTTCAGTTTTTCAAGGCCTATCCACTGTGTCAATTTATAACTAAATCTGAGGGGGGTGCGATGGGGAGGTTCCCTTGTCAGAACGCACAGGGGCTGCGTAAATCCTTCCCGGTGCTCCCCGAGCGTCATCCCCTCGCTGCTTCCAGGAGGTTGTTGCAGATGGATGTTGCGTCGTGGCGCGTCTCGTTATCATTATGTACGGTCTCTCCGTCATGTTGTCTTGCAGTTCAGAGGTTGATACACTGAATAGCCAAAGAAACCTGTATACCTGCCTAATATCGTGTATGCGCCCGCGAACACGCAGAAGTGACGCAACACGATGACGCATGGACTCGACTACTGTCTCAAGTAGTGCTAGGTGGAATTGACACCTTGAATCCTGCAGGGCCGTCTATAAATCCGTAAGAATACGACGGGGTGGAGGTCTCTTCAGAACAGCACGTTGCAAGGCATCCCAGATGTGCTCAATAATGTTCATGTCTGGTGAGTCTGGTGACCAGAACAAGTGTTAAAGCTGAGGAGAGTGTTCCTGGAGCCAATCTGTAGCAATTCTGGACGTGTGGGGTGTCGCATTGTCCTGCTGGAATTGCCCAAGTCCGTCGGAATGGTGATCAGACAGGAAGCTTACGTACATATCGCCTGTCAGAGTTGTACCTAGACGTATCAGGGGTCCCATTTCGCTCGAGGGGAGACTTGAACCAATGACCTCACGTTCCGTAGCTGCTCACGCTAACCACGGGACCACGGTGTTCCTCAAGCGTGTCTCTCCTTGATGGAGTATATCTTGCACATGGACTAATCAGTTTGTATATTTTGCTTATTTTTTTTATAGTTCCACACAACTTCTTCCTGTTTTCTCGATTGGTCTGTGTCCAGTTTATCAAGGCCTATCCACTGTGCCAACTTATAACTAAATCTGAGGGGGGGTGCGATGGGGAGGTTCCCTTGTTAGGTCTGCAACCTGAAGAGCGACAACGTTCGCATCGTCATAACTGCAGTTTGACTTTCTGCTGTTGAGATGGCTGTATGGGCACGTCGCGAAAGCCAATAAAAAAAAAAGACTGAAGAGCGATTTGGTGGTTCCCGATCTATCTACCCCACTACGTCATAAGGAGCAGCTTCAAGGTGTTTTGTGAATTTATACCGATCCCCTGCTGCATGCCTTGCGAGCCACTGGCAGCCCTGGATCTACAATATTTCCGAACCGGGGCAATAACTTGGTAGTGCCCTCCCTCCTTGCCCTCGAACATTTCAGATAGAGCATCCAAAATTTTTAAAAACCATCAATTTGTAAAAAATATGTTCATTTTATAGCGCACCTCTTTCTGAAGAGTTTGCTACATGAAATATATACACACATCAAAAAAAGTTTTGCATCACCTCGATCCGAGAGTTCCGGAACCTGTACAAAATGGTTCAAATGGCTCTGAGCACTATGGGACTTAACAGCTGTGGTCATCAGTCCCCTAGAATTTAGAACTACTTAAACCTAACTAACCTAAGGACATTACACACATCCATGCCCGAGGCAGGATTCGAACCTGCGACCGTAGCAGTCGCGCGGTTCCGGACTGCGCGCCTAGAACCGCGAGACCACCGCGGCCGGCGAACCTGTACAGAAAATTGGAATAGAGATCAACTTAAACATCATTTCCGTCCTTTCTACTGCTCATGAAAACCACGCATTGCATGTTGTACCACCATACAGCGAGACCTTCAGAGGTGGTGGCCCAGATGGCTGTACACATCGGTACCTCTAATACCCAGCAGCACGTCCTGTTGCATTGATGCATGCCTGTATTCGTCGTGGCATACTATCCGCTTCATCAAGGCACTGTTGATCCAGATTGTCCCACTTCTCAACGGCGATTCGGCGTCGATCCCTCATAGTTGGTGGGTCACGTCCATAAACAGCCCTTTTCAATCTATCCCAGGCATGTTCGATGGCATTCATGCCTGGAGAACATGCTGGCCACTCTAGTCGAGCGATGTCGTTATCCTGAAGGATAAGATGTGCACGATGGGGACGCGAAATATTGTCCATGAAGACGAATGCCTCGCCAATATGCTGCCGATATGGTTGCATTATCGGTCAGAGAATGACATTCACGCATCGTACAGCCGTTAGGCGCTTTCCGTGACCACCAGCGGCGTTCGTCGGCTCCACATGCTGCCATCCCAAAACAGCGGGGAACCTCCGCCTTCCTGTACTCGCTGGACAGTGTCTAAGGCGTTGAGCCTGACCGGGTTGCCTCCAAACATGTCCCCAACGAATGTCTGGTTAAAGGCATATGCGACTAATTCTCTGTGAAGAGAACATGAGCGGTCCATTCGGCATGTCGTTGGGCCCATCTGTACCGCGCTGCATGTTGTCCTGGTTGAAAACATGGAGCTCGCCATGGACGTCGGGAGTGAAATTGCACGTCATGCAGCCTATAGCTCACAGTTAGAGTCGTAACACGACGTCCTGTGGCTGCACGAAAAACATTATTCAACATAACATGATGGTGTTGCTGTCAGGGTTCCTCCGAGCCATAATCCGTAGGTAGCGGACCCCACTGCAGTAGCAGCCCTTGGCTGGCCTGAGCGACGCATGTCATCAACAGTCCCTGTCTCTCTGTATCTCCTCCACGTCCGAACGACATCGCTTTGGTATCCTCCGAGACCAGCCCTTGGCTGGCCTGAGCGACGCATGTCATCGACAGTTCCTGTCTCTCTGTATCTCCTCCACGTCCGAACGACATCGCTTTGGTATCCTCCGAGACGCCTGGACACTTCCCTTGTTGGAGCCCTTCCTGGCACAAAGTAACAATGCGGACGCAATCGAACCGCGGTATTGACCGTGTTAGCATGGTTGAACTACAGGCAACACGAGCCGTGTACCTCCTTCGTGGTGGAATGACTGGAACTGATCGGCTGTCGGCATGGTTGTTTACACGTTTGGGCGGATTTAGTGACATCTCTGAACAGTCAAAGAGACTGTCTCTGTCATACAGTATCCACTGTCAACGTCCATCTTCAGGAGTTCTGGCAACCGGGGTGAAACTTTTTTGATGTGTGTATGTTTAAGGAAATGTAAGACATGTTATCTGGTCTTAACGTGTGCCAAAGTGCAGTGCCACGCCTCTTTACACAGCATTATTTTGTCACACCTTACTGTATTTCGCTCTGTCGCATTCAAACGTGTATGTTTTGTGATGGAAGCCATCAAACCTATATTCAGGACAATGGAAATTAAAATGTCCTGTGGTGCCTCTCCTGCTCCCAGTCGGCCAGTTTTACATACTAATCCCCTTAAATAAAACTCACAACAGTTGGGTTATTTGTGACCGGGAGCATAAGAGCACTTCAGAAAATTTGCTTCCTTTATTGCGTATTAGCTAATAACTTTTCATTTGTGTGACAAACTAAATATAGGAAACATGAAAGCAATAAAGAAAAGAGAGAAGCAAGACAGCACACATTTCTTCAATCCTTAGGTCCCAGCACTTCTTCTCCCTAATATTACTACAGCTTTACATGGCGTGCTTTCCTTTCGGCGAAAGAGTCTATTACTTTATCAAAGTTCCTCAAGCGTTTTGATACATGGAAAATCAAAATGTCGTTTTCTAAAACTGAAAAAGCCGTTGTTAATAAGTATAGTACCCAAGACTGGTTTCTCGATTAAATTACGTCTGTTTTGTCACTCTTTGCCAGATAAAACGAAATAAGCCTTTCTAATATTGTAGCAGTTGTAAGACACGCCATATAAGCATAACATAAATAACAAGACAGAATATAGTTCACGAAGTAGCAATGTGAAATCCCTATTAGGCCTACTACAAGCAAAAAGTTTTATGTTGCGAAATAGTTTCACATTTCATTCATATGGTCCAGTTTCTCAAGTATGAGATCGAAAGGCAGTAGTAGTAGGAAATTTTTATATAAATTTGGAATTCTTCTTTATAAATCGTGTTATGTTTCTGTTTCTTCTTCTTCCTTATTCGAACAAACAAACGTGTCATTCTGTAACTATTCCTGCCATTGTCAAAACTTATTCTCCGGTTAACGTCTCTAACCCTTCCAGAATCACCGGTTTAGTTATCCCGCGTTTATTCTCAAAATGGTTCAAATGACTCTGAGCACTATGGGACTTAACATCTGAGGTCAGCAGTCCCCTAGAACTTAGAACTACTCAAACCTAACTAACCTAAGGACATCACACGCATCCATGCCCGAGGCAGGATTCGAATCTGCGACCGTAGTGGTCGCGCGGTTCCAGACTGAAGCGTCTAGAACCGCTCGGCTACATCGGCCGGCGTTTATTGTCAGGTTAGGCGTAATTACACGTTCGTACAATGCATTTTCCGTTCTATTCCGAGAATAGAACTTAACCGGCAGCTAACCGGGGACTCTAAAACTGGCCCTTGGTAGTGTAGCGATATGGCAAAAAATTTCTGTCAAAATTTCATATTCTTGTTTACATCGAGAAGATAATACGTGATCTTTCTTAGTTGTTGCTCCTATTCGTTGTTTATTCCCACTCTGGTAGTCTTAATCTATGGATTTCGCTAGTAATTATAACGATACTTGTCTTTCGCACACTCAATCTACCACATAAACAAATAGCGATTGCCATTTACCCGTTCGGGTTTATTCGGCTCAGCTTGCATAGCCCCGTCCACGTCCCGTTTTGAATGCGGGAAAGTTTGTTACTTCTAGATGCGACGGGGATTCCCCTGGCAGACACATCACGTGCACTATGCATGCATTCAAAAATCAACTTATGATTCGTTCAGAAATCAACCTATAATGTGTAAAAATTTCTCTGTGTACATGCCGCGTCAAATCAGGATAAATCTCCAAGCTTTCGACCACTACCTCCATGGTCGTCGTCAGGGCTAAAACTGACTGTCGTGAACTAGCGAGGTTCCCACTTTTATATGCAAAGGACGGCTTCTTAATGGCTGGAATACGTCAGCGATACGGCGCGTAGCGAAGTGGTGCCCTCTACTTCCATAGATGTAGTTGCTATCCCGCGTTGCTTGCAGCACCATCCCTTAAATCAGGAGGTAAAGTGCGAGAAGTTTTTCTCTGCGATTTTTCTTTATCCAGTGCACTCTTCCAAGTGTTGCTAAGTGCATAGCCGTTGTCTCTATTAAAGTTATTATCGCTAAGTCTAATTTCGACTGCTTCCCGGATCACAGAGTCCCAGTAATTCGATGTGTGGGCTATTACTCTGGTTTCTTCAAATAAAATCTTATGCTTGTTAAGCAGGCTATGTTCAGCCACCGGTGATTTTTCCAAATACCTGTATTTCAGGTGGCGTTGGTGCTCGATGCAGCGGTCGGCAACGGTTCTTACAGACTGGCCCACGTAATTCTTGCCGCATTCGCAAGGAATAGTATAAATTCCCGGCACGCTTAAGCCGAGACTATCTTTGACTGGTCTCAACATTTCCTTAATTTTCCTAGGTGGTCGGAAAACTGGTTTTATTCCTTGCCTCTTCAGGACTCTGGCTATCTTGCTCGTTGTAGCACCGCAAAAAGGAAGCCGCGCTATGTGTTGGTCCTTTTCTTGTATGTGGCCAGCATCGTGTCTTACTTTCTTGGACAGTACTGATTTAATTTCACCGGTAGAATAACCATTCCTCTTGAAAACAGTCGTCAAATGGTTGATCTCGGGACCGAGGTGGTCCTTGTCGGAGATAGTCCTGGCTCTGTGTACTAAAGTACTCAGCATAGCTCTCTTCTGAGACGGATGATGGAAGCTATGGCTATGCAGATATAAGTCTGTATGGGTTGGCTTCCTGTACACAGAATGGCCCAGTCGTCCATCCGGCTTTCGCTCTACCAACCAACACATCTAAAAAAGGTAACTTCCCTTCCTTCTCTACCTCCAATGTAAATTTTATGTTTGGATGTACACCATTCAGATGTTCGACGAACTGCTGCAGCGTGTCGCTGCCGTGTGGCCAGATTAAAAAAGTATCGTCGACGTATCTGTAGAAGCATGATGGGCGGAGGTGAGCACTGCTCAGGGCTCGTTCTTCAAAGTCCTCCATGAAAAAATTCGCTATTGCTGGTGACAGTGGCGAACCCATGGCTGTTCCATCCGTCATTTCATAATAATTTCCACTGTATAAAAAATAAGTAGTCGTCAAGGTATGCCGGAACAACTTCAAAATTTCTGAGGAGAAATGAGCAGACAACAATTGTAATGTGTCATCCACAGGTACTTTGGTGAACAGAGAAACCACGTCGAGGCTGACCATGATATCACTTGGGCCTATCTTCATCTGTTTTATGATATCAACAAACATTTTTGAATTTTTGATATGATGTGGGCAGTGACCAACTATAGGCGCCAACAATTTAGTTAAGTGCTTTGCAAGCTTGTACGTAGGAGAGCCAATAGCGCTAACAATCGGTCTCAACGGGACATTCTTCTTATGAACCTTTGGCAAACCGTACAGTCTTGGTGGCCTAGGTGCTCTCGGCCGTAAGTTCTTCACCAGTTCGTCGGAGAGGCCAGAGTTTTTTAGTAGCTCCCTTGTCTTCCTGCTGAGCGCCGATGTGGGATCCCGTCTGAGAACCCGGTATGTGCTGTCCTCCAGTAATAATCCAACTTTCTTATGGTAATCTGTAGCATTGAGGATTACCGTGGCGTTCCCCTTGTCAGCAGGTAAAACAACTAGATCTTCATCCTTCTGCAACAATTTCAGTCCTTGTCTCTCCTCTCTGTTGATGTTTGACTTAGGCGGCTTGGATGTCGCTAAAATCCGGCTAGTAGCAAGCCTTACGTCATCCGCTGATTCTTGAGGAAGATGACGAACTGCTTGTTCCACTCCACTAATGATCTCAACCACCGGTAACTTACGTGGAGCTGGGGCAAAGTTCAATCCTTTACTGAGAGCCGAGATGGTAGCTTCATCAAGTTCCTTGTCAGAGAAGTTGATAACAGTGCGGTGAATGCCGTTGGACCCAGTAGTTCCTTGATCACGGTTAAGCCGCTCAAATTTATCGGCCTGTTTCGCCGTAGTCCTGCTTAAATTGGCTCGTTGGTGTGCCGCCAAAGTCATATCCACCCATTCCCAGTCCAATGGTGAGAGGACTTCGGCCAGAAATAAATGGCAACTAAATAACAGGCGAGCGTTCATGTCTAGTTCATACCTGGTATGACGCATCCTCTCCTTCACAATAGCATGGCTGGTCTTTCGTAAAATTCTGTTTACTGCAGCGCTTCTGATGTGGTGTTTGACGACTGCAAACTTCGGTACTACCTCCTTCTCGCACTTTACCTCCTGATTTAAGGGATGGCGCTGCAAGCAACGCGGGATAGCAACTACATCTATGGAAGTAGAGGGCACCACTTCGCTACGCGCCATATCGCTGACGTATTCCAGCCATTAAGAAGCCGTCCTTTGCATATAAAAGTGGGAACCTCGCTAGTTCACGACAGTCAGTTTTAGCCCTGACGACGACCATGGAGGTAGTGGTCGAAAGCTTGGAGATTTATCCTGATTTGACGCGGCATGTACACCGAGAAATTTTTACTCAGGAAATACGTCGCGAAAGACTTCGTAGCCAACCTATAATGTGTTCAAAAATGTTTAAAAACCACCAGGGATGCGTTTCAAAATCATATGAACAGCCGATAGATTAACGTGCGCCGGATTGTAGGCTTTTTGTGAAAGTTTTTTTTTTCTTCAAGAATATGAATTTGGCGCCCACTGAAATTGCCGCCCGTGGAAGATACCCCGGTTTGCCCCTCCCTAGATCCGAGCCTTGTCACTAGTAATGTAGTATGCTGACATGCCCGTGAGATGGTTATCTTCCACAAAATGCTTTAAAACTACATGTAATACAGATACAAGTTAGTTAGAATAAGAAGTGCTTACATTACAGACAAATATAAAGAATCTACGTAAACTTCTTTACACTGTTAGAGAGGAAACTGATTCTTACCCATCCTTACGACAGCTGTAGCATTTTGCGTGGAAAGGCATTTGCTTCTTGTGACGCAGTGAGGTAGGCAGAGTAGGGAATCACTTCCACGCTCTTCAGTTTGCAGACCTATGAAGAAGGGAAGTGCGTGATCACAATGCGGCGTTCTGCCTTCCCTCACGCTTCTGAAATCCACTCTCGCCTTTCCGGCATGTTATATCCCCAGAACACAATTTATCCCTTCATACGGCCCTGCTGAACTTACGTGTGGCACATACATTTAATATTAATGCTTAAACCTCTTCATTTAGCAATACGAGCGGTTCTAGGCGCTTCAGTCTGGAACCGCACGACCGCTACGGTCGCAGGTTCGAATCCTGCCTCGGGCATGGATGTGTGTGATGTCCTTAGGTTAGTTAGGGTTAAGTAGTTCTAAGTTCTAGGGGACTGATGACCTCAGATGTTTAGTCCCATAGTCGTCAGAGCCATTTTTGAACCATTTAACAATAAACATAACTTTTATACCATTAAAACACTATTTTTAATAATCTGCGGTTTTTCCATTCCTTGCCACGTGGAAATTATTAGCGCTGTAGAAAACAATGAATAAGACTTTTTGTAGGATATTTTACGTATTTTAATGATGTAGTGGGAATTATTTTCGCTAACAGCCACGACTTTCGAGTTTTTCAAGAAAAACACTTGGGCAATTCCAGAAGGACAATGCGTCACCCCACACGTCCAGAATTGCTACAGAGTGGCCCGAGGAACTCTCTTCTGAGTTTAAACACTTCCGCTGGCCACTAAACTTCCCAGACATGACCATTATTGAGCATATCTGGGATGCCTTGCAATGTGCTGTTGGAAAGAGATCTCCATCCTCTCGTACTCTTACGGATTTATGGACAGCCCTGCGGGATTCAACAGTACTTCATATGTTAGTTGAGTCCACGCCACGTCGTGCTGCGGCACTTCTGCTTGCTCGCTGGGCCCGTACACGATATATGGCAGGTGCACCAGTTTTTTTGATACTTCCATGTAGAATTTTGCAGGAAAATGGAATCAACAACTGCCCTCAAAAGCCGAATGCTCGCCGATAATTAGTTATGTAAAAGAAAAGCTTGAGGATCACAATTACAACGGTTGATACGTACAGCGAACTCGTGAATCCGCCACTAATGTTCAGTAGCTATGAAACCGGTCTTGACACGCTTCCTGCAAACGAGGGAGAACTTCGCTACCGAAGAAATCAGATTTGACTCGAGCGGGGCGGCGAGCCGAGGAGAATACGCCTTTGGAGGTCTGTCGAGGGTGTTGTTATTTATGTCGCTGGGAAACGGCAGAAAATTTCTCGTGGAGAATTAGCAATCTGTCTTCTAGTGGGCAAATTAGGCGACTGCAGGGAAGGGAACTGAGCGGGTGCGACCACCGAACAACGGACGTCAGTCCACATGCAAAATTCTAAAAGTTTGCGAGTGTAAGACAATAAGTGAATGAAGAATGTCTGTAAATAATTTAACCATTAGTAGAGAGCAGTGCAGTCAATGGACCTGTAAAGGGGAACTAAGAAATGCCTTCGGTGAAAGCAAACTGAAGAATCAGGTATCATGAAGCATACTAGTTTTGTGCCGGCCGCGGTGGCCGAGCGGTTCTGGGCGCTTCAGTCCGGAACCGCGCTACTGTTACGATCGCAGGTTCGAATCCTGTCTCCGGCATGGATGTGTGTGATGTCCTTAGGTTAAAGTAGTTCTAAGTCCTAGGGGATTGATGACCTCAGCAGTTAAGTCCCACAGTGCTCAGAGGCATTTCAACCATTTGATACTAGTTTCATTCAAACAGGAACGAGATTTTCGTGTTGAATTACACTGATTCGCTCGATGTTTTCGTTGTTGTGTTGGCAAACACGCCTGAAAAGTATATGCACGGTATATCCATATCGAATATTTAATCTGTTTTCAGATATCAAAAAGGTTTCACGTGTTCTGGTAGTTTCGGCGATTATTTATGTTGTACAAAAAAGGTTGTACAGTTTAACAGAATGAATAGTGTCTTGAAAAGAGATTTGTAAGGTGAACATCAACAGTAGCAAAACGAAGATAATGAAATGTAGTCCAGTTAAATCAGGCGATGGCGAGGGAATTAGATTAGGAAACGAGATACTAAAACTCCACAAAATAACTGACGATGGCCGATGTAGAAGGGATAAAAAAAAGGCTGACTGGCAATTGCAACAAAAGCATTTCTGTAAGAGAGATATGTGTCGACATCTAACACAAATTTAATTGTTGGGAAGTCTGTTCTGAAGGCATTTGTCTAGAGTGTGGCATTGTGCGACGTGAAACGTGGACAGTACGGAGTTCCGACAAGAGGAAAATAGAAACTTTCGAAATGTGGCGCTGTCGAAAAATGCTAATGATTGGATGGCTAGATCGAATAATAAATGAGGAAGCTCTGAAACGGACTGAGTACAACATTTATGACACTATTCGAGCGCTTCAGACAGAACTTGCATAATATTGTTAATAATTTTCTTGATCGTGCCGTGGTAATACGGGGCTACTTCGACTTGCCAGATATAGATTGGGAGTGTCGTGCTGAAAAATGAGTGACAAGAGACAGGGATTCGTGTGACATTGTTTTGGATGTCTTGTCCGAAAATTATTTTGAACAGATAGTTATAGAACTAGCTCGTGAGGGTCTTAGACCTCTTGGCAACAGACCTGAACTTATCGGGTCATTAACGTAGACGAAGGTATCAGGATCTATGACAACTGGTATGACAAAGAATTTTAAGAAAGTTAGGAAGATATTTTTGCTTAGCAAGAGTAATAGGATACAAATTTCAGAGTATCTGAGCACGCAGGATCAAATATTCGGACGATGGTGTCGAAAGCGAATGGAAAAAATTCAAAGGGACCGTGCAATATGCCCTAGACAAGGATGTTCGGAGTAACCTCTTAAGTGATGGGAAAGATTCACCATATTTAAATATCCATGTTAGAAAGCTGCTTCCTAAAGAAAAGAGAACTTCATCTCAGATTCAAGACAAGTAAAAACCTAGCTGACAGCCGGCCGAAGTGGCCGTGCGGTTAAAGGCGCTGCAGTCGGGAACCGCAAGACCGCTACGGTCGCAGGTTCGAATCCTGCCTCCGGCATGGATGTTTGTGATGTCCTTAGGTTAGTTAGGTTTAATTAGTTCTAAGTTCTAGGGGACTAATGACCTCAGCAGTTGAGTCCCATAGTGCTCAGAGCCATTTGAACCATTTTTTGAACCTAGCTGACAAACAAGAGCTGAACGAAGCGAATATGAGCGTAAGGAGAGCAATGAGAGAAGCATTCAATGATTTTGAAAGTAAAACTTTGTCAACCGATCTGAGTAAAAACCCTAAGAGGCTTTGGTCATGTTTAAAATCAGTAGGTGGGTCAAAATCATCTGTTCATTCACTCAGCGGCCATACTGGCACCGAAATCCAAGATAACAGAGAGGAGGCCGAAATACTGAATTCGGTCTTCGAAATTGTTTCACCTCACAAGACTGTAAGACGGTCCCTCCTTTCAGTCGTCGTACGAACGTAGAAATGACGGACATTGAGATAACCGATCGTGGAATAAAAAAACAGCTACATCGCTTAGTAGTGGAAAGACGTCAGGACAAGATAAGATACCTATAGGATTCTACAAAGATTATGCGAAAGAACTTGCTTCCCTTTTACCAGTAATTTATCGTAGATCGATTGAGCAACGAAGGGTATCTAGCGACTAGAAGAAAGCGTAGCTCATTCCCGTTTTTAAGAAGAACCGTAGGACACATGCGCACGATTATAGACCAATATCGTTGAATTCAGTCTGGCTTAGAATTATAGAACATGTTTTATGCGCAAGAATTAAAACGTTTTTGGAGAATGAAAATCTCTTTTGTAAAGTCAACATGGATTCCCCAAACAGAGATCGTGCGAAACTGAGCTGCTCGTACGGTATACTGATAATTTTTATTTTGGACCGACTAACTACAACTGAATGAAACACAACGTGGCATACGCGTTTCGCTTTTATTCTCTGAAAGGCATCTTCAGTGGCAGGTTGCGTGGACGATTTTCCACATGTTATAATTTTGTTCCATTTTTGGTGCTGTTCCGCTTCTTATAATTGCCGCTTGGGGTTTTTGTTTTCCACATTTCACAGCACCAGTAGCTGAACACTTGTTTTTATGTAATGTTTTGGTTTGCACTGACAACACTATAACATGGTTATGACTCTGAGACATCTACAATTATATTGCTTAAAGATGACATCACCGTCGGGGAAGACATCAACCATGAAACAGATTGTTCGCAGCTGTCAGCGTGTCTTCGATTACTACTACAGGTCCCATGCAAGCGCAGCAACATGTCCCCCATAGCAATAATACTGCTCACATCAGTTTGCGTCCGTGGTGCATTGCACGTTTCGAGACACCATTCACCTCAAAAAAATGTGTGTGGAATCTTATGGGACTTAACTGCTAAGGTCATCAGTCCCTAAGCTTACACACTACTTAACCTAAATTATCCTAAGGACAAGCACACACACCCATGCCTGAGGGAGGACTCGAACCTCCGCCGGGACCAGCCGCACAGTCCATGACTGCAACGCCCAAGACCGCTCGGCTAATCCCGCGCGGCTGCATTCACCTTGATGACGGCGGTTGTGAAGACCACCAGCGACCTAGTGTAGCAAAAATGTGATTTACCCGAAGAGCAGACACGTTTCCATTATTGACGGTCGAATGCCGATGGTCCCGTTCCCACTGCAATCGTAAGTGACGATGTCATTGGATCAACAAGTGGACACATGGGGGTGGTCAGCTGCGGAACTCCGTGTACGATGGACGATTTACTCCGAAACATTTGTGGGTGCACCACCACTGTGCTCTTTCGGCACAGATGCCACAGTTCACCATTTATCCTACATCACAGAGCAGACAAACCTCCGAACCCCATGTTCTGTGAAGGACCGTGGATGTCGAATCATAGTGCTTATTACTGCCCTTCTATCTCTTTCCGTAGATGTTTACGACAGTAGCACGTGAACATTCAACCAGCTTCGCTGTTTTTGAGATACTCGTTCACAGGCAGTGCGTAACAATAATCCGTCAAAGTCGCTTATCACAGTGGATTTTCCCTTTTGCAGTCCATTTCTTTGCTAGGGTGATCCCCCTCCGTATCTGCTCCGCTTACGTACTTTTATTACGACGTCACGTGCCTGTAACGCCACCACGCGGAATCCAACGTCGCGGTGGCAGTGATCATAATGTTTTCGCTCATCAGCGTAGTTATAAAGAATGCAAAGCTCCATGTTTTGATATCAGAAACGAAGCACTTGTAAGAACAATTCTTTATTGTTCTTCAGTCGCCGGCCGCGGTGGCCGAGCGGTTCTAGGCGTTTCAATCCGGAATCGCGCGACTGCTACGGTCGCAGGTTCGAATCCTGCCTCGGGCATGGATGTGTGTGATGTCCTTCGGTTAGTTTGGTTGAAGAAGTTTTAAGTCCTAGGGGACTGATGACCTCAGATATTAAGTCCCATAGTGCTCAGAGCCATTTGAACCATCAGTCTGGGATTCTTACAAGGGAACCACACCATCGCACCCCCCTAAGATTTAGTTATAAGTTGGCACAGTGGATAGGCCTTGAAAAACTGAACACAGATCAATCGAGAAAACAGGAAGAAGTTGTGTGGAACTATGAAAAAATAAGTAAAATATACAAACTGAATAGTCCATGCGCAAGGTAGGCAACATCAAGGATGGTGTGAACTCACGAGCGCCATGGTCCCGTGGTTGGCGTGAGCAGCTGCGAAACGAGAGGTCCTTGGTTCAAGTCTTCCCTCGAGTGAAAAGTTTACTTCCTTTACTTTCGCAAAGTTATGATCTGTCCGTTCGTTCATTGGCATCTCTGTTCACTGTAATAAGTTTAATGTCTGTGTTTGGCGACCGCACCGCAAAACCGTGCGATTAGTAGACGAAAGGAAGTGCCTCTCCAGTGGGAACCGAAAACATTTGATCGCAAGGTCATAGGTCAACCGATTCCTCCACAGGAAAACACGTCTGATATATTCTATACGACACGTGACGGCATGTGCTTCACATGACAGGAATATATTGTCTACCCACCTAACTTGTACACTTGGCGAATGGGTAAAAAGATTCTTCTACTTTGCCCGATTTAGGTTTCCTTGTGGATGTGATAATCACTCCCAAAAAAGTGATGAACACATAAGGGTTTGTCACATAAACTGCAACAAATGAATGCAACATTTTCACAGTCGCACAATTTTCTCTGTGCTCTGTCAAAACATATGTTTCGTTTCGATGTTTGTTTAGGTGTAGCGTCCCCATACTACGGCGCAGTACCTCGCATCGCACGGACGGACGGACAGATAATAATGGTATGAAAATAAAAAAAATGTACTTTTCACTCGAGGGAAGACTTGAAGCTAGGACCTCTCGTTCCGCAGCTGCTCACGCTGACCACGGGACCACGGCGCTCCTGAGCTCACATTATCCTTGATGTTGCCTCTCTAGCTTATGGACTACTCAGTTTGTATATTTTGCTTATTCTTTTCATGGTTCCACACAACTTCTTCCTGTTTTCTCGATTGATCTGTGTTCAGTTTTTCAAGGCCTATCCACTGTGCCAACTTATAACTAAATGTGAGGGGGGTGCGATGGGCAGGTTCCCTTGTTAGTAGGCCGCAAAAGGTGGAGCTCCACGTTGAGGCCCTGAGGGGCAATCGCAACCTCCCGACCGCCATGTCCTCCTCTGCCAGTAGCTTCACTGGATGCGGCTCGGAGGGGCGTGAAACCAGCACACCACTCTCTCAGCCGTTGGCTTTTTCACCTTGGACTGAAGGAGCTGCTAAGTTGGCTTCAGAAGTGCATCCCACTAACCGTGGCAGTAGCTGGTTCTCTGACTGCTGATCTGTGGTGGCGGACTTTGCAGGCAGGACTAATGAAAACATGTAGACAGGATCCAACAAAGAACGCCAAGTTACGTCACGAGATCGTTTAGTAAGTGCGAAATAGTGGCAGAAACGTCCGACAAAATCGAGTGGCAGAAGCTCTCCTCTCGGGCGCTACTCGCGTGGGCCTCCTGAGATCCTTCGAATAAAAGAATTTTCTTTGAATACAATACATTTTACTGTGACCGAGAAGCTTATGTTCACGAATCAGCAAGGTTTTAGAAACCATTGCTCATACGAAGTTTGCCCTTTTCTCACATACGTCGGTTACCACCCTTTCTGGTCGCTTGATTTAAAACGAAGCGGGTTTCAGAATTTTCTTTTAGCCCTCTCTGTGCCCTTGCTGGTTACATTCGCGCATAATGCGCTCTTTTCCTATTCTTCCGACCTACAAATTCCAATTTTCTAGTTATCCTGGCTGGCCAACTGTACAGTCGTGAAGATACGTCTACAAATAGTTGTATCTTGTGTTTCCTTTTTCCAGATCTTCTTTTACTGCTGCGATTTATTTTACTGCCTCATCCTAGCTTTACAGAGAATTTCGTAGAAAGCCACATACATGTACAGGGTATTCCAGGAGGAATGCTCAACATTCAGCGATGTGACAATCATAAAGGTCTGGTATCATGGGAGCTAAAATACATACCTTTATAGTCATGACCACTTATTCGGCTTCGATACTGTCAAACAAATGTCTTCTGCTGCAAGTTCTACGCTTCCACATTTTGAGAGGAGGCAGACAAGACAAAAAGTCCAGTAATACTATGGTTTCTGAAGTGCATGTATGTATGAGCCCATGTCTAGTACACAATTTTTTCTTGTTTTGGCCCATACTGCCTCTTTTCAAGATATGAAAATCAAAATGCTTGCAGCGGGAGTGATTTGTTTCACAGTATTGAATATAAATGCTCACGACTCTTAAGGCATGTATTTTAGTTCCTGAATCTTGATCATTCCTTATATAGGGTGTTTCCGTAAGAGCGCTTAAAAATGTACAGAACATAGAGAATGCTCCACTGAACAATTTGAAGCAGGGAACCTGGGGCCTTTGAAGCCAGCTTAAGGAGCTATGGAAGTAAACTTGTCTACCGCTTTGTCTAACATTACTATTTTCCAGCTTATTTAACACTAACATGCGTACAAGTTTAGAAATATTTGGCTGTTTATTTACGTATACGTTCTTTATTTCTTGCGAGGAAACAAGGAGGACGCGCTGATTACTAGGAAATCATGATGCAGGTTTTGTTAACTTTATTTCTCCATAAGGTAGCTCTGTTCATCGTGTTTACATTGTCACATGACAGAGCGTGCAATGAATCAACGACAGACCCATTCATTACTCAGTGCTACTCACAAGGGAACCTCCCCATCGCACCCACCTCAGATTTAGTTATAAGTTGGCACAGTGGATAGGCCTTGAGAAACTGAACACAGATCAATCGAGAAAACAGGAAGAAGTGTTGTGGAAATATGAAAAAAATAAGCAAAATGTACAAATTGAGTAGTCCATGCGCAAGATAATCAACATCAAGGATAATGTGAACTCGGGAACGCCGTGGTCGCGTGGTTAGCGTGAGCAGCTGCGGAACGAGAGGTCCTTGGTTCAAGTCTTCCCTCGAGTGAGTCGTTTAAAAAAATGGTTCAAATGGCTCTGAGCACTATGGGACTTAACAGCTGTGGTCATCAGTCCCCTAGAACTTAGAACTACTTAAACCTAACTAACCTAAGGACATCACACACATCCATGCCCGAGGCAGGATTCGAACCTGCGACCGTAGCAGTCGCGCGGTTCCGGACTGAGCGCCTAGAGCCGCTAGACCACCGCGGCCGGCTGAGTCGTTTAATTTTTTATTTTCAGACAATCGTCACCACACGTACTGTTTACCAACAAATGTAGGAAATAATCATACAAATGTTCGACAATCGTTCGATCCCTTAAGGAACTTTCCGATGCCTTACAGTTCGGAAAATATTCATTGACATTGTTATTGAACTCGCGAGCTATATTTGCTGGATTCATATTGCCCACGGAATACATCTCACGTATTTAATGCACCCTCGTCCAAAGTAGTGAGCAGTCAACTGCCAGCCAGGGAGCCTCGTTGGCAGGAATACTCTCTCTTCCGTGCGCTGTAGTCGCCTGACGTCGTGTGTTTCGATGTTTGTTTAGGTGTAGCGTCCCCATACGTCGGCGCAGTTACCTCGCATCGGACGCACGGACGGATAATAACTGAAAATAAAAAAACTAAACTTTTCACTTGAGGGAGGACTTGAACCAAGGACCTCTCGTTCCGCAGCTGCTCACGCTAACCACGGGATCACGCTATCTTTGATGTTGCCTGTCTTGTGCATGGACTACTCAGTTTGTATATTTTGCTTATTTTTTTCATAGTTCCACACAACTTCTTCATGTTTTCTCGATTGATCTGTGTTCAGTTTTTCAAGGCCTAGCCACTGTGCCAACTTATAACTAAATCTGAGAGGGGTGCGATGGGGAGGATCCCTTGTCAGAGACGTACAGAACAGTACGATGGAGCAGTACCGGTGCTGTTTCGCAGAACTCACTGACGTGCACCTTGTGTATGGGGAAGTACGTTGCAGTGCTTTCACTGCTGAAAGGGAATGACTTCCTAACAGGCATCATCGTTCACGAGGAATGTTTATTTCTCTCGGTCGACGAATGCAGGAGACTGGTTTATTCAGTGCGAATGTGCGCAGCCATCTCAATGCTGTATTTCCTGGTCCTATTCCGTGGGCTGCGAGGTCACGAAACCTGAATCCCCTGAATTATTTCCTATGGAGATGGCTAAAGTCACTTGTGTATGAGACCTCAGTCGACACAGGGATGGAATTAGCTGCCAGAATTGTAGGTGAATGCGAAATGTTTCGAAACACACCAGGGATATTCGTCAGGTTGCGTCAGAATGTTTTTCGCCGATGTCATGTTGCATTGAGATTGATGGCAGTCAGTTTCAGCATTTTTTCTGATATACAGTACAAATGGCACGTTAATTGTGTCAGTGATGATATTTGCACTTAACTGTAACCAATGTAAGCAAAGTACACAGTAATGTGATTTTATTCCTATTATCTCCTAAAGCTGACTTCTTCGACGCCAGGTTCCCTACCTCAGATTGTTCAGTGGAGCATTTCGTGAGCGTTTTTAGATATCGATGCGAGGTTTTCGACAAAAGACAGCATGCTCCGGGGCACGTACTGTCGTATGTAATAAAGAATCTTAACTCTTGTATCGGTCGAGACGTTGGAGGAAGTATGATTTTTTTTTTCCTAATTGAATGATAGATTTTCTTTAACGTTACGCGAAAGCGGTTGAAAAGACGAGTACAGTGATATAGTGCTTTTTAATTTTGAGGTTGAAACTCTTCGCAAAAGAATTCGAGAAATATTCAAAGATTGTCGGCGGAAATAAGTTGCTGCGTTGCAAGCACTCTCGTGCCATGCTCCGTCGTTGTTTGCACTGCATAACTAGCAGGAACTACGTGTTTATCGGCAGGTGTTTTATGCTTCAACACTTCTTGCGGGTATACACGTACACCAATGAGGAGACGTTAGACATGTTACCTTTATACTGCGAAATGGTAGTAGGAAACTGCCTGACGAAACAGTACTTGTTCCACAATACCCTGCATTTGAAACAGTTTTCTTAAGCTAGCAAATTTCGTAGTTCTGTTTAAAAAAAATTATAGCTGATAGCTGACCTTGTATCTAGGTCTCGTAGGAAATGAGATTTTATGTTAGTAGTGTAGACCTGTCTTGGGTATATACACTCCTGGAAATGGAAAAAAGAACACATTGACACCGGTGTGTCAGATCCACCATACTTCCTCCGGACACTGCGAGAGGGCTGTACAAGCAATGATCACACGCACGGCACAGCGGACACACCAGGAACCGCGGTGTTGGCCGTCGAATGGCGCTAGCTGCGCAGCATTTGTGCACCGCCGCCGTCAGTGTCAGCCAGTTTGCCGTGGCATACGGAGCTCCATCGCAGTCTTTAACACTGGTAGCATGCCGCGACAGCGTGGACGTGAACCGTATGTGCAGTTGACGGACTTTGAGCGAGGGCGTATAGTGGGCATGCGGGAGGCCGGGTGGACGTACCGCCGAATTGCTCAACACGTGGGGCGTGAGGTCTCCACAGTACATCGATGTTGTCGCCAGTGGTCGGCGGAAGGTGCACGTGCCCGTCGACCTGGGACCGGACCGCAGCGACGCACGGATGCACGCCAAGACCGTAGGATCCTACGCAGTGCCGTAGGGGACCGCACCGCCACTTCCCAGCAAATTAGGGACACTGTTGCTCCTGGGGTATCGGCGAGGACCATTCGCAACCGTCTCCATGAAGCTGGGCTACGGTCCCGCACACCGTTAGGCCGTCTTCCGCTCACGCCCCAACATCGTGCAGCCCGCCTCCAGTGGTGTCGCGACAGGCGTGAATGGAGGGACGAATGGAGACGTGTCGTCTTCAGCGATGAGAGTCGCTTCTGCCTTGGTGCCAATGATGGTCGTATGCGTGTTTGGCGCCGTGCAGGTGAGCGCCACAATCAGGACTGCATACGACCGAGGCACACAGGGCCAACACCCGGCATCATGGTGTGGGAAGCGATCTCCTACACTGGCCGTACACCACTGGTGATCGTCGAGGGGACACTGAATAGTGCACGGTACATCAAACCGTCATCGAACCCATCGTTCTACTATTCCTAGACCGGCAAGGGAACTTGCTGTTCCAACAGGACAATGCACGTCCGCATGTATCCCGTGCCACCCAACGTGCTCTAGAAGGTGTAAGTCAACTACCCTGGCCAGCAAGATCTCCGGATCTGTCCCCCATTGAGCATGTTTGGGACTGGATGAAGCGTCGTCTCACGCGGTCTGCACGTCCAGCACGAACGCTGGTCCAACTGAGGCGCCAGGTGGAAATGGCATGGCAAGCCGTTCCACAGGACTACATGCAGCATCTCTACGATCGTCTCCATGGGAGAATAGCAGCCTGCATTGCTTCGAAAGGTGGATATACACTGTACTAGTGCCGACATTGTGCATGCTCTGTTGCCTGTGTCTATGTGCCTGTGGTTCTGTCAGTGTGATCATGTGATGTATCTGACCCCAGGAATGTGTCAATAAAGTTTCCCCTTCCTGGGACAATGAATTCACGGTGTTCTTATTTCAATTTCCAGGAGTGTATAACGACGGACCCTGATATGGATACTGTGCATGGCGGTGTTTACACCCATTGCTTTCCAATTTTAGTGCATTTCTCTGATTCTTTTGGGAAAAGTTTCAACGTCAAAACCAACAACTGCTGCAGTTGTTGTGGTCTTCAGTCCAGAGACTGGTTTGATGCTGCTCTATCCTGTGCAAGCCTCTACATCTCCGAGTAACTGCTGCAACCTGCAACCCTCTGAAGCTGCTAGCTATTTACATCTCTTGGTCTCCCTCTATGATTTTTACCCCCCACGTTTCCCTCCAGCGGTGATTCCTTGATGTCTCAGAATGTGTCCTATCAGCCGATCCCTTCTTCTAGTCACGTTGTGCCGCAAATTTTTCTTCTCCCCAATTCTGTTCAGTACCTCCTCATTAGTTACGTGATCCACCCATCTAATCTTCAGCAGCACCATATTTCAAAAGCTTCTATTCTCTTCTTGTCTAAACTGTTTATCCATTTTCACTTCCATGCATGGCTACAGTCCATACAAATACTTTCAGAAAATACTTCCTGACACTTAAATCTATACTCGATGTTAACAAATTTCTTCTGCACAAACGCTTTTCTTGCCATTGTGAGTCTGCATTATATATCTTCTCTACTTCGATCATCATCAGTTATTTTGCTTCCCAAATAGCGAAACTCATCTACTATTTTAAGTGTCTCGGTTCCTAATATAATTCCCTCAGCACCACCAGATTTAATTCGACTACATTCCATAATCGTCGTTTTGCTTTTGTTGATCTTCATCTTATATCCTCTTTTCAAGATCTTTTATCCGTTCAACTGTTCAACTGCTCCTCCAAGTCCTTTGCTGTCCCTGGTATTATTGTCATCGCCATGAAGAGAATACGGTTTCGTAAAAAAAAATCCATATTTGTTCCAAAATCTCGATTGGTACCAGAGTTTACAACATGATCGGTTCAAAACATTACGTGTCCCTTAGTTTACTACCAATTGCAGAACCGTCCATGAAATAAAACGGGTGTTACGTCTTAGGTGACTCATACTTTTTTTATGTAGTCTCCGTCTTCCGTTGCTCAACTTCCATAGTTCCCTACCTGTCCCTTCTTCTTCCTGAATTCGCCGCATATTCAACATCTTGCATCCATCTTGTAAGTGATTAATGATTTACGAACCACAACACCAATTAAATTCATCTATGCTGATGACATCGCACTGGTAGAACAGAGCAGTAACTTCGAAGATGGTGAACGAATTCTTACGGAGGATCAACTTTCTTTAGGACCTGGAGTTTGGTCCCAAGCACATCAAAAACTGAAGTCTCTTGTTCCCATCTAGTCAATCGTGCTGCGAAGTACAAACCAAGAGTTCTGCTCCATGGACAAACGTTGAGGTACAATCCTTCCCCAAAATATCTCGTAATCACTCTAGATAGAACCCTGAGCTACAAAGAGCACATCACCAAGCCTTCTCACTAAGTTGCTGCAAGCTCAGTGGTACAACCTGGGGAACCTCTGCTGACTGAGTTTAACTGGCATCAGCCTTGTGTACTCTGCTGCCGAGTACTGTGCACCTGTCTGATTGGAAAGTGAACATGTCAAGAAGGTAGACACAAAACTTAAGGACACAATGCGGCGCATTACTGGTTCCATCAAATCAACCTCATGCCACTGGTTACACTGAAGGCGGATACAAGCTCTACTGAGGGAGGCCAAGAAAATCTTTCCATTACCCTCTCTGCCACTGCACCAGGAATTCTGTCATCCGCCACAGCAACGATCGCGATCAAGAACACCAGCAAGTATTACTGCAGGACAACTCACCGCGGATGGTTTTGACCTAAATGAAAGCTGGAAGCATGAATGGTCAACAAAAACATTGGCAACAAGAGCCCATCACCTTGATCCCACAAACAATCGCAAAGGTTTTGACCTACCGAGGAACCTCTGGTGCCGCCTCAACAGGTTAAGGACTGGATATTGTTGTTGTAGCTGCTGCAGGTACAAATGGGGCTGGATCAGTTCACCAATGTGTGAATGTAATTAAGAAGAGCAGACAATTGAACATCTAGTCCAACGCTGTCCACTTCATTCATACCCTGGAATTCCCGACGACTTGTTCACCCTCACACCCAGCTTAATTAATTGGTTGAAAAACACGGAGTTTTAGGTTTAATCTTGTCTTATATCATATGTATATTCTATAAAATCACTTGTCTTATATCAACTGTCTTCTTCTTCTTCTGCAGTGGTCAATCCAAGGATTGGTGTGCAACAGCTACAATGGCAACTTGTCTCCATTCTGTGCGTCTTTCAGCTTTTCTCTTCATTTCTTTATAGGTGTTACATCCCACATCTTTCACGATTTGATCCATCCAGGAGTCCTTTATGTCTTAATAGATGGCCTGTAAATTGCACTCTTCTTTTAACAATGAAACTCCAGAAGCTTCTCTTCTCGCCAGCTGTTTCCAGAACCACTTCGTTTGTGACCTTGTCGATACATTTTATTTTGAGCATGCGTCTATAGCACCACATTTCAAAAGAATTTAGCTTCTGGTCTTCCTCTGTCCCGAGAGTCCATGTTTCACACCCATAGCATGCCACACTCCACACATATGATTTCAAAAATCTTTTCCTGATTTCAAGGCTGATGCTCTTAGATGTTAATATGTTTTTCTTCTTGTTAAAAGCAGCTGTATATTGTATGAAATCACCATACCTTTTTTTTCCGCTCTGGTCTCCAGTCATAGATTCTTTTTTGCCAATGGCTCTTATCCATTCGTTGAAGGTGGCCATCCCTGAGTAGTATTTTGCTATCTATGGCATCGAGAATATTCTATTTCTCTCGTATAATTTCTCTTATTCTATCATTTACGATGTGTTATAATCAGGTGATGCGCGACATTCTATGCGCTATTGGTAAAAAAAGTCGTTCGTGCTGCCCGCATCTCGTGGTCGTGCGGTAGCGTTCTCGCTTCCCACGCCCGGGTTCCCGGGTTCGATTCCCGGCGGGGTCAGGGATTTTCTCTGCCTCGTGATGGCTGGGTGTTGTGTGCTGTCTTAGGTTAGTTAGGTTTAAGTAGTTCTAAGTTCTAGGGGACTGATGACCATAGATGTTAAGTCCCATAGTGCTCAGAGCCATTGGAACCATTTTTTTCGTTCGTGCTTCCTGTAACAGAGTTCTCGGCAAAGAAAAATGGACCATACAACTTTTCCCCGTGAAACTACAAAAAACACATTAAATTTTGGAGAGTCCCCTCTCATGTTGTACAACGTCATGTGGTTTTTCGCCAATAATCCGTCATAAGGGACATCAGTTTATTTGTTTCCTTTTTGGTTAGCTGCCATATTTCAGCGCCATATATGGTGATACTCTCAACAAGTGACTTGTACGTAAAGACCTGTGTGCTCTTTATAATTTTGCCACTCCATAGCAAGGAATGAACTTGGAACAATCAATTTTTTCTTGCACAATTTTATTTATTTATATTGTGACACAGGGCGTATCAAAAAGAATCATCCGACTTGGCACGTCTATATTTCTGAAACTATTAAAACATATACAATGAATTTTGTTTTTTGATGAACGGGAAACTCGAAAAAGTTTTTTTCATACCTTTTCCTAGGTGTTCATTATGCCTGCTTCAGATGCGCTTCATATATCAACGCGGTGTTCAAATTGTGCCCACACTGCAGCCATCATGTCTCGAGTTACAGCCGCGCGTGGTTCCCGCACGGTCTAGGGAGCCCTGCCGCGGCTCCCCCCGTCGGAGGTTCGAGTCCTCCCTTGGGCATGGGTTTGTCTGTTGTCCTTAGCGTAAGTTACACTAAGTAGTGTGTAAGCCTAGGGATCGATGACCTCAGCAGTTTGGTCCCGTCGAAACTTAACACAGATTTCCAAATTTTTCGTGAGTTTCAGCTTCCACAACTGTTGGTAATGGAGGCACACGAACACAGTCTTATATAAACCCCCACAAGAAATAATCACATACAGTTCGGTCCGGTGATCTTGGAGGCCAGTAATGTAAGGCTGAATCGTTTGGTCCAGTGCGACCTATACATCGTTCAGTAATCCTTTGATTTAAAAATTCCTGCTCTTCCAGATGCCAGTGTGGCGGTGGCCCGTCCTGTTGATAAATAAAGTGCTTCCTGTAACAGAGTTCTCGGCAGAGAAAAATGTACCATACACCTTTTTCCGTGAAACTGCAAAAAAAAAAAAAAAAAAAAAAAGTTTCAAATGGCTCTGAGCACTATGGGACTTAACATCTGAGGTCATCAGTCCCCTAGAACTTAGAACTACTTAAACCTACCTAACCTAAGGACATCACACACATCCATGCCCGAGGCAGGATTCGAACCTGCGACCGTTGCAGTCGCGCGGTTCCGGACTGAAGCGCCTAGAACCGCTCGGCCACCGCGGCCGCCCCGTCACTAAAGACTAAGCGTGGAAGAAAACTGTCATCCTCCATCTTGCCGAGAACGAAATTACAGAACTCCACAGGTTGTTGCTTGCCACCTTCACGAAGAGCTTGCAGTAGCTGAATTTTGTATGGTTCCATGTGTCAACGTCGACGCAACACACTCCAGACGGACATCGGGGGCATGTTGAGCTGCCGAGCTGCAGACGCGTTCGACGTCTGTGTCAGACACTCGGGGACGGCCAGGCGATTTGCCTTTACACAAGTAACCTGTTTCTCGGAATTGCTCATGCCACCATGTAATGCTCTGTGCTGTAGGAGAATCCACATCACACCTAGTACCAAAGTCACGATAAACAGTTTTTACTGACCCGCCCTGCGCAAAATGCAGAACAGAAAACGCTTTCTGTGGGCGCACACTGCTGCTACCTAGCGTGATCCATGTAAAACTTGAGAGTTTGCTCTTTCCAACAGTAGGTTTTTCACGCACATATCTCAAATAACATAATAGTTATGATTTTTTTAAATCGAATGATTCTTTTGTTACACCCTCTACTTTGGAGTTTCCTCGTTTGCTCTTTCTCTGGATATTCCTTCCGCAGTTCATTGTGGGCCTGATTCACGGCTGTAAAGACATCCTGGTGTGATGAGCATACTGTATTGTCTCAGTTTCGAGTTTATTTTCTTACAAAGTTTCGTTATAAATGCCTTCTGTATATCTCTAGACTGTTACCATTTTTGGCAACGAATTTTATAACAAATATTTTCCAAATAATTTTTACTTAATTATTATTTATAAATGGTATTTGTCGTCTAGATGATAACAAATACCATTCGCCTCTTTATTAATAAAAAAATCGGTTGCAAAAAACGTTATTTGTTCTTATCAACATAATAAACGTAATTAGAATAGTAAGTGAGGACTAAAAGCTGCAAATATTAAGTGTATATTATGTATGAACTTTAAATTTTTTCCGCTCAGCACTATCTATTCAGATGTATCTGACATACGAAATACGAGAGCAATCCCCCCCCCCCGCGTTGTCACTTGTCTCTCTCTCTCTCTCACACACACACACACACACACACACACACACACACACACACACACGTTGTTGTTGTTGTTGTCTTCAGTGCGAAGACTGACTGGATGCAGCTCTCTGTACTACTCTATCCTGTGCAAATGTCTTCATCACCAATTAACTACTGCAGTCTACATCCACTTCCGGCATTTTGCTCTGTTCATCTCTTGGTCTCCCTCTACACTTTTTACGCCACACACTTCCGTCCAGTTCGCTTGATGTATCAGAATATGTCCTATCAGCCCATCCCTTCTTGTAGTGAAGTTGTCCCACAAATTTCTTTTCTTCCCAATTGCATTCACTACTTCTCAATAATTAGGAGATCTAGCCATTTAATCTTCATCATTTTTCTTTAGCACTGCTTATTGTCCATGTTTTACTTCTGTACAAGGCTACGATCCACGCAAACACCATCGCAAGGGACTGCCTAGCACTTCAGTTTATATTCGATGTAAACACATTTCTCTTCTAGAGAAACGGTTTTCTTGCCATTACAAGTCCAAGTATGTTAGCGAAAACGAAAAGAGAGAGAGAGAGAAATGAAGCTGTTAGGTAGGAGATTGGGATAGAAAGACTGAAAGACAAAATTGAGAAAAGTAGGTTGAAATGTTTTGGACGTGTAAAGAGAATCGAAGATGTAAGAACGCCCAAACGAATGATGGAGGCGAAATTTGAGGGCAACATTGGTTGACTCGATTAAGAGCAGTGTAAGAAGACTGAATGTGGACTGGAACGAAATGGATACTAGAAGAAGAATGGCAGAAATCGAAAGTACCATAAATGTCCCAACCCGGGCTGATGCTAGATAGAGGGATAAACGCAAACGATAACTGGTGCTTACAATAATAATAAGCTCTCTTTTTGTCTGCGTTTGCTTCCTAATACATAATATGGAAATGTGCTTCTGTAACAGAAAAATATTTAACAGGAAAAATATATACGTTAGCATTACATGTTGACGTTGAAATACCTGTGTGGCGTTTGCAGTACAATTACTGTTTTTCTCGAGTTCGTCGTCTGCAACTAATCAGGGTTTATTCTGTTTTATTTTACATAATTTTCCCAACGTGTTGAAATGGAATGATCGTTCTTTCGTTTTTTCCTAATGTTATGTTATAGAAGAGAAAAGTGTTGCACGATGGACCACTTTACAGACCTTTGCTTCTGGAGGTTTAGTACATTTTATTATTGAGTTTTTAAACGATGGCGTTAACTTTTTGTTGTGTGCTAAGGTCATTTTCTGAAGTTACAAAAATTACTCCGGAAAATTAAATTTTTTCCAAATGAGAAAAAATATTGCAAGCAAGGTACATAGTCACGTATGTACCTGGAAGCAAGTGCTCTGTTAACATTTATAAACGTTGCAATCTACAAAATCTTGTCCATACTATATTTAGTTGTCTATATGTTACATTATTGCTCTACTACGCACCAACAGTTAGTGAAATCAAATTCAGCAGAAGTTACCAAAACCAGTTAAAAGTTAAATACATCTTCAAACTGAAGCTTTTGGAAAGTAACACAAATTTCCATTTTCAAGACAGGTAAAATTGTTAAGCCATTAACAAAACTGTTTTAATTTGCAGATATCCCATGTCTCGGTAAAAGACTTTCTGTTTCGAGGTGCAAGATAGTACACTTCCGACAAAGAGTGGTTCAACTGCCAGCATATTATTATAACTAGTTTTAAAAATATGTAGAATTTTAATTGGCATAACATTCTGTAATTGAAGAATAAACAATATATTCCAAATGGTTCTATTATATCGGCGAGCATTTAAATATGTAGTATTCGAAATAAATACCTCAACCTCATGTGTAGCAGCAATAAAAGCTGTAGTAAAGGAAACTGCTTATGGCGATCTCTAGTGCGCATTCCTCTAGGTAATTATAAATTCAGACTGAAGTACCGACCAAAAAACATGTGTTCCTGTAGAACACACAAACGCGCTACTGTCACTATACTACGTTCTGCCTTCAATAAAGATTCGCTGTTTTATTCTTTCATATCGTTTTTACGGGTTAAAGTGGTAGCTTTCGAAAATGTGCTGGATTTATTACGATGAAGAATGGGTTTTGTAAATTGGTGAGTTGGGGCAGGCAGGGGGGGGAGGGGGTGTATGTAGATACTCGAGTGTACATACTTTTCGTAAACTTCGATATCTGATACTAAGTTACAGATTTTTCTGTTAATACTATTCATCAGATACAACAATCTCAATAAGATATTATATATTATGATGCAAAAAGTACTGTATATGTTATTTAACAGAGAATAAAATGAACCCACTCAAGTGGGAGAAACTTCTGCGAAATGTATTTGTGTATAAGATAAGAAGAAATGTATTTGTTTAAAACAGAATCACATTTCCGTATTAATAATAGTAGAAAAATGAAGAAGGAGGTTACGCATCGTTATATAGTGCGTCATGAAGAGCAAAATGCGTGTAACGTAGTGCGATAGTGGGTGTTGTAGTCTGCTGGAAATATCGCGGGCGACCTTGTTTGTCGGCGGGGACCGTTGTTCACTTCTTTACAACTGGCAACGTCGCACGTAGCGTACGCTAGCGCCCCTCGTGGCGGGCGCCGACGGCGTTCCCCCCTCTCCCCCCTCGCTCTCATCAATGGTAGGCGCGGCCAGCCAATGGGGAGGCGGCGCCACCCCGCCACGCGCCGCCATTGGCTGGCGCGCGCAGACATGCTCTACCGCAACTCCCGCCAAGCGTGCACTGCCCCGCGCGCTGTAAACAAACGAAAAAAAAGAAAGCTCTCGCAGGCTTTGCGGCGCAAAAGAAGCCGACGCTAAATAAAACGAGAGAGAGAAAGGACTGGTCGGGTGCGAGCTGCGAGGGGAGATTAAAAATTCCCCGCACGGAAGGAGGCGGATGACGAATCGCCCGGGGAGATACACCCCTCCGTGACCAGCCCTCGGAAACCTTGGTTGTGGCGCAGGCGGGCGGCTGTGACGAGTACCGAGCCGCGTTCACTCTGTCCGCAGCTGCGCAAGTGACCACCCACTTCTGCAGACAGGGCCGCACCACGGAAATCTATGTAAATAAAAATCAACTGCCGCTTGTATGAAAGATAATCACTTGAGAACGGATCGACCGACTTGGTTAACTTTTTTTGTGTTCGTAATTGTGAGGACATGGTTTGTATGAAAGAAAATTTTTGAAAAATTCACCTGAAAAGTCGGAAATGTGGATTGTATTTTCGTATGAAAATCTCAATAAAAGAAATGCAACGGTCGGTTTGCAGCTTTCCTATCACATGTTTTCGTAACAACAACGAATTTTGCATTAAATGTTGATATTTTGCGAAAAAGGATACAATTGAAAGCAATATTTCAGCACATTATCAGTGGTGATCATATCTTTGGTGTGTTGCAAGTCTGATTACGATGCAAAGTCCCTTTGGACATACATGCACGCATGTCCAAAGAAACAGGCACTGTCGCGAATACAGCCGCTATGAAATATATTAAATGTATTCACAGTTGCGAATAATGACAACCAGCAGTTGTTGAATGGAATGACGACAGTGAAAATTTGTGCCGGAGCAGGACTCGAATCCCGATTTCCCGCGTATCGTGAGCGGTCGCCTTACTTTTATCTTTGATCTCATTTTGTTCTACATTGTTCGGTGAATTTGTTCAGGGCGGACGTCCAGTGATAACCCTGCAGGTTCTTCGTTGATCCGTTTACTGAGTGTCTTTATTACAGAGGGCAGCTAACACACAGACCTAACACGCTGAGCCGGCAACTACCATTTGGCTATCCGTGCACGCGTCACAACCATAAGGCCGGTATTATACTATCAAATTTCTTTGTCAAAGATTTGATCAAAGATGTGATCAAATATTCCGTCAAATTTATTTGACAAAGATGTTTGACGTATCGCTTACACTGTCATCATATTTTTCGTCAAAGTTCAAGATGGCTGACAACACAACTTGTTATTAACCGCAGCAGTTGCATGTACCACAACTGCACTTTGTGCACATGCGGAAGAGAAGCGGGGGGAAAAAAAGGAAACGTACCTGGGTGAAGCCGTGGGTTTTACGACGACACGATAAAAGCATTCAACAAAAACTTGTTACGTGAGCTTATAGTGGAGGACGTCACGTCGTACATAAATTACTTAAGAATGGATGAGCATACATTTCTGTATGTGTTCAGTGAAGTGTATGGCTCACTGTAACACAGGAGAGGGTTAGGTTAGGATAGGTCTCCAATCATCTTAATCTATTTTTGTATTCAGGGTGCCTCACGTTGTAAAGCGCCTCATCAACTTTTATACATCTCTATTAATTTTGTAGTTGTCGATACACTCCAATTGTATTTACTGGAAATTTTGATGAAAAACACTACAGATGACAGAACGCTGCAGCGATGCTAGCGCTCCATGTGGTAACATGTCACATTGAAGTGAACAGAAGACTAGCGACTTCTTTGATCAAATCTACAGCGAGGCCCTAGATTTGATCAAATATTTGACGAAGTTCCCTATTACACCATCAAATTTCTTTGAGAAAGATATTGGACAAAGAAATTCGATAGTGTAATACCGGCCTAACCAAACTTCCATATGTCGTCAGCCATGCGTCTGGTCGTGTGTCGTGCACGTATAGCCAAATGGTATGACGACCGTTCGCAATAAGCGGGAAATCCGGGTTCGAGTTTAGGTCCAGTAGGAATTTTCACTGTCATCATTGCATTCTACAACTGTGGTTGTTGTTATTCGCAATTGCGAATACAGTTAATGAACTGATGTAAGTTCGCAGTAACTTACTGTGCTGCAAACGTTCAGCTGATTTCAGTTCGTGGTTTATTTCTTTGGAAAAAATGCGACTAGTCTGGCGGCGTATGCGTAACGCAGGCCATTTACATTATCGTCGACAGTGAGACTGACAAAGAGCGTAGACAGCGTTTGGAGACAAATAAATAAGAATTTCTTAAGCGCGAACCATTACGGCGGATGCAGTGGAGTTCGACTGGCTCTGTTGGCGCTTTCGCACAAAATAATTTAGAAGGTCGGAAAAACAGACCGCAAAATCGGTGGTTGTCATATCTTTGGTGTGTTGCTAAGACTGAACTGATGTCAGTTCGTGGTAATTCTGTCTGTTACAAACGTTCAGATGATTTCAGTTCGTGGTTTATTAATTAAGAAATAATTCCACCAGTGAGGCGTCGAAATATCGGTCGGCGTACGCGCAACAGAACGCAACTACAGAAAACAGGGAAGATGCGTTTATGGCGAACTTTATATTCCTACTTTTTCGTAGTTTGAAATCATGCGAAATACTGTCATGAAAGCTACTGCCCTCACAGCCCCGCACCTGGAACGTTTTCTCTCATACGCCGTGTATTAATGATTCCGAACGATTTATCCTTTCATTTTGACTACTATTCCCAGTCAAGGTTTCGTTTGCAGAAACAATAAATGAGATCAGAGAGATGTCGGAGGAGGAGATGAATAGAGAAATGAGAAGGAAATGGATGTGTAGAAGGGGAAAAAGGATATGGACAGACAGATGGGGCAGGAGTCGTGAATGGAGAGTGTGGGATAAGAGATGTACACTATACTGACGTTTCATCTTCGCTAGTGTGAAACACATCTCTCTTGAATAAGCGCTCATATCTCTTAAGGTATGCAATTTAGAGCCATGTTTACTAGCATTTGCTTCATACTACCACCTCTGACAATTGCCTACGCGACAATCTTAGAAACGACAGTACCGGTACATGTATTCCACTGTCAGAGCATCACAACTGTTTTCGCTTATAATATTCGACTCGTTCGTTTCCGGCACTTGGACGCTTACCTCAAAATGATATATCTATAATTCTCCATCATCCTTGAAAGTTTGTGTCATCACCGCGGAACCAACCCGTACATACACTCCTGGAAATTGAAATAAGAACACCGTGAATTCATTGTCCCAGGAAGGGGGAACTTTATTGACACATTCCTGGGATCAGATACATCACATGATCACACTGACAGAACCACAGGCACATAGACACAGGCAACAGAGCATGCACAATGTCGGCACTAGTACAGTGCATATCCACCTTTCGCAGCAATGCAGGCTGCTATTCTCCCATGGAGACGATCGTAGAGATGCTGGATGTAGTCCTGTGGAACGGCTTGCCATGCCATTTCCACCTGGCGCTTCAGTTGGACCAGCGTTCGTGCTGGACGTGCAGACCGCGTGAGACGACGCTTCATCCAGTCCCAAACATGCTCAATGGGGGACAGATCCGGAGATCTTGCTGGCCAGGGTAGTTGACTTACACCTTCTAGAGCACGTTGGGTGGCACGGGATACATGCGGACGTGCATTGTCCTGTTGGAACAGCAAGTTCCCTTGCCGGTTTAGGAATGGTAGAACGATGGGTTCGATGACGGTTTGGATGTACCGTGCACTATTCAGTGTCCCCTCGACGATCACCAGTGGTGTACGGCCAGTGTAGGAGATCGCTCCCCACACCATGATGCCGGGTGTTGGCCCTGTGTGCCTCGGTCGTATGCAGTCCTGATTGTGGCGCTCACCTGCACGGCGCCAAACACGCATACGACCATCATTGGCACCAAGGCAGAAGCGACTCTCATCGCTGAAGACGACACGTCTCCATGCGTCCCTCCATTCACGCCTGTCGCGACACCACTGGAGGCGTGCTGCACGATGTTGGGGCGTGAGCGGAAGACGGCCTAACGGTGTGCGGGACCGTAGCCCAGCTTCATGGAGACGGTTGCGAATGGTCCTCGCCGATGCCCCAGGAGCAACAGTGTCCCTAATTTGCTGGGAAGTGGCGGTGCGGTCCCCTACGGCACTGCGTAGGATCCTACCGTCTTGGCGTGCATCCGTGCGTCGCTGCGGTCCGGTCCCAGGTCGACGGGCACGTGCACCTTCCGCCGACCACTGGCGACAACATCGATGTACTGTGGAGACCTCACGCCCCACGTTTTGAGCAATTCGGCGGTACGTCCACCCGGCCTCCCGCATGCCCACTATACGCCCTCGCTCAAAGTCCGTCAACTGCACATACGGTCCACGTCCACGCTGTCGCGGCATGCTACCAGTGTTAAAGACTGCGATGGAGCTCCGTATGCCACGGCAAACTGGCTGACACTGACGGCGGCGGTGCACAAATGCTGCGCAGCTAGCGCCATTCGACGGCCAACACCGCGGTTCCTGGTGTGTCGGCTGTGCCGTGCGTGTGATCATTGCTTGTACAGCCCTCTCGCAGTGTCCGGAGCAAGTATGGTGGGTCTGACACACCGGTGTCAATGTGTTCTTTTTTCCATTTCCAGGAGTGTACATGGTGGCCCACCTAAACGTTTCAGGCAGGGGTAAAATACAGGGAGCGAAAGGCACGAAAGGGGAGCAGTAGTTGGGAAGGGAGTGAGACAGGGTTGTAGCCTATCCCGATGTTATTCAATGTGTATATTGAGGAAGCAGTAAAGGAAACAAAAGAAAATTTAGGAGTAGGAATTAAAATCCATGGAGAAGAAATAAAAACTTTGAGGTTCGCCGATGACATTGTAATTCTGTCAGAGACAGCAAAGGACTCGGAAGAGCAGTTGAATGGAATGGACAGTGTCTTGAAAGAAGGATATAAGATGAACATCAACCAAAGCAAAACGAGGATAATGGAATGTAGTCGAATTAAGTCGGGAGGTGCTGCGGGAATTAGATTAGGAAATGAGACACTTAAAGTAATAAATGAGTTTTGCTATTTGGGGAGCAAAATAACATGATGGTCGAAGTAGAGATGATATAAAATGTAGACTGGCAATGGCAAGGAAAGCGTTTCTGAAGAAGAGAAATTTGTTAACATCGAGTGTAGATTTAAGTGTCAGGAAGTCGTTTCTGAAAGTATTTGTGTGGAGTGTAGTCATGTATAGAAGTGAAACGTGGACGATAAATAGTTTGGACAAGAAGAGAATAGAAGCTTTCGAAATGTGGTGCTACAGAAGAATGCTGAAAATTAGGTGGGTAGATCACATAACTAATGAGGAGGTACTGAACAGAACTGGGGAGAAGAGAAATTTGTGGCACAACTTGACTAGAAGAAGGGATCGGTTGGTAGGACATATTGTGCGGCATCAAGGGATCACAAATTTAGTATTGGAGGGCAGCGTGGAGGGTAAAAATCGTAGAGGGAGACCAAGAGATGAATACACTAAGCAGATTCAGAAGGATGTAGGTTGCAGTAAGTACTGGGAGATGCAGAAGCTTGCACAGGATAGAGTAGCATGGAGAGCTGCATCAAACCAGTCTCAGGACTGAAGACCACAACTACAATTGGAAAACGTCTTTCACTAGTATGAGTGTAAGCAAGGGGTTATAAAAGTAAATACTATGAGAGATTTTAAAATGTAAGCAAATATAGGTTTCAAAACAAACTTACGTTTTTTTTTAAAAAAAAATTGTTTAACGGACACCCCATATTATTTCTTACACAATCAATAACACGAAAAATCACAAAAAGGTTGGTTGCATCGCAATTCGTCAATTACATCGCGAGAAATTGAAAAGCGGAGTCGATGTTTGAAATATAAGAAAACCGTCGCTATTGCATATCCCGAGACGCAAGGGTGATCCCTACATAGCAGTGTTTGCAGCAGGAAACACTATCAATAGTTTCGGCCCTCGTGACAGCAGTGACATTAAGATTACGTACGTGAATCACATCGCGATTACGAGCAACGTGGGTTTCGTGCTTGCGTACGGAGACGTGCAATAGCGACGCGTTTCATTTATTTCGAGCGTCAACTTTGCTTTGCAATTTCCCGGGACGTACTTGACGTATTGCGGTGCAACCAACGCCAAGTGATTTTTCATGTTATTGACAGCATAAGAAATATGACATCATGTCCATTTAAAAAAAGGGATGATGTTTTGTTTCCAGGCTGTAGCTAAGCTATGTCTCCGCATTGTCCTTTCTTTCAGGAGTGCTAGTTCTGCAAGGTTTGCAGGAGAGCTTCTGTAAAGTTTGGAAGGTAGGAGACGAGGTACTGGCAGAAGTGAAGCTGTGAGGACGGGGCGTGAGTCGTGCTTGGAGAGCACTTGCCCGCGAAAGGCAAAGGTTTCGAGTTCGAGTCTCGGTCCGGCACACAGTTTTAATCTGCCAGGAAGTTTCAAGTTGTTTTGTGTTGAAACTAATATTTGCGTACGTTCTAGAATGTTTCATAGTATTTATTTTCATGAGGCTCTGTATTACTTTCATACCAGCGAAAGTCGTTTTTCAGTATCTATTTTTATTCGAGAGATACTTGCGCTGAAACGTTTTTAAGTGGGCCACCCTGTACATGTCATTACAGGCGGCGGCAACTGTGACTTTGACGTTATATCGCGTCGTTGGATGACGTTTTCGGATATGAATTCCTCTACAAAAGTTGATCTGCTAAGTCCTCTCTACAACATCTACAAGTGTGTAAGATGAATTGTGATAGATTGTGTATATGATACAACGAAAAGCCAAAGAAACTGGTACACCTGCCTTATATCGTGTAGTACCACGGGAGCACGCACACGTGCCACAACACGACGTGGGATCGACTCGACTAATGTCTGAAGTAGTGCTGGAGGGAATGTTGCAGGGCTGTCCATAAATCCGTAAGAATACGAGGGGGTGTAGATTTCTTCTTGCATGGCATCCCAGATATGCTTAATAATGTTCAGTCTGAGGAGTTTGGTGGCTATCGACAGTGTTTAAACTCAGAAGAGTGTTCCTGCAGCTACCCTGTCTGGACATTTAGGGCGTCGCATTGTCCTGCTGGAATTGCCCAAGCTGTCGGAATGCACAACGAACGTGAATGGATGCTGGTGATCATACAGGTTGCTAACGTACGTGTCACCTGGCAGAAAACCCAAAGAGATTCTGGTCATACATACAGCACACCAGTGGGAAGACGCAATCAATATCTTCACTACGCGATAGCAACGCTGAAGTCACCCCTTGACAGTGCCACTACAGCAGAGTTATTAAACACGGCTTTCCGAAACTCCTTCACCAAAGAAGACGAAGTAATTGTCCCTGAATTCCAATGAAGAACAACTGCCAAGATGAGAAACATAGAAGTAAATGTCCTCGGTGTAGCAAAGCAGCTTAAATGACGTAATAAAAGCAAGGCCTCGGGTCTAGATTGTATACCAGTCAGGTTCCTCTCAGAGTATGCTGATAAAATTGCTCCATATTTAGCAATTATCTACAACCGCTCTCTCACAGAAATATCCGTGCCTAAAGACTGGAAAATTGCTCAAGTCACACCAATACCCAAAAAGGAAAGAGGAGTAATCCGCTGAATTACAGACCCATTATCACTAACGTGCATTTGCAGTAGGTTTTTGGACCATATACTTTGTTCGAATACTGTGAAGTACCTCGAAGAAAACGCTGTATTGACACGTAGTCAGCACAGATTCAGAAAATATCGTTCTTGTAAAACACAACTAGCTCTTTATACTCATGACAGGGGATGTCAAATCGATTACACATTTTTAGATTTCCAGGAGGCTTTCGACACCGTTCCTCACAAGCGTCTTCTAACCAAACTACGTGCCTATGGAGTATCGCCTCATATGTGCGAGTGGATTCGTGATTTCCTGTCGGAAAGGTCGCAGTTCGTAGTTATAGACGGAAAATCATCGAGTAAAACAGAAGTAATATCCGGCGTTCCCCAGGGAAGTGTTACAGGCCGTCTATTGTTCCTGTTCTATTTTAACGACATGGGAGACAATTTGGATAGCCCTCTTAGATTGTTTGCAGATAATGCTGTCATTTACCGTCTTTGAAAGTCATAAGATGACCAAAACGAATTGCAAAATGACTTAGATATGATACCTAAATGGTGCGGAAAGTGGAAATTGACCCTGAATAATGAAAAGTGCGAAGTTATTCACAAGAGTACTAAAAGAAATCCGCTAAATTTTGATTACGCGGTAAGTCACACAAATTTGAAGGCTGCAAATTCAGCTAAATACACTCCTGGAAATGGAAAAAAGAACGCATTGACACCGGTGTGTCAGACCCACCATACTTGCTCCGGACACTGCGAGAGGGCTGTACAAGCAATGATCACACGCACGGCACAGCGGACACACCAGGAACCGCGGTGTTGGCCGTCGAATGGCGCTAGCTGCGCAGCATTTGTGCACCGCCGCCGTCAGTGTCAGCCAGTTTGTCGTGGCATACGGAGCTCCATCGCAGTCTTTAACACTGGTAGCATGCCGCGACAGCGTGGACGTGAACCGTATGTGCAGTTGATGGACTTTGAGCGAGGGCGTATAGTGGGCATGCGGGAGGCCGGGTGGACGTACCGCCGAATTGCTCAACACGTGGGGCGTGAGGTCTCCACAGTACATCGATGTTGTCGCCAGTGGTCGGCGGAAGGTGCACGTGCCCGTCGACCTGGGACCGGACCGCAGCGACGCACGGATGCACGCCAAGACCGTAGGATCCTACGCAGTGCCGTAGGGGACCGCACCGCCACTTCCCAGCAAATTAGGGACACTGTTGCTCCTGGGGTATCGGCGAGGACCATTCGCAACCGTCTCCATGAAGCTGGGCTACGGTCCCGCACACCGTTAGGCAGTCTTCCGCTCACGCCCCAACATCGTGCAGCCCGCCTCCAGTGGTGTCGCGACAGGCGTGAATGGAGGGACGAATGGAGACGTGTCGTCTTCAGCGATGAGAGTCGCTTCTGCCTTGGTGCCAATGATGGTCGTATGCGTGTTTGGCGCCGTGCAGGTGAGCGCCACAATCAGGACTGCATACGACCGAGGCACACAGGGCCAACACCCGGCATCATGATGTGGGGAGCGATCTCCTACACTGGCCGTACACCACTGGTGATCGTCAAGGGGACACTGAATAGTGCACGGTACATCCAAACCGTCATCGAACCCATCGTTCTACCATTCCTAGACCGGCAAGGGAACTTGCTGTTCCAACCGGACAATGCACGTCCGCATGTACCCCGTGCCACCCAACGTGCTCTAGAAGGTGTAAGTCAACTACCCTGGCCAGCAAGATCTTCGGATCTGTCCCCCATTGAGCATGTTTGGGACTGGATGAAGCGTCGTCTCACGCGGTCTGCACGTCCAGCACGAACGCTGGTCCAACTGAGGCGCCAGGTGGAAATGGCATGGCAAGCCGTTCCACAGGACTACATCCAGCATCTCTAAGATCGTCTCCATGGGAGAATAGCAGCCTGCATTGCTGCGAAAGGTGGATATACACTGTACTAGTGCCGACATTGTGCATGCTCTGTTGCCTGTGTCTATGTGCCTGTGGTTCTGTCAGTGTGATCATGTGATGTATCTGACCCCAGGAATGTGTCAATAAAGTTTCCCCTTCCTGGGACAATGAATTCACGGTGTTCTTATTTCAATTTCCAGGAGTGTACTTACTGATTATAATTACAAGTAACCTAAATTGGAACTATCACATTGATAATGCTGTGGGTAAAGCAAATGAAAGACTGCGATTGACTGGCAGAACACTTAGAAGGTGCAACAGGTCTACTAAGAGACTGCTTACACCTCGCTTGTCCGCCCTATTCTGGAGTTTTGCTGTGCGGTGTGGGATCCGCACCAGGTGGGACTGACGGATGACATCGAAAAAGTACAAAGAAGGGCAGCTCGTTTTGTACTATCGAGAAACAGGAGAGATAGTGCCACAGACATGATACGTGAATTGGAATGGCAGTCATTAAAACAAAGGCGTTTTTCGTTGCGGCAGGATCTTCTCCTTAAATTTCAGTCGCCAGTTATCTCCTCCGATTGCGAAAACATTGTGTTGGCACCCATCTACGAGGGCAGTTCAATAAGTAATGCAACACATTTTTTTTCTGAAACAGGGGTTGTTTTATTCAGCATTGAAATACACCAGGTTATTCCCCAATCTTTTACCTACACAACACTATTTTTCAACGTAATCTCCATTCAATGCTACGGCCTTACGCCACCTTCAAATGAGGGCCTGTATGCCTGCACGGTACCATTCCACTGGTCGATGTCGGAGCCAACGTCGTACTGCATCAATAACTTCTTCATCATCCGCGTAGTGCCTCCCACGGATTGCGTCCTTCATTGGGCCAAACATATGGAAATCCGACGGTGCGAGATCGGGGCTGTAGGGTGCATGAGGAAGAACAGTCCACTGAAGTTTTGTGAGCTCCTCTCGGGTGCGAAGACTTGTGTGAGGTCTTGCGTTGTTATGAAGAAGGAGAAGTTCGTTCAGATTTTTGTGCCTACGAACACTCTTCAATTTCTGAAGAGTAGCACAATACACTTCAGAGTTGATCGTTTGACCATGGGGAAGGACATCGAACAGAATAACCCCTTCAGCGTCCCAGAAACTGTAACCATGACTTTACCGGCTGAGGGTATGGCTTTAAACTTTTTCTTGGTAGGGGAGTGGGTGTGGCGCCATTACATTGATTGCCGTTTTGTTTCAAGTTCGAAGTGATGAACCCATGTTTCATCGCCTGTAACAATCTTTGACAAGAAATTGTCACCCTCAGCCACATGACGAGCAAGCAATTCCGCACAGATGGTTCTCCTTTGCTCTTTATGGTGTTCGGTTAGACAACGAGGGATCCAGCGGGAACAAACCTTTGAATATCCCAACTGGTGAACAATTGTGACAGCACTACCAACAGAGATGTCAAGTTGAGCACTGAGTTGTTTGATGGTGATCCGTCGATCATCTGGAACGAGTGTGTTCGCACGCTCCGCCATTGCAGGAGTCACAGCTGTGCACGGCCGGCCCGCACGCGGGAGATGAGGCAGTCTTGCTTGACCTTGCGGCGATGATGACACACGCTTTGCCCAACGACTCACCGTGCTTTTGTCCACTGCCAGATCACCGTAGACATTCTGCAAGCGCCTATGAATATCTGAGATGCCCTGGTTTTCCGCCAAAAGAAACTCGAGCACTGCCCGTTGTTTGCAACGCACATCCGTTACAGACGCCATTTTAACAGCTCCGTACAGCGCTGCCACCTGTCGGAAGTCAATGAAACTATACGGGACGAAGCAGGAATGTTTGAAAATATTCCACAAGAAATTTCCGGTTTTTTCAACCAAAATTGGCCGAGAAAAAAAATGTGTTGCATTACTTGTTGAACTGCCCTCGTACATAGGGAGAAATGATCATTACGATAAAGTACAGAAATCATGGCTCGTACAGAAAAATTTAAGTGATTGTTTTTCCCGGGCGCCGTTCGAGAGTGGAACGGTAGAGAGACAGCTTGAAGATGGTTCATAGAGCTCTCTAACAGGCACTTTATTGTGAATAGCAGAGTAACCACGTAGATGTAGAGTCGTATCTAGACGTATCAGAGGTCCTGCTGACATGCAGGGTCCACGGATTCATGAGGATGTCTCCATACACGTCCATCCGCTCGATACAATTTGAGACGAGACGGGCCCAGGCGTGGCGTAAAGCTTTTGTACCGTGCAGTCATCAGGGGTACACGAGTTGGCCTTCGGCTCCGAAAACTCATATCGATGATGTTTCGTTGAATGGTTCGCACGCTGACACCTGTTGATGGCCCAGCATTGAAATCTGCAGCAATTTGCGGAAGGGTTGCAGTTTTGTCCATCGATTCTCTTCAGTCGTCGTTGGGCCCGTTCATGCAGGATCTTTTTCCGGCTGCAGCGATGTCGGAGATCTGATGTTTTATCGGATTCCTGATATTCATGGTACAGTCGTGAAATGGGCGTGCGGGAAAATCCCCACTTCATCACTACCTCGGATGTGCTGTGTCCCATCGCTCGTGCGCCGACCACAACACCGTGCTTGAAACTCACTTAAATCTTGATTACCTACCATTGTAGCAGCAGTAACAGATCTAACAACTGCGCCAGACACTTGTTATCTTATACATGGTGGCCCATTGATCGTGACCGGGCCAAATATTTCAGGAAATAAGCGTTAAACGAAAAAACTACAAAGTACGAAACTTGTCTAGCTTCAAGGGGTAAACCAGATGTGCTATGCTTGGCCCGCTAGATGGCGCTGCCATAGGTCAAACGAATATCAACCGCGTTTTTTTAAAAATAGGAACCTCCTTTTTTATTACATATTCGTGTAGTACGTAAAGAAATATGAATGTTTTAATTGGACCACTTTTTTCGCTTTGTGACAGATGGCGCTGTAATAGTCACAAACATATGGCTCAAAATTTTAGACGAACAGTTGGTAACAGGGAGGTTTTCTAATTAAAATACAGAACATAGGTACGTCTGAACATTTTATTTCGGTTATTCCAATGTGATACATGTACCGTGGTGAACTTATTTCTGAGAACGCATGCTGTTACAGCGTGATTACCTGTAAGTACCACATTAATGCAATAAACGCTCAAAATGATGTCCGTCAACCTCAGTGCAATAGGTGTAACGATATTCCTCTCAACAGCGAGTAGTTCGCCTTCTGTAATGTTCGCACATGCATTGACAATGCGCTGACGCATGTTGTCAGGCGTTGTCGGTGGATCACGATAGCAAATATCCTTCAACTCACCCCACAGAAAGAAATCCGGGGACGTCAGATCTGGTGAACATGTGGGCCATGGTATGGTGCTTCGATGACCAATCCTCTTGTCATGAAATATGCTATTCAATACAGCTTCAACCGCACGCGAGCTACGTGCCGGACATCCATCAAGTTTCAAGTACATCGCCATTCTGTCATGCAGTGAAACATCTTGTAGTAACATCGGTAGAACATTACGTAGGAAATCAGTATAAATTGCATCATTTAGATTGCCATCGATAAAATGGGGGCCAATTATCCTTGCTCCCATAATGCCGCACCATACATTAACCCGCCAGGGTCACTGATGTTACACTTGTCGCAGCCATGGTGGGGTTTTCCGTTGCCCAATAGTGTATATTATGCCGGTTTACGTTACCGCTGCTGGTGAATGACGCTTCGTCGCTAAATAGAACGCGTGGAAAAAAGTCTGTCATCGTCCCGTAATTTCTCTTGTGCCCAGTGACAGAACTGTAGACGGCGTTCAAAGTCATCGCCATGCAATTCTTGGTGCATAGAAATATGGTACGGGTGCAATCGATGTTGATGTAGCATTCTCAACACCGACGTTTTTGAGATTCCCGATTTTCGCGCAATTTGTCTGCTACTGATGTGCGGATTAGCCGCGACGGCAGCTAAAGCACCTACTCGGGCATCATTATTTGTTGCAGGTCGCGGTTGACGTTTCACACGTGGCTGAACAGTTCCTGTTTCCTTAAATAACGTAACTATCCGGCGAACGGTCCGGACACTTGGATGATGTCGTCCAGGATACCGAGCAGCATACATAGCACACGCCCGTTGGGCATTTTGATCACAATAGCCATACATCAACACGATATCGACCTTTTCCGCAATTGGTAAACGGTCTGTCGGGTCCAGCTAAACTGATGGCTGTCCGACCTTTGATTAACGTGATTCAGAAGAATAAAGACCTTCAGTTCGGCAACAATAACTTTATTGCGAGCGCGTATATGACGACGCCCGGCATGCATGGACTGATCGGTGTTACAAAGTTTGCTTCCGGTCACTACAGAAGGATCCTTAATCCTGGGAAAACTTCAGTAGTTATTGTAGGGAAAACAGTACTTGTCCACACAAGCCAGGAGGCACGGAACTACTAACTCAAAAAACAAGGAATAATAATAATAAACAGAACGTATATAAAAGCTAGAAAACACAGCGCCTCTAGAGGCTGGGCGCGGAACTACACAAACGTCGTGTACAGTTATTACCACCGCACAGCACTGCACTGACACACACACACACACACACACACACACACACACACACACACGTACACACACACACACACACCGGCGAGCTTGAATTAGCGCGCGGCAGCGTCGCTACAGGTCCATTTTAACACGGGTGCTGTATCACGAAGCAAATACCGTCCGCACTGGCGGAATGTTACGTGATACCACGTACTTATACGTTTGCGACTATTAAAGCGCCATCTGTCACAAAGTGAAAAAAGTGGCCCAACTAAAACATTGATATTTCTTCACGTACTACACGATTATGTAATAAAAAATGGGGGTTCCTATTTAAAAAACGCAGTTGCTATCCGTTTGGCCTATAGCAGCGCCATCTAGCGGGCCAACCGTAGCACCATCTGGTTTCCCCCTTCAAGCTAGACGAGTTTCGTTCTTTGTAGTTTTTTCGTTTGGCGCTTATTTCGTGAGATATTTGGCCCGGTCACGATCAATGGACCACCCTGTATAGGCATTGCCGACTGCAGTGCCGTATTGTACCTGTTTACGTATCCCTGTATTTGAATACTCATGCCTGTAGCAATTTGTTTGGCGCTTCAGTGTTAATGTAGTTTTAGTGACGGGCCGGCCGCGGTGGCCGAGCGGTTCTAGGCGCTTCAGTCTGGAACCGCGTGAGCGCTACGGTCGCAGGTTCGAATCCTGTCTCGGGCATGTATGTGTGTGATGTCCTTAGGTTAGTTAGGTTTAAGTAGTTCTAAGTTCTAGGGGACCGATGACCTCAGATGTTAAGTTCCATAGTGCTCAGAGCCATTTGAACCATTTAGTGACGGACGTGTGTGGTGTGTTGCAGGCTACAACTTCCAGGGGTCGTCGCTGGTGGTGGAGCCTTCGGTGGCCGGCGGCGCCAAGAAGAGGTGAGCGGCGGCGAACGCATCTCCTTCTGTTCACGTTGTCCACTCCTTGCTGTTAATAAACTTCCTTCCTGCATGCCTTCTGGACAATAAAGACTGCTCGTTCTTTTGTCTTCATTGTTGTGCTTGTCTGCGGACGTTTTCTCTTTATTTTTTGTTATTTGTGTGTTTAAAGGAGGCTACACACGTAACTGCGTGCTTGACAAGCACACACGGTCAGGCGTTTTGCTCAACCGTGCTAGAGTGTGTGCAGTACGAGTAATGTACAAACTGCTCGATGCTCGATCGGATTTCAGTTATGTAAGCTTGCGCGAGCATACAGGGTACGCACGATTGAGCGTGTGTACTAATGCTGGGAAGTCATCTGTAGTGATCTGAAACATAACAGCCGCGAATCGCTGCAAGATTTCATTCCGATTTACGAAAGACAGCGTTTCCTGTGGAACATCAAATCAAAGCTGTATCACGATAAAAACAAATAGGGCTGATGCGTATGGTCTTCTTGTTAAATATAAACCAATTTACGACGGTCACTCCAAAAGAAATGTACACTATTTTTTTTTTAAATCCATCTTTTATTCTACATGAAACTTCCTGGCAGATTAAAACTGTGTGCCGGACCGAGACTCGAACTCGGGACCTTTGCCTTTCGTGGGCAAGTGCTGTGCCAACTGAGCTACCCAAGCACGACGCACGCCCTGTCCTCACTACAAAGTTCGCAGGAGAGCTTCTGTAAAGTTTGGAAGGTAGGAGACGAGGTACTGGCAGAAGTAAAGCCGCGAGGACGGGGTGTGAGACGTGTGTGGGTATCTCAGTTGACAGAGTACTTTCCCGCGAAAGGCAAAGGTCCCGAGTTCGAGTCTCGGGCCAGCACACAGTTTTAATCCGCCAGGAAGTTTCATATCACCGCACACTCCGCTAAAGAATGAAAATCTCATTCTTTTATTCTACATGTTTGAAAGTTACAGTGTGTATATACATCCATTAGGAACAATATTTCTCCACATAATTTCCATCCCTCTCAACTGCCTTACGCCATCTTGGAACCAGCGCCTGTTTACCCGCAAGGTAAAATTCTGGACCAACCTGTTGGAGCCACTGTTTGCCAGCGTGCACAAGGGAGTCATCATTTTCAAACCTTGTTCCTCGAAGACAGTTCCCAAAGAAATGGTAGTTACATGGAGCCAGGTCAGGACTCTAAGGCGGGTGTTTCAGTGTTATCCATCCGAGTTTTGTGATCGCTTCCACGGTTTTTTGACTGACATGTGGCCGTGCATTGTCGTCCAACAGTAAAACATCTTGCTTCTGCCGCTGTGGTCGAACACGACTCAATCGAGCTCGAAGTTTCTTCAGTGTCGTCACATATGCATCAGAATTTATGGTGGTTCCACTTGGCACGATGCCCACAATCAAGAGTCCTTCGGAATCGAAAAACACCGTACCCATAACTTTTCCGGCACAAGGTGTGGTTTTGAATTTTTTTTTTTCTTGGGTGAATTTGGGTGATGCCACTCCACTGATTGCCTCTTCGTCTCTGGTGAAAAATGATGGAGCCACGTTTCATCACCTGTCACAATTCTTCCAAGAAATTCATCTCCACCATTCTCGTACTGTTCCAAAAGTTCGCTGCATGCCGTTTTTCTTGTTTCTTTGGGGGCCACTGCCAACATCCTGGGAACCCACCTGGCACAAACCTTTTTTAACACCAACACTTTCAATATTCTGCAAACACTTCCTTCCCCTATCCCAACGCAGCGTGACAATTCGTTCACTGTGATGCGCCTGTCAGCAGTCACCAATTCGTTAACCCTCTGCACATTGTCTGGAGTGTGTGCAGTACGAGGTCTGCCGCTGCGAGGACAATCCTCAATATTGCCGTGCCCGCTTTCATCACGTAACCTCCTTGCCCACCGATTGACTGTACTGCGATCGAAAGCAGCATATCCGTACACCTTCTTCAACCTCTTGTGGATGTTTCCCACTGTCTCGTTTCACAGCACAGGAGTTCTATGACAGGACGTTGCTTCTACGAATGTCAAGTGTAGCAGCAATCTTGAAGACGTGTTGTGACGGCGCCACTGACGGGAGCAGGTTGAACTAAGTTTGAAAACAAACACACTGTAAAACTTTCACACATGCAGAATAAAAACTGTATTTTTTACAAAAATAGTGTGCATTTCTTTTGGAGTGACCCTCGTATTCTGCAGCAAAGGAAGATGTAGTAATAAAAAAAGATCAGTTTACCGAGGTCAAAATACTATGTTCTTGCTGCTGTTGTGGTCTTCACCCCTGAGACTGATTTCATGCAGCTCTCCGTGCCACTCTATCCTGTGCAAGCCTCTTTATCTTCGAGTAACTACTGCACCCTACATCCTTCTGAATCTATTATCTATTGGTCTTCCTCTACGATTTTTACCCTCCACGCTTCCTTCCAGTACTAAATTAGTAATCGCTTTGTGCCCCAAACGTGTCCTACCAACTGATCCCTTCTTCTAGTCAAGTTGTGCCAAAAATTCCCCTTCTTCCCAATTATATTAAAATACCTCCTCATCAATTGCGTCATCTACCCAATCTTCAGCATTCTTCTGTAGCACCACATTTCAAAAGCTTCTGTTCTCTTCTTGTCAACTATTTACCCTTCATGTTTCACTTACATACATGGGTACACTCCGTACAAATACTTTCAGAAAAGACTTTCTGACCCTTAAACTTATACGTGATGTTAAAAAAAAATTATCTTCTTCAGAAACGCTTTCCTTGTCATAGCCATACATTTATATTCTCTCTACTTCGACCATCATCAGTTATTTTGCTTCCCAAATAGCAAAAGTCGTCTACTACTTTAAGTGTCTCATTTCCTAATCTAATTCCCTCCGCGTCACCCAATTTAATTCGACTACATTCCATTATCCTCGTTTTCGTTCATCTTATGTCCTCCTTTCAAGATACTGTCCACTCCTTTCAACTGCTTTTCCAGGTCCGTCGCTGTCTCTGACAAAATAGCAATGTCGTCGGCAAACCTGAAGGTGCCGGCCGCGGTGGCCGTGCGGTTCTGGCGCTGCAGTCCGGAACCGCGAGGCTGCTACGGTCACAGGTTCGAATCCTGCCTCGGGCATGGGTGTGTGTGATGTCCTTAGGTTAGTTAGGTTTAAGTAGTTCTAAGTTCTAGGGGACTTATGACCTAAGATGTTGAGTCCCATAGTGCTCAGAGCCATTTGAACCCAAACCTGAAGGTTCTTATTTCTTCTCCATGGATTTCAATTCCTACTACAAATTTTTCTTTTGTTTCTTTTGCTGCTGGCTCAGTACACAGACCGGACAACATCGGGGATAGGCTACACCCTGTTTCACTCCCTTCCCAACCACTGCTTCCCTTTCATGCCCCTCGACTCTTGTAACTGTCATCTGGTTTCTGCACAAATTATAAATAGCCTTTCGTTCCCTGTATTTTGTCCCTGCCATCATCAGAATTTGAAAGTATTCCAGTCAACATTGTCGAAAGCTTTCTCTAAGTGTACAAATACCAGAAATTTAGGTTTGCCTTTCCTTAACCCATCTTCTAAGATAAGTCGTAGTATCAGTATTGCCCCGCGTGTTCCAACATTTCTACGGTATCCAAACTGATCTTCCCCGTGGTCGGCTTCTGCCAGATTTTCCATTCGTCTGTAAAGAATTCGTGTTAGTATTTTGCACCCGTGACTTATTAAACTCGTGGTTCGGTGATATTCACACCTATTAGCACTCGCTTTGATTGGAATTGGAAGTACATATTATATTCTTCTAGAAGTCTGAGGGTATTTCGCTTGTCTCCTATACGAGTATCTTTGCTCACCAAAACAGTTTTGTCACGGCTGGCTCAAATTCTGTACGGAAAAGAAAAAAAGAATGATGTAAGGATATCAGTCCTGAAAGTAAAAGCATAAAAAAAATAGCCTTCGTTCCGAAGTACACTTCTGCGCGATATTCTGCCATTTGGCGTCTGCTGTGGCAAGTAGAACGTTGCTGTAGGTTTGCAGTTAGAATCAAATGAGTCAGTCGCAGCCAAAGGAACTTTCTTCCCATGTTTTCTATTAACGTAGTTAGCACAATGCGAAAAATCCGACCTCTCTGCAAAATCATTCGCTATCATGACCAATCATGCAAGGACATCGTCCTTCGACTTGACATATTTCGCGTAAGAAATGATGCTTGTACATGCATCCTTAAACCGTATGGAGTCATGAGCGATTTGTGCATGCTTGTGCAAAACGCATGATCATGCGTGCTTATCAGACATGCAGTTACGTGTGTAGACACCTTAGTGTTAAAATCTTGATGCTTGTTTGCAGTGAAATAACGCCACCCATTGCTACACTGAACTGCCATAAGTCACGGGAAATGATTTTTTCCTTTATTGGCATTTGGCCATCGCCTCACGGCCATCCATAACGTTTAGGGAAAGGTTGTTATCGATGGTTCACCTACAGAAAATGTGTCATAAAATCCTAGGATATTGCGATAAATATTTTATGTTCAATGTACCTTGAACATCATCTTTTACATTTGACTATAGCGGAAACGGAAGTCATAAATATGCACTGTTAATGAAGTACTTGAAAAGTATTAACATGTGTCATCGGTCCAATCTGGTAGCCTGGTTTCCTTCATTGGAACAGGAAGTTCCCGTGAATGGGCTATAGTGTGATGGCTACACTCATCTAAATAACTATCAATGCATTTCATCCTTTTTTTTGTATCTAAAAGTGTTTTTGTCGGCATCTGAAACCGAATAATGTGTGTTCATAACCAAGGAGGCTAAAAGTAGAAATGTCCCCTTCGAAGATAAAAACAGGAGTCACGTTTGACTATCAAAATGAAAATCATTACTTAAATTTTGTTCATAGTGGCCTACTTAGCCTGAGATTACATAAAATTCGTGGTGGATCTTTCGAAGGAACTGCATCGCTGAATAATACTAGTCTTCGTCCAAAGGCACATAACTTTATATTGCGAATACGACAAAATGACGTGAACTGCTTGTACTTTTCAGTGACGGCTCCAGAAATTTAATCGCCATTACCGTGTCACTATGACGTTTCAATCATGAGTACTAGTGAATTACAAGAACTTAATGCAAATCTTAACTTTTCATAGTTGCTTTGTGTCGCATTGGAACAACTCTCCACTATGATAGCGAATCTCTGGCAACATTGGGTACACGAAGTAGCTGCTAGTGTGTGTCTGTTCACGGTATTCTCTGAGAAATCGAGCCGGCCCAACGTTAGCAACCTTTACTTCGTTAATTGCTATTTACAATAAATTAGGATTTGAATATGTGTTTGATACATGGCACCATTGTGAACAACTCATGAAGTAATTATACTATAATAATACAAAAGAACATAGCATATTAAGAAATATCTCCGTATCATCTACACATCGTATCTACACTGAAGGGCCAAAGAAACTGGTACACCTGCCTAATATCGTATAGGGCCCCCGCGAGCACGCAGAAGTGCCGCAACCTGACGTGGCATGGACTCGAGTAATGAGTGAAGCAGTGCTGGAAGGGATTGACACCATGAATCTTGCAGGGGTGCCTACAAATCCGTAAGAGTGCGAGGGGGTGGAGATCTCTTCTGAACAGAACGTTTCAAGGCGTCCTGGATATGCTCAATAATGTTCATGTTTGGGGAGTTTGGTGGCCAGCGGAAGTGTTTAAACTCAGAAGAGTGTTCCTGGAGGCAGTCTGTAGAAATTCTGGACGTGTGGGGTGTCGAATTGTCCTGCTGGAATTGCCCAAGTCCGCCGGAATGCACAACGGACACGAATGGATGGAGGTGATCAGGCAGGATGCTTACGTACGTGTCACCTGTCAGAGTCGTATCTAGACGTATCAGGGGCCCCATATCACTCCAACTGCACAAGCCCCAGAACTTTACAGAGCCTCCACCAGCTTGAACGTTCCCCTGCTGACATGCAGAGTCCATAGATTCATGAGGTTTTCTCTATACCGGTACACGTCCATCCGGTCGATACGATTCGAACCGTGGCTCGTTCGACCAGGCAACGTGTTTCCAGTCATCAACAATCCAATGTCAATGTTGACAGGCCCAGGCGAGGCGTAAAGCTTTCTGTCGCGCAGTCATCAAGTGTACACGAGTGGGTCTTCGGCTTCCAAAGCCCGTATCGATGATGTTTCATTGATTGATTCGCACGCTGACCCTTGTTGATGGCCCAGCACTGAAATCTGCAGCAATTTGCGGAAGGGTTGCACTTCCGTCACATTGAACGATTCTCTTCAGTCGTCATTGGTCCCGTTCTTGCAGGATGTTTTTTCCGGCCGCATCGATGTCGGAGATGTGATGTTTTACCGGATTCCTTATATTCACAGTGCACTCGTGAAATGATCGTGCGGGAAAATCCCCAATTCGTCCCTACCTCGGAGATGCTGTGTCCCATCGCTCGTGCGCCGATTATAACACCACGTTCAGACTCACTTAAATTTTGATAACCTGCCATTGTAGCAGCAGTAACCGATCTAACAACTGCGCCATACACTTGTCTTAATATATGCGTCGCCGACCGCAGCGCCATATTTTGCCTGTTTACATGTCTCTGTATTTGAATACGCATGCCTATACCAGTTTCTTTGGCGCTTCAGTGTATAAAGAATTGCTACTAAAAATAGCCGTACGAAGAAAAGCTACAAAGAGAAATGCATGAAACTTCCACGGACAACATCAACCATGCACGAAATATCAGCTCGTGCCGTAAGTAATTCACTGTGATTCTCGTGCCATCTAATGAAACTCAAAGTCAATAATTAATTGGTTGGTTGAGAGTACTGCCGCCCGTGGGCGGTAAACAGAAAAATGTGTGGTTGGCCACTGTGACCACCGCCCTTTCAAAGCATTTACATATGTTGTGGGTTACAATGATTCCCGCTCTTCAAAGAGTTAATGGCAGCTTCCAGTTTTTTTTTCACTGCAAAAAGATGTCAGTAAAGGCTCCATTTTGTTTTCCATATCGTGCACATTTCTTTCTAACGACTCACTCATTTCCCGCCAAGCGTCTAATCTTTTCAAATTGGTTTTTTAATTGGAGTTTGTAGGAGCCCACAAACATACCCATTTACGATAAAACTCTTATCAGCTTTAATACCCTTTCCACATTCCACTCCATACGTCGATATTTTCAAACAAAAAGTAGACACCCGTAGCGAGAGCAGGCATTACCTGCAGGAGCAACAGCGACTGTGCAAATTATTTCAGGACAGCCATAAGTCGAACTCACAAGGAGAGGTCCCTTGGGTGGGGCTCGAATTTTTGTAACGATCTGTGTAGTAGTGTTCACTTGAGCCATTAAACGAAACGACCAAACAAAATTTAGTCTGCTAATCTAGAGCATTGTAATGAACACCACTCTTAAGATTGCTGTCGTAGCGTAATGGATAGCATACTACCCGCGCAAACAGAAGGTGGTATGAAAATGGTTCAAATGGCTCTGAGCACTATGGGACTTGACTTCTGAGTCATCAGTCGCCTAGAACTTACAACTACTTACATCTCTAACTAACCTAAGGACATCACACACATCCATGCCCGAGGCAGGATAGGAACCTGCGACCGTAGCGGTCGCTCGGCTCAAGACTGTAGCGCCTAGAACCGCACGGCCACTCCGGCCGGCAGAAGGTGGTAGGCCCAAATTATTGACATTGCTGTAAGTCTTTTCCGCCATTATTATTCTTTTGTTATTTGGTTCAAATTTAATGTTTTTGTACCTTCTGATTCTTTGCCACGTCATTTTAACAATCGTATTAACCTTCTTATTTGTTGTATTGTCTTCCTGTCATTCTTTTTTTCATTTGGAATCGTTGTCCATCTGGTTTTAAGTATTTTTTATTTATAAATTGTAATATTTAACAGTTTAAAAATAAGGATTAAGCGACTGGGCATCAAGAACGAAATCGTGGTATTCATATTGGTTGTGCGACAATCACAGAAATTTCTGTTTCATTCCGAGATGCACATTTTTTGGTGTAACCGTCATACAAACATCTACAATACAAAGTGCTTTCGCTCCATGGACAAAATATAAATGCCACCTTTCTACATTAACATTGTTTCTCCATCAAGTTCGAAAAATTATTGACGTTACGAAATACTGTCTTTTAATCACCCAACTTGGATCCATACCAGGCGTACCTCAACATGTTTCGAAAGGCTGGTGCACAGAGGATCCAGTGAAAATTTACAAGTATTTTGATTACGTCTTCACCTTAAGCAATTTCGCGTTTATCTTGAAGTAATTCCGGTGCGCTCTGAAGCTTGTTTAAAGAAATATGTCACCTGACAATAAAAATATACGTCACGTGGCTAACACAGAGAGAATACTTTGGACCAATAATTTTCACACTACATGCAGCTTTTAAAGCGCTGTTCACAAAGATGTCGCCGTATAATGTAACTACTCCATAAATCAACAAGTAAATAAATAAAAAATATATATATTTTTTTCTTTGACGCGTGGTTTCATTACGGATTGCACATATAGCCTGTACAGTTCTTTCGTTAATTTTCCTAATTTTGAGCAGGTGACGACCACATTCCGTATTCTAACTCCAAACGTTCAATTTCTTTAGAAACCCTAGGTTCGAATTTATTTCCGACTTCCTGCCTACATAGGAACACGCATGGTAGCGATTCACCAGTGAATGTCGAAGAATTTTGTGCTGCATGTGAATGTGTTGCTTTCGCCAAAGTTTTCTTTTGCACCTATACCGTCTTTGATCCCTGAAACTCCAGTGATCGATGATATGTTAATTTGTAATTGCAACCCATTTGATCCGTATCAGTGACAAGGTCTGGACTGTAATTCTAATGTTTCTTCATGTGTTGTGAAGTCATTTTCACTAGCGAATTTAGTCACTTTTCTCTAACCTATTCCCTGTTTTATTTTAAAATTGTTTGCCCTTTCCCACTTGAAAAGAATTAAAAGTTTTCCGATAGGCTCGGAACGGAGATAGCGATCGCCCATTGTTGAAGTGTACACATTGTCACTTGTTCGTGTCACATCCAAGTATCCTTCAATTTTTCAAATGTTTCGGTATCAATTAGACACAGCGTACGGAATTTAGTTCCTCTTCCTTTGAAATCATGTTTCCATTTCCTCAAGTCTTCTTTTCTGCGCAAACTAGAGAAACCACTTTGTTGGATACTTTTCAGTGAGTAATTGGGATAGGCTTCGGCGAAGGCAACCTTTTTTGTTTTGTATTTTAACGGAATGGATGTCGGTGTCCATTGTCGAGCAAACATTGCAAAAAACAAATTTTTTCATGTTGATATCGGATGAAAAAAATCGAAAATTAACAGATAGTAGCATGGAAAGGGTTACCTCATCATAAAGTCCCTCTTCATGAGTGTCTCTGTTTAAAATGAGGTCCTCGTGCTGAACAATAATCGCTTCCTCTGCAATTCGTTCGCCTATCGCTATGGAGATTGCATTTATAAGATCAGGGTTCAGAAAGAAGAAATCGCTCCTCGTAAATAAATAATCCCTAGAGTAAGGCATTCCTGAAATTTCTCCTCATTTCTTCATCAAATACCACCTTTGTTTCATCGTGACATTTGCTGGCTGATGAAATTGCGTTGTCGCACATTTTAAATGTCGCACACACACACACACACACACACACACACACACACACACACACACACACACATAGAACAAATGCAAGAGGAAAACGCAAAACTAGAAACAAAAAAAAAGGAACCAATTTGTCTTGGGCAACAGCAAATCCACCAATGATTTTGAGCCCAATGGAGCAATGAAAACAAATGAAAAAGTTAATCTGTGGTTAAAATGACGTAACAAAGGATTAGAAATTTTAAGAACATCACATTTGATCCAAATAACGGAAGAAAACCAATAATGGGTGTCATGTCGATAAAAATTTAAAAAGAACTTGAAGAAATGTAGCAGGACTCGAACCCACTACCAGCCGTTTACAAGTCTAATATGCTATCCATTACGCTACAACAAGAAGCGGAAAAATGGCGTTCATTATAATGCTCTAGAGTAGCAGGCTAAGTTTTATTTTTCGTCCTGTGCTCGTAAACGAGGACCCACCAGGCTGAATGGCTTCAGGACGTGTTACCTGGGATGCTGACTTACATCACCATCGGTGATTGCAAAAATTCGATCCTATCACTGGGGACCTCTCTTTGTCAGTATGTTTTATTAACCAGTTTTCCTCTGTAACAGCCAACTACTGTACTTTAAACTTTACATTCCAGAGGCTCTGACGATGCTCTTGTTAAATTAAAGAGCGAAACCGGTCAATAGGACATAGTAAGTGTGCCTTGTGGCTGTGCTGAGAAACCTACACACACACTCGTTCTAGAGATCCAGCAAATCACCACTGAAGCAACGAACATTCGTCCCGGCTTCGAGGGCCCCAAGGCCAACACCGCCAACGCTTTGATGTTACCACCAGCAGGCCGAACCACAACCCAGGCCAACAGCTTCTCTGGCTGCGATTTGCCGCACGTACACACTAAGCAAATATAGGCGCAAGACGTGGTTTGCTGTCGTTCGTTGTCTTAGTATGCACGCGGCTTAAGGAACTGGTTCGTGAACACAAGGGAAAATCTTAGACAAATTTGCGAGTTTTCTTAAAAGCGTAGCTCAAAGAGTTGTAAACCCATATCTTTTAGAGATCTTTTGGAAGCAATGTAGTGGACGAACCACAGTTTTCGGTCTCACATATTTTTTCGGAATTGTGTTTTGTGTTGCAAGTGAAAAAAAGCATGTTAATTATTTATCTACAGCATAGGCACATATCTCTCGAAATAAAAATAATGTAGTAGCGAGTTTTTTCTCGAAGTTCTTTACAATATTTCTTTAAATCAAGTTTTTTAAAAAAATATCGCTGCCATTAGTTATTGCACAAACTTTTTAAAAATAATGATTATCAAAAATTTCGGTAATCAACCCATAGTTTTTACTTTAAAAATCTTTAATTTTCAAAATTACGTCATAAGAATAGTCTGTTTTTTTTTAGTGAAATATGTTTTAGGACAGTACAGAAAATGTAAGGCCTCTTGTCTCTAACAGTTTTTCATCATAGTGTACCAGAACAGCAAAAATTGAACTTCTGGGAAGTTCCAGTTAAAGTTAAACCTTGTTTTTCTACGTACCCTGCATTCACTAATGCATTCCAGATTCATATTTATCTTGTTTATGGTGTTGTTCTCCCTCTCTTTTCTTTTTCAGAATACTACTTCTTGTTCTTGATTCTTTGGTGGCTTCCAAAACCGATTTCTTTTTTTGGAAGAATCTCCTGCGGTCAATGGCAATTAAAGTTCTTTGCATATTTAGTCACAAGGCATTCCTATCAATTCCTGTAGACTTAAACCTTGACACTGCACCAGCGATGAAACATAGCAGAAAATCCAGCACACCTATTTTCAAAGTGTTTAGTCCTACCACATCAGGTTTTGGAATCCGTTCCCGTGTGCAGTTGTAAAAACTCTCATTTGCATTTTGACTCCTACCATGTTCTCCCATAATAATCTTGTGTTACTGAGACATTAGAGACTAAAAAGTCATAAAGACAAACAAGTGAGAGAACAAAATTCTAGCCGGCCGGTGTGGCTGAGCGGTTCTAGGCGCTTCAGTTTGGAACCGCGAGACCGCTACGGTCGCAGGTTCGAATCCTGCCTCGGGCATGGATGTGTGTGATGTCCTTAGGTTTGTTAGGTTTAAGTAGTTCTAAGTTCTAGGGGACTGATGACCTCAGATGTTAAGCCCCATAGTGCTCAGAGCCATTTGAACCATTTTTGAACAAAATTCTGATTTTTTAACAGAGCTATCTGCTTCATGTGGAGACGACGTCATATATGCAGCTACTTTTAAATTCCTCTAATTAAGGGCTCTCTTTCCTCGAAGTAAACTTTTTGGTGTTCACAAAACTACGGAGAATTTCTTAAGATACACACATCAAAAGAAGTTTTGCATCACCTCGGTTCCGAGAGTTAAGGAATCTATACAGAAAATTGGAATACAGAGACCATATACACCATTTCCGCCCTTTTCATTGCTCACGAAAACCACACATTGCATGTTGTACCACCATACAGCGAGACCTTCAGAGGTGGTGGTCCAGACTGCTGTGCACACCGGTACCTCTAATACCCAGTAGCACGTCCTCTTGCATTGATGCATGGCTGTATTTGTCGTGTCATACTATCCACAAGTTCACCAAGGCACTGTTGCTCCAGATTGTGCCACTCCACAACGGCGATTCGGCGTAAATCCCTCTGAGAGGTTGGTGGGCCACGTCGTCCATAAACAGCCCTTTTCAACCTATCCCAGGCATGTTCAATAAGGTTCATGTCTGGAGAACATGCTGGCCACTGTAGTCGAGCGATGTCGTTATCCTCAAGGAGGTCATTCACAAGATGCGCACGATGGGGGCGCGAATTGTCGTCCATGAAGACGCATGCCTCGCCAATATGCTGCCGATATGGTTTCACTTTCGGTCGGAGGATGGCATTCACGTGTCGTACAGCCGTTACGGCGCCTTCCGTGACCACCAGCGACGTTCGTCGGCCCCACATAATGCCACCCCAAAACAGTAGGGAACTTCCACCTTGCTGCACTCGCTGGACCGTGTGTCTAAGGTGTTCAGCCTGACCAGGTTGCCTCCAAACACGTCTCCGACGATTGTCTGGTTGAAGGCATATGCGACACTCATCGGTGAAGAGAACGTGACGCAAATCCTGAGCGATCCATTCGGTATGTTGTTGGGCCCATCTGTACCGCGCTGCACGGTGTCGTGGTTGCAAAGATGGACCTCGCCATGAACGTCGGGAGTGAAGTTGTGCGCATCGTGCAGCCTATTGCGCACAGTTAGAGTCGTAACACGACGTCCTGTGGCTGCACGAAAAGCATTATTCAACATTGTGGCGTTGCTGCCAGGTTTCCTCCGAGCCATAATCCGCAGGTAGCGGTCATCCATTGCAGTAGTAGCCCTCGGGCGGCCTGAGCGAGGCATGTCATCGACAGTTCCTGTCTCTCTGTATCTCCTCCATGTCCGAACAATATCGCTTTGGTTCACTCCGAGACGCCTGGACACTTCCCTTATTGAGAGCCCTTCCTGCCACAAAGGAACAATGCGGACGCGATCGAACCGCAGTATTGACCGTCTAGGCATGGTCGAAGTACAGACAACACGATCCGTGTACGTCCTTCGTGTTGGAACGACTGGGACTGATCGGCTCTCGGACCCCCTCCGCCTAATAGGTTCTGCTCATTGATTTACTCTATCTACAGGGTCAGTCAATAAACTATTCTCCCAACCAATTTCAATAACAAGCGACAAACAATCAGCTAAAGGTAATGATAAGGGAAAGGATTAACTCGCCCCAACGCTTCACTGTGGATTTTGCACACACCCTTCAGTGCAAACCACAGAACACGCAAGTGTAACAATGAGAGAATATTTGCACTCGTAATATTTGGTATATAACTTAAGAATTACTTAATAAACAATAGGAATCTATGATTACTCCTTCAAACAAACATATATTTAAGACCATAAACGATAACGATCAACGGTTAATAAAGTCTCATAGAACTAGATCAAGAATCACCCTTTCAGTCTCTGAATGAAGTCGGTAGGTAACATATGGGTCAATCAGACGTACTTTAAGTGTTACACCGTTAAGAACGATCAATCATTAAGAATTGTAACCACAGATTGAAGAAAATTCATCTAAAGCAATTAACATCAATAGCAAATAATTAAGTCGAGTCTCAGCAAATTCATCAAAACCAATTACAAATAATTAAGTCACGTCTCAGCAAATACATCAAAACCAAGTCTTTCAGTTCTATAACAATGTTGGATCGTCGAATGCGCCGGACTACCTACACAGAAGGCTAAATTTTACCAAACAGTGGCCGTGCGGTTCTAGGCGCTTCAGTCTGGAACCGCGTGACCACTACGGTCGCAGGTTCGAATCCTGCCTCGGGCATGGGTGTGTGTGATGTCCTTAGGTTAGTTGGGTTTAAGTAGTTCTAAGTTCTAGGGTACTGATGACCACAGATGTTAAGTCCCATAGTGCTCAGAGCCATTTGAACCATTTTTCTTTTTTAACAAACAACAATTTCACCATACCTAAAACTATCTTAATAGTGTACAGTCCTTAGGTTATCCAGAACTACTCTAATTCGCCTTTCTTGGGCATTACGGTGGAGTAGATAATTAACCTCTTATTTCATTCTCCTGGAACATTGAGCGGCAATAGGCGCTCGGGCAACTGTTACCCCAGCGTGGCTCGGAAAAGAGGATGGCTCCGCCAGGAGGAGGAAACATTTACCCGAACTGGAAAGGGAACTCGTCTAACACGAGCCACTAAGTTGGACGAAGACCAGCTGGCGATTTTTTAATTATTACCCAAAGCTTGCTGCCCAGCTTCATTTGTGCTGACAAGAATTGATAACTTCTGCAAATGAGATTACGGCAGAAGTATCCCCGTAGTATCAATACGGGAATTCGAGACTGAAGAGAGCAAGTCAACAACGGTCTCAACCCAATAGGCCCAACATTTCAGACAGACCGAGCAACCGACATCAGTCGTGGCTAGGAGGGTTACCAAACAGAAACTCTGGCACTACCTTAAATATAACTAAATAGAGCACTTAAATGCCACTGGGACCAAACTCCTTAACACAAGAATATGTACACTGATGTGTTGGCAAATGTGCCAAAACCTTGTAGATAGAGGAGGCCGAAATACACGCTATCTAACGCAGACGGGCGTGAATTCTGGAACAGGATAAGTAGTGAATGGTAGCAAGAAAAGTATGCAGCTCCTCGAATACTTAACTTTTAATTATCCTTGTTGTTTACAGCATTCTTGATGAGACATTTCATACGATAACTTTCAAACTATGTAAGGCTAATGGCGCCTTGCTAGGTCGTAGCCATGGACTTAGCTGAAGGCTATTCTAACTGTCTCTCGGCAAATGAGAGAAAGGCTTCGTCAGTGTAGTCGCTAGCAAAGTCGTCGTACAACTGGGGCGAGTGGTAGTCCGTAACTCGAGACCTGCCTTGTGGTGGCGCTCGGTCTGCGATCACACAGTGGCGACACGCGGGTCCGAAATGTACTAAATGGACCGCGGCCGATTTAAGCTACCACCTAGCAAGTGTGGTGTCTGGCGGTGACACCACATACACAATGACAGTGACTAAAGTTAAATGTGCCTACGTACTAAAACACAGCAGATATTAGCGAATATTAACATAATCTCGCGTTTCAGACATCCATAAAATTAACTGGCTACAGTTCACTCTTTCTCTCCGCCAGACAGTACAAGGTTATTTTAACGTTTTACAACGTGCTTATCCAAACAGTGACCTACGCCGTCCATGGGTAAACAACGGCTTGCATTGCAGAAGGTCCAGAGGCAAAAAAACAAAAAAAATGTTTCCTTTTCTTTACGACGCGCGCCTTAAGTAAGTCAGCACGGCGTTCAAATGCACGATCATGCAAGGGGGCAGAAATACACACGCAAGACAATTTCCGATCACAAACTCAAAACAGAGAAACGTTGCCACACAGTTATTAATAGCTCCCACAACACCGGGAGATTGACCCCGCCAGACGACTACCGTTGCACTAACTAGATGAAAAATCTTACTTTCAGTGACGACACCGCCTTCTGGAGGTTACTGGCAGCTGCAGACCGACTTCATAGCTTCCCCAGCCCATGAACTGAAACTGAACGTTGTCCACAGATTTACGGCCTCTTGTGTGCTCACGCCCCGGGTTTTGGGCCCATCCAGACTTAGCACAGAGGGACCGAGCGTCCCGCAGCAGAACGGTCGTCCAGGACCAAACACTCGTCTCAACTCCTCGTCTGCCCTGGGCACGGCACACAGCGCCTCCTTCCACCCAGCGCGCTCGCGGAGGCTACGCAACGCCCTCTAGGAAAGCGCGGAAACTCCAAACAGGAGTAAACCGAGGGAAAAACAGGAACCGTGGCAAGCGACGTGCTTCACTCATGCATGGGTGTTTACATCTTTGGGCGGGTTTAGTGACATCTCTGAACAGTCAAAGGGACTGTGTTTGTGATAAAACATGCACAGTCAATACCTGTCTTCAGGAGTTCTGGGAACCAGGGTGATACAGAACTTTTGTGATGTGTGTAAAAAAAATGACAGTCATTCACATATTATAGTTGAAGTTGCGAACGATGGCGATCGAGTTTAGGCTTGTCATGCGTACCTACGTCATGCGTTACCGGCCGAAGTGGCCGTGCGGTTAAAGGCACTGCAGTCTGAAACCGCAAGACCGCTACGGTCGCAGGTTCGAATCCTGCCTCGGGCATGGATGTTTGTGATGTCCTTAGGTTAGTTAGGTTTAACTAGTTCTAAGTTCTAGGGGACTAATGACCTTAGCAGCTGAGTCCCATAGTGCTCAGAGCCATTTGAACCCTTTGAACGTCACGTGTTCTCTGAAAGCCACTGAGCGTTTTTTTTTTTTTTTTTCTTTCTTTTCTTTATTGAATTTCGATTCCCCCCGAAGAGGGCGGACTGGCAGCAGCTTATTACACTGCTCTGCAGCCTACAGACCCTTTAAAACGTAAGAAGAAGTTAAGAAACAATAAAAGCAGGCGATAAAACAGTGACTTAAATTGTAAAACGGCGGAAAATTGTGGAAAGTTAAAACATAAAGCAAAGGGTTGCCAAAGCGAATAAAATACACAGGAAGCAGACAGGTAACATAGTAGACAGACAATTAAAAAACATGGCGACAGTCTGGTTTCTGTTCGCAAGAGATATGAAATCACACCCAGCGACAGTATGATGTCCGTTCGCAGCACTTCGGAAAAGACACACAACACTGAACACTCTCTGTAAATACTGCACTAAAATATCGGCACAAAGAGGACACACCATAGCCTAGGGCAGATTGGTTGGGGGGGGGGGGGGGTTGGACCTGGACGGATGAGGGGGAAAAACAAGGAGGGAGGAGAGGAAAAACGAAAGGGGGGGGGGGAACCAAAGGAGGGCGAGGACTCATAAGGGGGGAAGGGGCAGGGCAGACACGAGAGGGAATGGGAAAAGGCAGAGGAGGGAAATACAAAAGGACTCAGGGGAGAGAAGGGGGGCACAGAGAGGGTAGGTGGGGAAAAAAGAGGATGGAAGGGGAGGAGAGGGAGCCCAGGAAAAGGGCGGATAAAAGCAGGGGGGTGAGGATCAGAGTTGATAGGAGGGATAAATGGAGGGAGAGAGGGCATCATCCGGGAGGGGGAGTTGATGGAAGCCACCTTGGGAAAGAAGATGAAGGGTGTAGAGATGGAGGGTGGGGGACACAACAGTGAAGGCGTGGCAGGGGGCGGGGAGCAAACAGGGGGTGAGGAGAATCAAGGTGGCGGGAGGTGTAGAGTATGTGGATATGTTCGAGGAACAGGAGCAGATGGGGGAAAGGAATCAGGTCATAGAGGATCCGCGTGGAGGACGGGAGGCGTATACGGAAGGCGAGGCGGAGTGCATGACGCTCGAGGATCTGGAGGAACTTATAGAATTTAGGGGGTGCAGATATCCAGGCGGGACTGGCATAACAGAGGATGGGATGGATTAAGGATTTGTAGGTGTGGAGGATGGTAGAGGGGTGCAACCCCCATGTCCGGCCAGAGAGGAGTTTGAGGAGTCGGAGGCGGTTGTGGGCTTTGGATTGGATGGAGCGGAGATGAGGGATCCAGGTGAGGTGAGGGTCAATGGTGAGGCCAAGTTAGGCGAGGGTGGGGGTGCCACTGAGCGTTCAGTAACGGTGTCAGCTATCTGCTGTTAATGCCATAGCTGATGCGAGCATTAAACGTGATCGTAGCGAGCTGTTTAGTGAATATCTATTCCATTTGTCGCGATTTGTCATCGCTGGTGGTGGCGGTAAAGCCGTCGGCACACGGACCGTGCTGTCGAACATCAACATTGACCGTGCTGAGTTCAACGTGCTGCTGAACGCTCAGGAACGATGCGACTTGTGCATGCGGTACGTGGGCCCCGACGTGGTATACGCCATCACAACGCACTTCGGCGGCATTTGCGGGATGTTTCTACTTCGTAAATCACGCTGTTTATTAAACGGACGCGCGTAAAATTCCCACATTAACTCTATCAAAACGTATATTTCCACCATTGCCCAAACGCTAGTCGCGTTGTTCTATATGTAATATACACAAATAAACACATTAATATCCATGTACATGTTTTAAGACGAAAAGGATTGTACCATGTCCAATAAGTAAGGACACAGGCTTATAACAGTTCTATTACAAACAGTGCAATACAAATTTGCAATATTTCTCTACAGAAGATAAGCATTATTTCACCATTTACACGTTTTATTAAAACTCTAAGGTCATTCTTACTTGATAACTGTTCCTACCCAGTAGCATAATTTTTGCAACATGTGAATTACGAAACTTTGAAGAAAAAGGAGCAAAATATCGTTGTACAAGTAGCTCAAATTGTCCCTTACATTAAGCCAATCGAACAAACTCACTTCTCAAAGAAAGGTGAACTTATATTTACATAACATCAAATACGATAGTATATACTTATATTAAACTAATAACAAAGCATCGCCTATTACGCGAATGTTAGGGAAAAAAAAATTAGACGTGGCGAGACGCGAACCATCGGCACGTCATAAACTGACAACAAACATCGCTCAGCCAATCCCACCATTTTGCCACTTACTAAAAGCCTTAAACGTAGCTATGTTACTAATTGAAATTTAATTATAACAAATTGTACCAAGAGCAATGCGTTTAGTTGCCTTCAAATGGTATACTCTCATAACACGCAAGTTGTGATAATAATTTTGCCACGAATTTTATTGCAACGAATCACACAGTTAACAACGGGTTTTCGAGTGATTCTCAATTTGCTGTTGCCCAGAAACGGCATATATACGTATAGGCTTGAAATGAATGGCAATATGGCGCCTCACAACTCTGTACTGGAGGGAGATGGCGTGCATCGGAAAGACTCCCATAGCTATTCCACGCTATGACGTCAGAAACTCGGCACGCTCAACGTTCAACGTTCGGATGGACGGTTCGTGTGCCGACGGCTCAAGTGATAAATTCTGCAGAAGGAAGCGTGAGACGTAATTTGCAGGATATACGCTTTCTTCAAGCGGAAAACGCGCTCGCGCGCGTACCGCAACTGTCGTTTGGAATCGTCAACAACGCAATCCCCGTCTGTGCCTCGACATGCGCGAACCGCCATCGTTCGTGGATCGGACTATAGTCCTCAACCGCACTGGGTTGCGGTGGAGGCTCCGGCACCTGGAATGTATCATGTGGTAGCACTGCCACGAGGTTCTGCCTGCCAGCGTAAAGCCCGTCTCACACGGAGCAAGGTTCGCAGCTAGTTTGCGAGGTGGCGTGCATGCCTGCCAGCTTGCAGGGAAAATCTTCCATGCCGAAGCTCTCCCACGGTGCAAGATCGGCGGCTAGTTGTGTGTGTTGTGATCGGCTGCATGTTCTATCGAACGAAGATGGCTGCTTCAGGTACAGATGTTCAGAGCAAACTTGCGTTATTAGCTGTTTTGGTGCTAAACGATGCAGAAATGCATGCTAATCAGAGAAGAACAAAGAAAGAATGGACGAAAAACTAGATTAAGAGGAGAAACGCTGGAAAAGGTGTGCTCTCCATGCTTCATAAAGAGTTGAGGTTAGCTCGCATAACACCTACTTTTGTTTGAAAAGTATCACCATTTCATTACTTTATAAATATACCAATAATGACTGTTATATACGACTTTATTTTATAGGATAGAAGATCGTACATCCTTTGTAAATTTTATACGAATGGATGTATTGGTATTTGAAGAACTGCTTTGTATGGTTGCGCCTCTGATTCAGAAGAAAGACACAGTGATGCGTCAGGCAATTACGGCGTACTCCACTTTAAATGGAGTACTTAAATTGTGCATTTTGCTACAGCACTCCTTGTTCGTCGTATATGGTCGAACAAGACACACGGCACTTGCAACTCTTTCGAGTGCTTCTGCACGCAAGTGTTTATTATAATAGTTTGTGCTTTTCACGACGTACAGACACTGTTCTTCCCTGTAAGTACATATCAGTGCTTCAATCGCTTCCTTGGACCACTGCGGTGCCATTATTTAATAATTATAAGAACTTGCCGGCCGGTGTGGCCGTGCGGTTCTGGGCACTTTAGTCTGAAAGCGCGTGACCGCTACGGTCGCAGGTTCGAATCCTGCCTCGGGCATGGATGTGTGTGATGTCCTTAGGTTAGTTCGGTTTAAGTAGTTCTAAGTTCTAGGGGACGGATGACCTCCCATAGTGCTCAGAGCCATTTGGCATTGCTTCATTCCAGTGGTTCAAAATGGTTGAAATGGCTCTGAGCTCTATGGGAGTTAACATCTGAGGTCATAAATCTCCTAGAACTTAGAAGTACTTAAACCTAACTAAACTAAGGGCATCACACACATCCATGCCCGAGGCAGGATTCGAACCTGCGACCTGTAACAGCAGCGTGGTTCCGGACTGAAGCGCCTAGAACCGCTCGGTCACAGCGGCCGGCATGAAGAGTTTCCTACCAGCATATTCCGTTGAAACATTTCACTACATTTATTGATGGAGCGTGTCTTTATGCAACACTTCAGAATACGAGCTCGCTGTTCTAATGCAAACTGCCCCCTTTCTATAACAACTCAACAATATGAGCTGCTCACAACAACTGACGCACAAACGCACGACTGCACTCAACTTCTTCACAAGCAATTCCACCAACTATGGTTAACCTGTGAGTGACACGTACCACCTACCTGCCTGCCAACAATAATCGCAATCCGTCTTGCACATCTGGGCTCAGCTGTTTTTATTACGACGAATATAATTTGTTATGACCCTGAAAGGCCGGCCGCGGTGGTCTAGCGGTTCTAGGCGCTCAGTCAGGAACCGCGCGACTGCTACGGTCGCAGGTTCGAATCCTGCCTCGGGCATGGATGTGTGTGATGTCCTTAGGTTAGTTCGGTTTAAGTAGTTCTAAGTTCTAGGGGGACTTATGACCACAGATGTTGAGTCCCATAGTCCTCAGAGCCATTTGAACCATTTGACCCTGAAAGGGCGGGGATTAGTCACTATGCAGCCTGTATAGACCGTTTGGGGAGCCCATAATGAACTCATCTGCGTCGTATGATAGGGGGTTGATCTAGCAAAATTGAAGTACCTGATTCACTTCTAAAATACCATTTTCCGCCTAGAGACACTCATTTTTTAAGACTTTGCTTGTTGGAAGTCACTATCGATTTACTGGAGTAGGTGACACACGTAGGGGAAACATTCCTAAGAGAGCGTATGTGAGGAATAACCGTAAATATCTACGTTTTTATTATTAGGAAACCAACGGCTTTGCCACCGTGGTAACACCGCTTCTCATCCGAGCACAGAAGTTAGCGCTGTCGGACTGCGCTAGCACTTGGATGGATGACCATCCGATGTGCCGAGCGCTGTTTGCAAGTGGGCTACACTCAGCCCTTGTGAGGCAAACTGAGGGAGCTTCTTGATTGAGAAGCAGCGGTCGGGAGAGCGGTGTGCTGACCACATGCCCCTCCATATGCGCATCCAGTGATGCTGGTCGGTTGAGGATGACACGGCGGCCGGTTGGAAGCGTTGGGCCTTCGTGGCCAGTTTAGGTTAGGTTAGTTTCTTTATTATCACCAGGAAAACAAAATCATTTTAGTTTAATATTAACACAAATTCTACACGTCCAAAAGACTACAGCAGCAGAGAGGTAATACCTTTATTGTACTTTGCAAAAATGCGCAATGTTTCGTTCACCTGCGCTTAAGAGTACGCAAAACATGTCAAAAGGAGTATGCATTTAGTAAATGTCACAAATGAACGCAGTATCACCCTCAAATGGTCGTGCGGTAGCGTTCTCGCTTCCCACGCCCGGGGTTCCCGGGTTCGATTCCCGGCGGAGTCAGGGATTTTCTCTGCCTCGTGATGGCTGGGTGTTGTGTGATGTCCTTAGGTTAGTTCGGTTTAAGTAGTTCTAAGTTCTAGGGGACTGATGACCATAGATGTTAAGTCCCATAGTGCTCAGAGCCATTTGAACCCTCAAAGGAAGAGCACTCTTTCTGCCACCATCGCCCACACTTAATGCTCTGGATCCAGCCTCTGGAAATGCCAGAATCTACGTTCCGTACTCACAGCTTTCAGTCATTTCCTTAAAGCAAACTCCTTCGTACCAACAGCAGCGGCAACCTTTTTTCTTTTTTCTTTCCACATTTTAATTCGTCGTCTAGACTCATTGGGCTTCCTGTCCGACTTTCATATTTGAAATCATCCTGAAACAAAACCTGTCCTTCGGTCACCATAACGCACTCAAGACGTTCACATTCGCAGTTGTGTCCTATAGAGAAGCCGAGCGGGGTGACGCATTCGGGAGGATGAAGGTTCAAATCCGCGTCCAGCCATCCTCATTTAGCGCCCCCTGATTTCCCCAAAATCGCTTCAGGCAATTTCCGGGATGGTTCTGTGAATCCGATTGGACCGACGACCTCGCTGTTGTCCCCTCCTCCAAATCAACCAACGCAAAAGACAAAAAATGGCTCTGAGCACTATGGGACTTAACAGCTTAGGTCATCAGTCCCCTAGAACTTAGAACTACTTAAACCTAACTAACCTAAGGACATCACACAACACCCAGCCATCACGAGGCAGAGAAAATCCCTGACCCCGCCGGGAAGCAAAAGACAACGCACGCTCTCTTTGGGGACACTATATGCGCGTTCTTTCGTACGAAGTCAACAGATGGCAGCATACGTCACATTTACAAAACACGTGGATGCGGTATGGTGGATTGCATGCCAGCTTTTCAAAATGACTATTGCTCGTTCAAACGGCTCTGAGCACTATGGGACTTAACTTCTGAGGTCATCAGTCCCCTAGAACGTACAAGGGAATCTCCCCATCGCACCCGCTCAGATTTAGTTATAAGTTGACACAGTAGATAAGCCTTGAAAAACTGATCAATCGAGAAAACAGAAAGAAGTTGTGTGCAACTATGAAAAAAATAAGCAAAATATACAAACTGAGTAGTCCATGTGCAAGATAGGCAACATCAATGATGATCTAAACTCAGGAGCGCCGTGGTTAGCGTGAGCAGCTGCGGAACGGGAGGTCCTTGGTTCAAGTCTTCCCTGGTGTAAAAATTTTAATTTTTTATTTTCAGACAATTATTATCTGTCCGTCCGTCCGATGCTGCGCCGTAGTATGGGGACGCTACACCTAAACAAACATCGAAACAAAACATATGTTTTGACAGGTCACAGGGAAAACGGTGCGACTTTGAAACTGTTGTATTCATTTGTTGCAGTTTATGTGACAAACTCTTATGTTTTCATCACTTTTTTGGGAGTGATTATCACATCCACAAGAGAAACTAAATCGGGCAAGGTAGAAGAATCTTTTTACCCATTCGCCAAGTGTACAGGTTAGGTGGGTCGACAACATATTCCTGTCATATGACGCACATGCCGTCACCAGTGTCGTATAGAATATATCAGACGTGTTTTCCTGTGGAGGAATCGGTTGACCTATGATCTTGCGTCAAATGTTTTCGGTTCCCAGTGGAGAGGCACTTCCTTTCGTCTACTAATCGCACGGTTTTGCGGTGCGGTCGCAAAACACAGACACTAAACTTATAACAGTGAACAGAGACGTCAGTGAACGAATGGACAGATCATAACTTTGCGAAAATAAATGAAGTAAATTTTTCACTCAAGGGAAGACTTGAACCAAGGACCTCTCGTTCCGCAGCTGCTCACGCTAACCACGGGACCACGACCCTCCTGAACTTACATTCTCATTGATGTTGCCTATCTTGCGCATGGACTACTCAGTTTGTATATTTTGCTTATGTTTTTCATAGTTCCATACAACCTCTTCCTGTTTTCTCGATTGGTCTGTGTTCAGTTTTTCAAGGCCTATCCACTGTGCCAACATATAACTAAATCTGAGGGGGGTGCGATGGGGAGGCTCCCTTGTTAGAACTACTTAAACCTAACTAACCTAAGGACATCACACACTTCCATGCCCGAGGCAGGATTCGAACCTGCGGCCGTAGCAGTCTCGCGGTTCCAGGCTGAGGCGCCTAGAACTGCTCGGCCACACCGGCCGGCTGTTGCTCGTGTGTTCTCTGTATGGCTTACGCAACAGAGTTTGAAAACTACATCAAGAAGGATGAAAAGTGATTCTTACACTCGCACAACTTCTGTGAGGTGTTTCTGATACCACTCTGAACAAAATGGTTCAAATGGCTCTGAGCACTATGGGACTCAACTGCTGTGGTCATAAGTCCCCTAGAAATTAGAACTACTTAAACCTAACTAACCTAAGGACAGCACACAACACCCAGCCATCACGAGGCAGAGAAAATCCCTGACCCCGCCGGGAATCGAACCCGGGAACCCGGGCGTGGGAAGCAAGAACGCTACCGCACGACCACGAGATGCGGGCCACTCTGAACACAATTACGTCATTGGCGAGCTGATCAGATTAGTCAAATGTCAGGAACACAAGCTGCGCGCTCTCTTTGGGAGTGCGCATTCTTTGGTACATTTACCCCAGTTAGTAGACCCTGCTATTTGGGTGCAACAATATCGTTGTTCCGGGAGCGTGGAATGCTAAAGGCCGCCTAGCGTACGCTGAAAGTGCCAGCCAACATTTTGTCTCTTAACTAAAGTTGTCCGCTTGGCGTGATCTATCGCTTCTGGCATTTTATGAAAACATTTTGAAGTACCCCTTATATAAATGACCTGGTGGATAACGACGGTGGCCGAGCGGTTCTAGGCACTACAGTCTGGAACCGCGCGACCGCTACGGTCGCAGGTTCGAATCCTGCCTCGGGAATGGATGTGTGTGATGTCGTTAGGTTAGTTAGGTTTAAGTAGTTTTACGTTCTAGGGGACTGATGACCTTAGGTTAAGTCCCATAGTGCTCAAAGCCATTTGAACCATTTTTAATAACGACGGAAGTTCTGTGATCCTTTTGCAGATTATGTGGTTGTCTACAGAGAAATCGCAACACTACAAAACTGTAGCGAAATGCAGGATGACTTGCACAGAATCGGTATAAACAAACGTAACCTGTTGCGCAAAACAGGTAGAAAGACTCGTTATCTTCTGATACACGATTGCGGAAAAATGACAGGAAGTTGTCATATCTGTAAAATGTCTAAGACTACGCGTACGCCACGCGGGATTAGCCGAGCGGTCTCAGGCGCTACAGTCAGGGACTGTGCGGCTGGTCCCGGCGGAGGTTCAAGTCCTCCCTCGGGCATGGGTGTGTGTGTGTGTGTGTGTGTGTTTGTGTGTGTGTTTGTCCTTAGGATAATTTAGGTTAAGTAGTGTGTATATGCTTAGCGACTGATGACCTTAGCAGTTAAGTCCCATAAGATCTCACACACATTTGAACATTTTTGAACTACGCGTACGGAGTTATTTAAAATGGAACGATGATACCGGGTGTCCAGACAGTAAGGACGAATCTAAATTTTGCGCTATTTTATCATATGACACTTGGCAGCCTTGGCTTTTTCATGTTTTCGACCTATTCCATCAGAAGCCTGGTGGCTTTTGTGTGGTGAGCATTGTTGTTTGATGTTTATTTTCGTCACGGAGCAGATGACAACTGAGCAAACGTATCCAAGTGATAAAAAGTAATTACAAAAAGAGTGAAACTCCCATGGCAGCCGTTCGTAACGCGGCTCCACCTGTCGGAGGTTCGAGTCCTCCCGCGGGCATGGGCGTGTGTGTCGTCCTTAGCGTAAGTTGGTTTAAGTAAGATTAAATAGTGACAAAGCTTAGGGACCGATAACCTCAGCAGTTTGGTCCGATTAGACCTTACCACAAATTTCCAAAATTTTTTGCGTTCGTTAATTGCCTGTGACATTCGGACGCAATGCTGCTCCAACCGAATCATCAGTTCGGAAATTGATCCGGAAGTTTGAGACCACGGTTTGAGTTTCAAACGTTAAGAAAACAGGACGACCGCATTCTTTTCGAGCACAAGAAAACATTGCTGTCGTGCTTGACAATGTGACCGTAAACCCTAAAAAATTTGTCACCAAGTTCGCTGCGTGAGATCGTTTTAAAAGATCTGAAAATGCACGCGTACAAGATTCAACTTACACAAGAGTTGCAGCCTGCAGATCATGGAAGTCACGTCGACTTACGCAGTGGATATTGACTCGACAAGCGTAGAACCAGAACTTCTCAAAAAGAATAATTTTCTGATACGAGGCGCACTTCCCCCTCAGTGGGTACTTCAATGAGCAGAGCTGCAGAAATTGGGGTAACGAAAATCCGCGAGTGATTGTGGAAGATGAGATGCGTCCACAATGGTCGACTGTGTGGTGTGGGTTCTGGAAAGAGGAGTGATTGTCCCTTACTTTTTTGAATATGTTGATGAACGCCGACCGTTACCGAAACATGCTTTCTAATTCGTTTTTTCCTCTTATTGATGAAAATGACGATTTTTGATTTCTAGAAGATGGTGCGACTTTCCACGCATCCCGTGAAACGACTGCTCTGCTAAATGAAAAGTTTCTTCAAAAAATTATCTCTCTGCGTGGCAACCAAGAATGGCCAGTCGGATCATGCGAACTTACGCCTTGTGAATTTTTTATCAAGTCAGAAGTGTACGTGAACAAACCATAGACAATATCACAACTGAAGGATTAAATTAATAGGGTTATTAACGGCATCCCACCAGGTGTTCGAGAACTTCAGTGAACGCAATGCTCGCGGCCTTCTGGGGTCATATGGAGGATAAAATTTTTCGTACATAGATGGGAGAAGCAACATAATGTGTTTGTAAAAAACATTACATTTTCAATAAATTATGTATGCCCTATAACACGTTAACATTCGTCCCTACTTCCCAGACACCCTCAATGAAACCAATTGAGTACCAGACGACTGACTCTAATTAATATCTTCGGTGGCTTCAGTATTCAACAGTACGGTGGAATCCCTGCAGTATGCTTTTGAATTACACATTACTCGGTCAGAAAAATTACGCCGTGTTTTAGTTAAAAATTTTCATCACTCTTGTTTGTAATTAGAATACTTTGCCACGTGAGAGCGAGTACGTTTCATGCTTTCCATCTGGTTACCTAATAAGGGAACCTCCCCCTCGCACCCCGCTCAGATTTAGTTATAAGTTGGCACAGTGGATAGGTCTTGAAAAACTGAACACAGATCAATCGAGAAAACAGGAAGTTGTGTGGAACTATGAAAAAAATAAGCAAAATATATAAACTGTACAGTCCATGCGCAAGATATGCAACATCAAGGAGAGTGTAAGCTCATGAGCACCGTGGTCCCGTGGTTAGCGTGTGCAGCTGCGGAACGAGAGGTCCTTGGTTCAAGTTTTCCCTCGATTGAGAACTTTAATTTTTTATATAATCAACTTCGCTCTCCAAAATTCCAGGACATGTTCAGATTTGCTTGGACATATGCAGGATTTGACGGTCTTCACACGGAAAAAATTTGAAAACGTTAAAAACATATTTTTGACAGAGCACAAGGAAAATTGTGCGACTGTGAAACTGTTGCATTTATTTGTTGCAGTTTATGTGACAAACTCTTATGTTTTCATCACTTTTTTGGGAGTGATTATCACATCCACAAGAAAACTTAAATCGGGCAAGGTAGAAGAATCTTTGTACACATTCGCCAAGTGTTCAAGTTAGGTGGGTCGACAACATATTCCTGTCATGTGACGCACATGCCGTCACCAGTGTCGTATAGAATATATCAGACGTGTTTTCCTGTGGAGGAATCGGTTGACCTATGACCTTGCGACCAAATGTTTTCGGTTTCCATTGGAGAGGCACGTCCTTTCGTCTACTAATCGCACGGTTTTGCGGTGCGGTCGCAAAACACAGAAACTAAACTTATTACAGTGAACAGAGACGTCAATGAACGAACGGACAGATCATAACTTTGCGAAAATAAAGGAGGTAAACTTTTCACTCGCGCGAAGACTTGAACCAAGGACCTCTCGCAGCTGCCCACGCGAACCACGGGACCACGGCGCTCCTGAGCTTTCACGCGCCTTGATGTTACCTATCTTGCGAATAGACTACTCAGTTTGCATATTTTGCTTATTTTTTTCATAGTTCCACACAACTTCTTCCTGTTTTCTCGATTGGTCTGTGTTCAGTTTTTCAAGGCCAATCCACTGTGCCAACTTATAACTAAATCTGAGTGGGGTGCGATGGGGAGGTTCCGTTGTAAGAAGCGCGCCGTAGTGCCGAAGTTTCTCCGAATATTATTTCATTCTCTTTAAAAATTAAATGACATTCAAAGCTATAGTATTTCTTTGGCCGTCTCTTTTTACGTCTGAACTGCTACTGCTCGCAGCATTGCAGGTTGGTTGTACAGCTGGCTGGCCAGTGCTGTCCAAGTTTAATGCGTTGGTAGAGCTGTTGTCCCGTATTATCGCTCAGTCTATGTGCGTGTAACACAGCTGAAACCCATCCTTATGATTGTACTGGTCACAGCTTTGCTCACGCTCCACGTGAAAAGAAATCCAATGAGATTCAAGCAAACGCGGAAGAATACATGGCGTATGTTTACATCAGGTTTATTCTTATAATGAACAAACTATGCGTTCGGGAGGACGACGGTTCAATCCCGCGTCCGACCATCCTGATTTAGGTTTTCCGTGATTTCCCTAAATCGCTCCAGGCAAATGCCGGGATGGTTCCTCTCAAAGGTCACGGCCGACTTCCTTCCCCGTCCTTCCCTAATCCGATAAGACCGATGACCTCGCTGTCTGGTCTCCTTCCCCCAAAACAACCCAACCCAACCGAGTATAGGCAAACGAACTTTTTTCCATGGTATTTTTCACGTATCACAATTTTCTAAAGCACAGAACAACACAAGCACACGGTAGAAACCAACCACAATGCACGTTGTTTATGTACACTTAAAACAAAGCCGCAAAGCGGGAACTTTGAGGCCACGACGGGAAGCGATTACCGCTCTGGGATTGCTTCGTGCCGCACGCCGTGTGCTTCTCATTCTTGACGCGGCCCGTGGGCTGCAGTTTGACGATCACTGCTTGTGACATAACGTGACAGATAGTGTCGGAAGTTCCATGCGGCTTTTCGCGGATGATGCTGTAGTATACAGAGAAGTTGCAGCATTAGAAAATTGCAGCGAAATGCGGGCAGATCTGCAGCGGATAGGCACTTGGTGCAGGGAGTGGCAACTGATCCTTAACATAGACAGATGTAATGTATTGCGAATACATAGAAAGAAGGATCCTTTATTGTATGATTAAAAGATAGCGGAACAAACACTGGTAGCAGTCGTTGTTGTTGTTGTTGTTGTCTTCAGTACTGAGACTGGTTTGATGCAGCTCTCCATGCTACTCTATCCTGTGCAAGTTTCTTCATCTCCCAGTACCTACTGCAGCCTACGTCCTTCTGAATCTGCTTGGTGTATTCATCTCTTGGTCTCCCTCTACGACTTTTTACCCAGTATGCTGCCCTCCAATACTAAATTGGTGATCCCTCGATGCCTCAGAACATGTCCTACCAACCGATCCCTTCTTCTAGTCAAGTTATGACACAGACTCCTCTTCTCCCCAATTCTACTCAATAGCTCCTCATTAGTTATGTGATCTACCCATCTAATCTTCAGCATTCTTCTGTAGCCCCACATTTCAAAAGCTTCTATTCTCTTCTTGTCCAAACTATTTATCGTCCACGTTTCACTCCCATACATGGCTACACTCGATACAAATACTTTCAGAAACGACTTCCTGATACTTCAATCTATACTCGATGTTAACAAATTTCTCTTCTTCAGAAACGCTTTCCTTGCCATTGCCAATCTACGTTTTATATCGTCTCTACTTCGTCCGTCATCATTTATTTTGCTCCCCAAATAGCAAAACTCCTTTACTACTTTAAGTGTCTCATTTCCTAATCTAATTGCCTCAGCTTCACCCGACTTAATTCGACTACATTCCATTATCCTCGTTGTGCTATTGTTGATGTTCATCTTATACCCTCCTTTCAAGACACTGTCCATCCGTTCAACTGCTCTTCCAAGTCCTTTCCTGTCTCTAACAGAATTACAATGTCACAGGCGAACCTCAACGTTTTTATTTCTTCTGCATGGATTTTAATACCTACTCCGAATCGGGGACAGGCTACAACCCTGTCTCACTCCCTTCCCAACCACTGCTTCCCTTTCATGCCCCTCGACTCTTATAACTGCCATCTGTTTTCTGTACAAATTGTAAATAGCCTTTCGCTCCCTGTATTTCACCCCTGCCACCTTTAGAATTAGAAAGAATTCTAGTCAATATTGTCGAAAGCTTTCTCTAAGTCTACAAATGCTAGAAATGTAGGTTTGCCTTTCCTTAATCTATTTTCTAAGATAAGTCGTAAGGTCAGTATTGCCTCACGTGTTCCAACATTTCTACGGAATCCAAACAGATCTTCGCCGAGGTCGGCTTCTACCAGTTTTTCCATTCGTCTGTAAAGAATTCGCGTTAATATTTTGCAGCTGTGACTTATTAAACTGATAGTTCAGTAATTTTCACATGTGCCAACACCTGCTTTCTTTGGGATTGGAATTATTATATTTTTCTTAAAGTCTGAGGGTATTTCGCCTGTCTCATACATCTTGCTCACCAGATGGTAGAGTTTTGTCAGGACTGGCTCTCCCAAGGCCGTCAGTAGTTCCAGTGGAATGTTGTCTACTCCCGGGGCCTTGTTTCGACTCAGGTCTTTCAGTGCTCTGTCAAATTCTTCACGCAGTATCGTATCTCCCATTTCATCTTCATCTACATCCCCTTCCATTTCCATAATATTGCCCTTGCATAGACCCTTGGTAGCAGTTACTTCTGCAAAATATTTGGGAGTATGCGTGCGGAACGATTTGAAGTGAAATGATCATATAAAATTAATTGTTGATAAGGCGGGTACCAGGTTGAGATTCATTGGGAGAGTCCTTAGAAAATGTAGTCCATCAACAAAGAAGGTGGCTTACAAAACACTCGTTCGACCTATACTCGGGTATTGCTCGCCAGTGTGGGATCCGTACCAGGTCCGGTTGACAGAGGAGATAGAGAAGATCCAAAGAAGAGCGGCGTGTTTCGTCACAGGGTTATTTGGTAAGCATGATAGCGTTACGGAGATGTTTAGCAAACTCGAGTGGCAGACTGTGCAAGAGAGGCGCTCTGCATCGCGGTGTAGCTTGCTGTCCAGGTTTCGAGAGGGTGTGTTTCTGGATGAGGTATCGAATATATTGATTCCCCCTACTTATACCTCCCGAGGAGATCACGAGTGAAAAATTAGATTCGAGCGCGCACGGAGGCTTTCCGGCAGTCGTTCTTCCCGCGAACCGTACGCGACTGGAACAGGAAAGGGAGGTAATGGCAGTGGCAGGTAAAGTGCCCTCCGCCACACACCATTGCGTGGCTTGCGGAGTATAAATGTAGATGTAGATGAACGCAACAGCTGAACTACTCAGATTGTAAGAAAGTCCGCTGTTTAGTTGCGGTCCCGAGGAGAACTAAGTGGCCAATACTCCCCATCGGCCCACACTAACCGCTAGGGGTGGGCAAGAAATCGCGTATCCGTTACAAATCACAGTAATCATCACTAGGAGCCGCAAGTAGCCCTTAACGTTCAAGAACGTGTGCCATCTGTTTGCCGAATTTTGTACTTCTTCCTGTGAAGGTACTGTCGAGCAGCGATTTCAGTGACAAGTCGCAAGTAGCAACTAAAAACTGCAATTAACATTGAACGCCGTGTGCCATTGACGGCCTAAGTTCGTATTACTGTTTTCCTTTGTGACATCCTGTCGAGTCTAACTGTGATTTCCGTGACAACTAGCAGCTAGAAGTAGCGAGCGGCAACAAGAACGCGCAGTTAACATTAGATGCCATATGCCATCTGTTGTTCTACGTCCGTATTTCGTTTTGAGAACCTTGTGTTTCACGATATGCATGTATTACATGGTTACGGTCGAAGAAATGATTCAAGAAGCTAAGGTGTTCTGAGAAAAAACTCTGTTCAGAATTGGTGCAGCCGAGGAATGTGAAGGCCGAATAAAGGTTTGCCAGTAGACAGACCGTAAAGTAACCTGGAATTTTTGTGACATATTTAAACACACTCTTCCTCATAAAAGCTAAAACTACAGGGTAATTTCAGAAACAGATAATGGATCTCCGATGAGTATTACACACATAAACTACCAAAACTGCTATGTGGTGTTTACTATGTAACATTTTAACAAATGTTTAACAGCTGTATTCACAAGACGGATATTTTTTTCCGACAGTACAATACGCTGTTATACTTTTGTCTGTATTTTTAAATATTGCATTAGTACTATTCGCAATGTCAACTTATAACTGTAAGATCAGAGCTTTCCACTGTTTTCATTTGCACATCATCAACATTAAAACACGCAACATCCCAACCTAACCTAGACCTTAGGCTACGCTACAGGTCAGTCTGTCATCGCAACCAACATTCAAGGCGGGAGGAATAGGCGCATCACTATCACACTCTAGGAAGTCTTTATCATTAAATACATGGCAGAAAATTTTGGGATATGGGATGAGAATTGAATTTTCATTATTCACTCACAATATGGTTCGTATTTACACTCCTGGAAATGGAAAAAAGAACACATTGACACCGGTATGTCAGACCCACCATACTTGCTCCGGACACTGCGAGAGGGCTGTACAAGCAATGATCACACGCACGGCACAGCGGACACACCAGGAACCGCGGTGTTGGCTGTCGAATGGCGCTAGCTGCGCAGCATTTGTGCACCGCCGCCGTCAGTGTCAGCCAGTTTGCCGTGGCATACGGAGCTCCATCGCAGTCTTTAACACTGGTAGCATGCCGCGACAGCGTGGACGTGAACCGTATGTGCAGTTGACGGACTTTGAGCGAGGGCGTATAGTGGGCATGCGGGAGGCCGGGTGGACGTACCGCCGAATTGCTCAACACGTGGGGCGTGAGGTCTCCACACTACATCGATGTTGTCGCCAGTGGTCGGCGGAAGGTGCACGTGCCCGTCGACCTGGGACCGGACCGCAGCGACGCACGGATGCACGCCAAGACCGTAGGATCCTACGCAGTGCCGTAGGGGACCGCACCGCCACTTCCCAGCAAATTAGGGACACTGTTGCTCCTGGGGTATCGGCGAGGACCATTCGCAACCGTCTCCATGAAGCTGGGCTACGGTCCCGCACACCGTTAGGCCGTCTTCCGCTCACGCCCCAACATCGTGCAGCCCGCCTCCAGTGGTGTCGCGACAGGCGTGAATGGAGGGACGAATGGAGACGTGTCGTCTTCAGCGATGAGAGTCGCTTCTGCCTTGGTGCCAATGATGGTCGTACGCGTGTTTGGCGCCGTGCAGATGAGCGCCACAATCAGGACTGCATACGACCGAGGCACACAGGGCCAACACCCGGCATCGTGGTGTGGGGAGCGATCTCCTACACTGGCCGTACACCACTGGTGATCGTCGAGGGGACACTGAATAGTGCACGGTACATCCAAACCGTCATCGAACCAATCGTTCTACCATTCCTAGACCGGCAAGGGAACTTGCTGTTCCAACAGGACAATGCACGTCCGCATGTATCCCGTGCCACCCAACGTGCTCTAGAAGGTGTAAGTCAACTACCCTGGCCAGCAAGATCTCCGGATCTGTCCCCCATTGAGCATGTTTGGGACTGGATGAAGCGTCGTCTCACGCGGTCTGCACGTCCAGCACGAACGCTGGTCCAACTGAGGCGCCAGGTGGAAATGGCATGGCAAGCCGTTCCACAGGACTACATCCAGCATCTCTACGATCGTCTCCATGGGAGAATAGCAGCCTGCATTGCTGCGAAAGGTGGATATACACTGTACTAGTGCCGACATTGTGCATGCTCTGTTGCCTGTGTCTATGTGCCTGTGGTTCTGTCAGTGTGATCATGTGATGTATCTGACCCCAGGAATGTGTCAATAAAGTTTCCCCTTCCTGGGACAATGAATTCACGGTGTTCTTATTTCAATTTCCAGGAGTGTATTTATCATCCCTTTCACATAAAGATTACAATGACATACTGTACCAGTACTCATTTTTCACACCAATGTTATCAATTATGGCTGTTTTGCGCTGAGAATTCTTCAAGAGTCGTATTGAATCTTCACGATTATCTCTTCCAGATGCGGAGTACATAGAGCGGCCAGTAATCAAAATCGGAACTGCGTCTGGAAAATCACGAGGATTATTACATTTTTGTATTGCTACTAATTACTAGCAACATAATTCACGTTATATAACTGCTAATACATCTGGTAATGAAAGCACTTGAGTGGGGGGAGGTTTCACACTTTGCACAAACGATGCCCCTACGTCGATTCAAAAACTTAGAAACTAACCTTACCTCTGATGAAGACGATGTAAAGAGGCTCTGACAACTTTTCCAGTTCTGCTGTCACTAATATTCTGAATTATCGCTATATCGAGTGACTGCTAATGTGGCTCAGACAATTGTGAACGTAACAACGTGGTTAGAATCCGTATTCTAAACATGAACTTTTGTGGTACTGTGTGGTAATTTGTGTTACGATTCTCAAAGTGGACACTATCAATACTTTCACTTTTGTTCCATTAATTTAAACTAAAGCCAAAGGAACAACAGAGGTAAAAACTACTTAATACTGATTTTGTTGTTGAGATGATATTTTCTCTGTGGGCAAGAGTTTCCTATGGGCAAGAGTTTCTTTCGTATACCATTTCAGGTAACTTTTCGTCAGTTTAATTAGTGAAACACTACATTAGACCCTCACAAATAATTGCCTATACAGGCGAGAAAATACACTACTGGCCATTAAAATTGCTACACCACGAAGATGACGTGCTACAGACGCGAAATTTAACCGACAGGAAGAAGGTGCTGTAATATGGAAATGATTAGCTTTTCAGAGCATTCACACAAGTTTGGCGCCGGTGGCGACTCCTACAATGTGTTGACATCAGGAAAGTTTCCAACCGATTTCTCATACACAAACAGCAGTTAACCGGCGTTGCCTGGTGAAACGTTGTTGTGATGCCTCGTGTAAGGAGGAGAAATGCGTACCATCACGTTTCCGGCTTTGATAAACGTCGGATTGTAGCCTATCGCGACTGCAGTTTATCGTATCGCGATATTGCTGCTCGCGTTGGTCGAGATCCAATGACTGTTAGCAGAATATGAAATCGGTGGGTACAGGAGGGTAATACGGAACGCCGTGCTGGATCCCAAAGGCCTCGTATCACTAGCAGTCGAGATGACAGGCATTTTATCTGCACGGGTGTAACGGATCGTGCAGCCACGTCTCGATCCCTGAGTCAACAGATGGGGACGTTGGGACAACAAACATCTGCACGAACAGTTCGACGACGTTTGCGGCAGCATGGACTATCAGCTCGGAACCATGGCTGCGGTTACCATTGACGCTGCATCACAGACAGGAGCGCCTGCGATGGTGTACTCGACGACGAACCTGGGTGCACGAATGGCAAAACGTCATTTTTTCGGATGAATCTAGGTTCTGTTTACAGCATCACGATGGTCGCATCCGTGTTTGGCGACATCGCGGTGAACGCACATTGGAAGCGTGTATTCGTCATCACCGTACTGGCGTATCACCCGGCGTGATGGTATGGGGTGCAATCGGTTACACGTCTTGGTCACCTCTTGTACGCATTGACGGCACTTTGAACAGTGGACGGTACATTTCAGATGTGTTACGACCCGAGGGTCTACCCTTTATTCGATCCCTGCAAAACCCTACATTTCAGCAGCATAATGCACGACCGCATGTTGCAGGTCCTGTACGGGCCTTTCTTGATACAGAAAATGTTCGACTGCTGCCCTGACCAGCACATTCTCCAGATCTCTCACCACTGGAAACGTCTGGCCAATGGTGGCCGAGCAACTGGCTCGTCGCAATACGCCAGTCACTACTCTTGATGAACTGTGGTATCGTGTTGAAGCATCATGGGCAGATGTACCTCTACCCGCCATCCGAGCTCTGTTTGACTCAATGCCCAGGCGTATCAAGGACGTTATTACGGGCAGAGGTGGTTGTTCTGGGTACTGATTTCTCGGGGTCTATGCATCCAAATTGCGTGAAAATATAATCAGATGTGAGTTCTAGTATAATATATTTGTGCAATGAGTACCCGTTTATCATCTAAATTTCTTCTTGGTGTAGCAATTTTAATGGCCAGTAGTGTATTTCTAGGTTGCACTGACACAGTTCACTTCTTACTTGCAATGAATGAAATGGCAGAAATCGCATAAGCCGCAGAAATCACAAGAGTAGCAGAAGTCGGAGAAATAGCGGAGGGATGTTGTTGTTGTGGTCTTCAGTCCTCAGACTGGTTTGATGCAGCTCTCCATGCTACTCTATCCTGTGCAAGCTTTTTCATCTCCCAGTACCTACTGGAACCATCCTTCTGAATCTGCTTAGTGTATTCATCTCTTGGTCTCCCTCTACGATTTTTACCCTCCACGCAGCCCTCCAATACTAAATTGGTGATCCCTCGATGTCTCAGAACATGTCCTACCAACCGATCCCTTCTTCTAGTCAAGTTGTGCCACATGTTCCTCTTCTCGCCAATTCTCTTCAATACCTCCTCATTAGTTATGTGATCTACCCATCTAATCTTCAGCATTCTTCTGTAGTACCACATTTCGAAAGCTTCTAGTCTCTTCTTGTCTAAACTATTTATCGTCCACGTTTCAGTTCCATACATGGCTACACTCCATACAAATACTTTCAGAAACGACTTCCTGACACTTAAATCTATACTCGATGTCAACAAATTTCTCTTCTTCAGAAACACTTTCCTTGCCATCGGCAGTCTACATTTTATATCCTCTCTACTTCGACCATCATCAGTTATTTTGCTCCCCAAGTAGCAAAACTCCTTTACTACCTTAAGTGTCTCATTTCCTAATCTAATTCCCTCAGCATCACCCGATTTAATTTGACTACATTCCATTATCCTCCTTTTGTTTTGGTTGATGTTCATCTTATATCCTCCTTTCAAGACACTGTCCATTCCATTCAACTGCTCTTCCAAGTCCTTTGCTGTCTCTGACAGAATTACAATGTCATCGGCGAACCTCAAAGTTTTTATTTCTTCTCCCTGGATTTTAATACCTACTCCAAATTTTTCTTTTGTTTCCTTAATGCTTGCTCAGTATACAGATTGAATAACATCGGGGAGAGGCTACAACCCCGTGTCTCTCCCTTCCCAACCACTGCTTTCCTTTCATGCCCCTTGGCTCTTATAACTGCCATCTGGTTTCTGTACAAATTGTAAATAGCCTTTCGCTCCCTGTATTTTACCCCTGTCACCTTTAGAATTTGAAAGAGAGTATTCCAGTCAACATTGTCAAAAGCGGAGGGATACAAGTTGTGTATTCGTTAACTGTGATCCTTAACTGCGATTTGTCGCAGTTAAGAATCGCAGTTACCGAAAAGTAGCATTCGCAGAAATCACTGATATCGGGAAATCGCAGTTTAGTCCGTCCCTTCTCACCGCCGTTCCGCTGCTGTTATTTTCAATCCAGCTTTCTAAATTACTGTGTAGTCGTCCCGTTTTGCGCGTTGGGCCCCCCTTGGCACAGCATCCTCGGCGGGCTTCCCGGTCTGCGGAAGGTCAGCGTGGCTTTGAATGGGGCGCACACCCTCCGCAGCCGCCCTTTTTTTTTTGCGCACGCCCCCGCTCGTCAATAAGAAACTGCCCCTCGAGTCCCCTTCGCCGCGGAGCTGGGTTCCAGCGCACAGCCCCACACTTGTACCAGCTTTGCGAATCGATCTCTATGCACATCAGCGACGGTGCCTGCGCAACAGAATACGAGTCTGTAGAGCCACAGATCGCAGTGATTTCAACCAGTGTTAGGATGGCCGTATGTCATGACGGCCTGCTGTGGGCATCGTCTCGATTATGCGATTAGATTCGTGATTTCCTGTCAGAAAAGTCACAAACACAGTTCGTAGTGATTGACGAAAAGGAATCGAACAAAACAGAAGTGATATCTGGCATCTACATCTACATGGATACTCTGCAAATCACATTTCAGTACCTGGCAGAGGGTTCATCGAACCACCTTCACAGTTCTCTATTATTCCAATCTCGTGTAGCGCGCGGAGAGAATGAACACCTGTATCTTTCCGTACGAGCTCTGATTTCCCTTATTTTATTGTGGCGGTCGTTCCTCCCTACCTACGTAGGTCGGTGTCAACAAAATATTTTCTCATTCGGAGGAGAATGTTGGTGATTGGAAATTCGTGAGAAGATTCCGTCGCAACGAAAAACGCCTTTCTTTTAATGATGTCCAGCCCAAATCTTGTATCATTTCTGTGACACTCTCTCCCATATTTCGTGATAATACAAAACGTTCTGCCTCTCTTTGAATTTTTTCGATGTACTCCGTCAGTATTACCTGGTAAGGACCCCACACCGCGCAGCAGTATTCTAAAAGACGACGGACAAGCTTAGTGTAGGCAGTCTCCTTAGTAGGTCTGTTACATTTTCTAAGTGTCCTGCCAATAAAACGCAGCCTTTGGTTAGCCTTCCCCACAACTTTTTCTATGTGTTCTTTCCAATTTAAGTTGTTCCTTGTTCTCCAATGAAATCTGATAAACCCTCTGCTGTTCCTAATATTAATGTACGAGGGTCATTCAATAATTAAAGAGACAAATTGCCTGGAGAAAAAGGCGTGTATTTTTACAAAACAATACTTTTCCTACTTTTCAGCATAATCCCCTTGAACATTTATACACTTTTTCCAACGGGCTACAAGCAGTTTTATTCCAGCTACAAAGAACTCTTTATCTTGATGTTTGAACCAATTTCCCACAAACATTTTCACGTCCTCGTTGTCCTGGAAGCTCTTCCCACGTAATGCTCCTTCAGTGCCCAAACAAATGGAAATCATTAGGTGCTAAATCAGGACTGTAATGAGGATGAGGCAGTACTTCCCAGCCCATTTTGTCGATGGTTTCACGGGTTAGTTGAGCAGTATGAGAACGTGCGTTGTCTTGCTGGAGAATCACACCTCTCCTCTGGGATACACGACGTCTCTCTCTCGTGGCTGGCTTCACCTTGTTTAAAAGCAAATTCGAATTGTACTGGCAGTTAATTGTACGCTGCTCTTCGAGATAATCACAAAAACCCGGATCTTCAGCATCCCAAAACACCGTTAACATGACTTTTCCTGCTGACGCTTGGGTTTTGAGTTTTTTTCGACAGGTAAGTTGGTATGCTTCCACTCCATGATTTGTCTTTTTGATTCTGGCTCACAATAGTGAAGCCAAGTTTCATCACAAGTTAAAATTTTGCTGAGGAAGTGCTTACCTTCTCTTTCATAACGTTCGTTTAGCTCTGTATTCACTCTCAACCTTGTTTCCTTGTGTACTCCTTTGGGACCCATCTTGCACATGTTTTGCGGTACTTCAGCCTCCTACAGATAATGTTATCAGCTGCACCAGTACTAACTTGAACCTTATCAACTATCATTTCCACGGAGGTCGGCACGAATAATGTCATCAATTCGACCTTCAAGTGAGGGAGTTGAAACTGCAACTGGTCGGCCAGAACGGTGTTCGTCAGTCACTGAGTCGCGACCATTTTTGAACTGCTCTACCCACTTGCAAAAATTTGCACGATTCGTGCAACCTTCACTATAAACTTTAGACATTCTACAGTGTATATTCACTGGTTTCTCGCCTTCAGCAAGTAAAAAACGAATAACAGAAAACGTTGTTCAACTAATGTGGACGTTTCAAGCGGACTCGCCATTTTGAAATACATTTTTGAGGTTATAAGCAAAACAATGTTGACGCATTAGCTGATCGGGGCTCATCCCAGTGATGCCAACTTAAAGCCATAAAAGTGCCAAAATTGCCCTACTAACAGTTTTTTGCCCAGACCAATTTGTCTCTTTAATTATTGAGTGATCCTCGTATATAAACGATTTACTAGATAATCTGAGTAGCCTTCGCAGATAGTTTTGCAGATGATGCTGTCATTTACCTCCTTGCAAAGTCATCCCAACATCAAAACTAATTGCAAAATGATTTAGACGAGATATCTGCATATGTGGAAAGCGGTGATTGACCTTGCGGCGTTCCACATGAACAGTTAGGAAATTCCGTTAAGTTTCTGTTACACAGTGAATTACATATATTTGAAGGTGGTCGATTCAAATGAAACCCTATGATTACGAGCGATGTCCAGTAAGTAGTGCCACATTTTTCTCTGGTTGGCCATATTATTCCCCACCTTTTTGTCTTAGACTTGTACTTTAACTTTAATTACACAATGGTTTTGCAATCTCGATGTTTCTTTTGAAAATTTTATCTGTAGCAGCACGCTGTCTTTAATAAATTTTTATACAAATGGCTTTTAAAGGGCCAAATGCGTGTAGTCGTTTCATAAAGTCAAAATTGCTATAGGGAGCCCAGAATATCCTGACTGTTATTACTAACTTCCCATGAATTCCTGTATCCACAGCACAAGCATTAAAATCCTAATCGCTCAAAACTCTGAGGGTGCAAGTGTTTTTACATTTCTATTCCCTCAGAATAGGTCCCAACTGCTGCCTCAACGTCAGTTTTCACAATGGTTCACGCTACAGATTGTAACATAAAGTTCTTATTCAACATGAGCAAGGTGAAATGAAACAAAACTACAAAACCACGTTTAGTATCTAGACAAGCGAGTCACAGGCTGGTAGCCATACTGCCAGACGTTTCCAGCCGGGCAGCCATGCTGCATGCACGAATCTGTGATCCACCAGATTGCCTGGCATTTTCATGCTATCACCGATCAGCAACCCATCGCAGCGGTTTGAGGAAGGCAAGTCAGTATTCAAATCACGAATTCCACCCATTTCAACCAACTTCACATTCAGCTTTAAAAACGTCCATTTTTCAGTAAGGTACGATGCATTGCGCCTATCAACAAAGCAAAGGGGCAAACTTTACGTCTACATCTACATCTACATCTACATTGATACTCCGCAAGCCACCCAACGGTGTGTGGCGGAGGGCACGTTACGTGCCACTGTCATTACCTCCCTTTCCTGTTCCAGTCGCGTAATTTCGCGGGAAGAACGACTGTCTCAAAGCCTCCGTGCGCTCTCTAATCTCTCTAATTTTACATTCGTGATCTCCTCGGGAGGTATAAGTAGGGGGAAGCAATATATTCGATACCTCATCCAGAAACGCACCCTCTCGAAACCTGGCGAGCAAGCTACACCGCGATGCAGAGCGCCTCTCTTGCAGAGTCTGCCACTTGAGTTTGTTAAACATCTCCGTAACGCTATCACGGTTACCAAATAACCCTGTGACGAAACGCGCCGCTCTTCTTTGGATCTTCTCTATCTCCTCCGTCAACCCGATCTGGTACGGATCCCACACTGATGAGCAATACTCAAGTATAGGCCGAACGAGTGCTTTGTAAGCCATCTCCTTTGTTGATGGACTACATTTTCTAAGGACTCTCCCAATGAATCTCAATCTGGTACCCGCCTTACCAACAATTAATTTTATATGATCATTCCACTTCAAATCGTTCCGCACGCATACTACCAGATATTTTACAGAAGTAACTGCTACCAGTGTTTGTTCCGCTATCATATAATCATACAATAAAGGATCCTTCTTTCTATGTATTCGCAATACATTACATTTGTCTATGTTAAGGGTCAGTTGCCACTTCCTGCACCAAGTGCCTATCCGCTGCAGATCTTCCTGCATTTCGCTACAATTTTGCAATGCTGCAATTTCTCTGTATACTACAGCACCATCCGCGAAAAGCCGCATGGAACTTCCGACACTATCTACTAGGTCATTTATATATATTGTGGAAAAGCAATGGTCCCATAACACTCCCCTGTGGCACGCCAGAGGTTACTTTAACGTCTGTAGACGTCTCTCCATTGATAACAACATGCTGTGTTCTGTTTGCTAAAAACTCTTCAATCCAGCCACACAGCTGGTCTGATATTCCGTAGGCTCTTACTTTGTTTATCAGGCGACAGTGCGGAACTGTATCGAACGCCTTCCGGAAGTCAAGAAAGATAGCATCTACCTGGGAGCCTGTATCTAATATTTTCTGGGTCTCATGAACAAATAAGGCGAGCTGGGTCTCACACGATCGCTGTTTCCGGAATCCATGTTGATTCCTACATAGTAGATTCTGGGTTTCCAGAAATGACATGATACGCGAGCAAAAAACATGTTCTAAAATTCTACAAGAGATCGACGTAAGAGATATAGGTCTATAGTTTTGCGCATCTGCTCGACGACCCTTCTTGAAGACTGGGACTATCTGTGCTCTTTTTCCAATCATTTGGAACCCTCCGTTCCTCTAGAGACTTGCGGTACACGGCTGTTAGAAGGGGGGCAAGTTCTTTCGCGTACTCTGTGTAGAATCGAATTGGTATCCCGTCAGGTCCAGTGGACTTTCCTCTATTGAGTGATTCCAGTTGCTTTTCTATTCCTTGGACACTTATTTCGATGTCAGCCATTTTTTCGTTTGTGCGAGGATTTAGAGAAGGAACTGCAGTGCGGTCTTCCTCTGTGAAACAGCTTTGGAAAAAGGTGTTTAGTATTTCAGCTTTACGCGTGTCATCCTCTGTTTCAATGCCATCATCATCCCGTAGTGTCTGGATATGCTGTTTCGAGCCACTTACTGATTTAACGTAAGACCAGAACTTCCTAGGATTTTCTGTCAAGTCGGTACATAGAATTTTACTTTCGAATTCAATGAACGCTTCACGCATAGCCCTCCTTACGCTAACTTTGACATCGTTTAGCTTCTGTTTGTCTGAGAGGTTTTGGCTGCGTTTAAACTTGGAGTGGAGCTCTCTTTGCTTTCGCAGTAGTTTCCTAACTTTGTTGTTGTACCACAGTGGGTTTTTCCCGTCCCTCACAGTTTTACTCGGCACGTACCTGTCTAAAACGCATTTTACGATTGCCTTGAACTTTTTCTATAAACACTCAACATTGTCAGTGTCGGAACAGAAATTTTCGTTTTGATATGTTAGGTAGTCTGAAATCTGCCTTCTATTACTCTTGATAAACAGATAAACCTTTCTCCCTTTTTTTTTATATTCCTATTAACTTCCATATTCGGGGATGCTGCAACGGCCTTATGATCACTGATTCCCTGTTCTGCACATACAGAGTCGAAAAGTTCGGGTCTGTTTGTTATCAGTAGGTCCAAGATGTTATCTCCACGAGTCGGTTCTCTGTTTAATTGCTCGAGGTAATTTTCGGATAGTGCACTCAGTATAATGTCACTCGATGCTCTGTCCCTACCACCCGTCCTAAACATCTGAGTGTCCCAGTCTATATCTGGTAAATTGAAATCTCCACCTAAGACTATAACATGCCGAGAAAATTTATGTGAAATGTATTCCAAATTTTCTCTCAGTTGTTCTGCCACTAATGCTGCTGAGTCGGGAGGTCGGTAAAAGGAGCCAATTATTAACCTAGTTCGGTTGTTTAGTGTAACCTCCACCCATAATAATTCACAGGAACTCTCCACTTCTACTTCACTACAGGATAAACTACTACTAACAGCGACGAACACTCCACCACCGGTTGCATGCAATCTATCCTTTCTAAACACCGTCTGTACCTTTGTAAAAATTTCGGCAGAATTTATCTCTGGCTTAAGCCAGCTTTCTGTACCTATAACGATTTCAGCTTCGGTGCTTTCTATCAGCGCTTGAAGTTCCGGTACTTTACCAACGCAGCTTCGACAGTTGACAATTACAATACCGATTGCTGCTTGGTCCCCGCATGTCCTGACTTTGCCCCGCACACAAGTGCGGAGTGCGTTAAAATGAACTGTTTTTCTCATACAGACTACTAAATGTAGCGTCTTAGTGTGTGGAACAGTCGAAAAAAGTATTCGTTTTTGCAGCCGATAGCAAAACACAAAATGTAACTACAAGAACGTACTTTGAAAAAGTTAGTTGTTATTGTGGTCTTTAGTCCGAAGACTGGTTTGATGCAGCTCTCCATGCTACTCTATCCTGCACGAGCCTCTGCGTCTCCGGATAACTATTGCACCTACATCATTCTGAATCTACTTACTGTATTCCCCCTCTACGATTTTTATCCCCCATACCTCCCTCCAAAATTACACTGTAGATCCCTCGACGTCTGAGAATGTGTTCCATCAACCGATTCCTTCTTTTGGTCAAGTTGTGCCACAAATTTCTTATCTCCCCTGTTCTGTTCAGTACCTACTCATTAGTTGCACGATCTACCCGCCTAATCTCCAACGTTCATCTGTAGCACCACATTTAGAATGAGATTCTATTCTCTTTTTGCCTAAACTGTTTATCGTCTATGTTTCACTTTCATACAGGGCTACACCCAAGACAAATATTTTCGCAAAGTGACTTCCTAACACTTAAATTGACATTCTGTGTTGACAAACTTCTCTTCTTCAGAAATTATTTCCTTTCCATCGCCAGCCTGCGTTTCATATTCACTCTACTTCGGCTGTCATCAGTTATTTTGCTGCCCAAATAGCAAAACTCATCTACTGCTTCAAATGTCTAATTTTTTAATCTTAATTCCCTTATCATGGCCTGATTTAATTCGACTACATGCCATTATCCCTGTTTTGCTTCTGTGAATTTTCATCTTGCATCCTCCTTTCAAGACACTGTCCACTCCCTTCAACTCATCTTCCAAGTCCTTTGCGGTGTCTGACAGAATTACAATATCATTTGAAAACGTCGAAGTTTTAATTTCTTTTCCCTGCACATTAATTCCTACTCCAAATTTGCCTTTGGTTTCCTGTACTTCTTGTTCAATGTACAGATTGAATAACATCGGGTATAGGCTACTACCCTTAGTCACTCACTCCCTTCTCAACCACTGCTTCCCTTTCATGCCCCGCGACTCCTACATCTGCCGCCTGGTTTCTGTAAGTTAGTTACTGCACAAATCAAATGATTAATCGTACATTTATTTCCTCATGGTTTTGAGTTAATAATAATAACAATAATTTAATAATAATAATAATAACAAATATTAATTGCACCAGATAGGTAGTATAAATGAAAGAAACAACAAAACACCCCCCCATCTGTGCTCATTTTGGTCAAGCAACGAATAAAATTTCGTTTCTTCCCTGACTTGTCTTCGTGCTTCAGCGACTCTGAATGTTACTCCGAGAGCTGAATTAATCTGAAATGGAGTCTTAGAGTAGGGAAAAAGTTATCGATAACTAAAGAGCCAAAGTTCGAAGGTTTAAACTTAAAAAAGACATGTTGAGTTCGGGTCAGCTTGAGCCTTCGATACCGCTCTTCGGTTTTGACTCGTGACGTATTACTGTTGTGGAGAGTGACGTCATTCCAATTAATCAGCACGGAAGTAAAAAAAGAAGGGACATGGCGCTATAGACTCACACTGTACGTTGTTTTGAAGCCAGACTGAGCGGGGCCTGCCGCCATCTTAAATAGACCAAAATATTAGCAGACGACTGTTTACTATTGCTTCTTGTTCGTTATTTCTCTCATGCGCACGCAGCAATTTGTTTTAAATACTAAAAAGTTACAGTGCTTACATAAATAACAATGTGTCAGAAAGGCAATTTCGAACTTTTATTATGTTTTTGAATGTGTATTTTCTCTAGTTATACGACACATTTGGTCTCGCTAATGTAATTGGTTTTTTGCTGACATATTTCGGATAACCAAGAGAAAGAAGTGCTGTGAAAAGGATGCTTTCGCACTCCATTTAATTCCAGTTTCACTGTATTTGTGCAGACGGCAAATGAAGCTGGATCTCAGAAATCGGTGCTAATTTGCTTACTGGTGCTGCTTCTTTTTCACCTTTCAGGTCGTATTGACAACATTTTTAATGAGAATGAGATTTTCACTCTACAGCGGAGTGTGCGCTGATATGAAACTTTCTGGCAGATCAAAACTGTGTGCCGGACCGAGACATGAACTCGGGACTTTTGCCTTTCGCGGGCAAGTGCTCTACCACTGAGCTACCCAAGCACGACTCACGCTCCGTCCTCACAGCTTTACATTTTTTACATAACCGCAGTCTTGTTGCAACCCTTGTCCACAGTACGAGCAGCCCTTAGCGGCTCGCCATCTCACAAGTGTTCATGACGTCTCCTTTCCGGCTTAGATCTTTTTTAATACGTGACTTGTAAATACCGCATCTTTTCCAGTCAGTACAAACTTTAATTTTATTAGTGTATTATATACCTAATATGTTCCCCCCCCCACCCATGAACCATGGACCTTGCCGTTGGTGGGGAGGCTTGCGTGCCTCAGCGATACAGATGGCCGTACCGTAGGTGCAACCACAACGGAGGGGTATCTGTTGAGAGGCCAGACAAACGTGTGGTTCCTGAAGAGGGGCAGCAGCCTTTTCAGTAGTTGCAGGGGAAACAGTCTGGATGATTGACTGATCTGGCCTTGTAACATCAACCAAAACGGCCTTGCTGTGCTGGTACTGCGAACGGCTGAAAGCAAGGGGAAACTGCAGCTGTAATTTTTCCCGAGGACATGCAGCTTTACTGTATGGTTAAATGATGATGGCATCCTCTTGGGTAAAATATTCCGGAGGTAAAATAGTCCCCCATTCGGATCTCCGGGCGGGGACTACTCAAGAGGACGTCGTTATCAGGAGAAAGAAAACTGGCGTTCTACGGATCGGAGCGTGGAATGTCAGATCCCTTAATCGGGCAGGTAGGTTAGAAAATTTAAAAAGGGAAATGGATAGGTTAAAGTTAGATATAGTGGGAATTAGTGAAGTTCGGTGGCAGGAGGAACAAGACTTTTGGTCAGGTGAGTACAGGGTTATAAATACAAAATCAAATAGGGGTAATGCAGGAGTAGGTTTAATAATGAATAAAAAAATAGGAGTGCGGGTTAGCTACTACAAACAGCATAGTGAACGCATTATTGTGGCCAAGATAGACACAAAGCCCATGCCTACTACAGTAGTACAAGTTTATATGCCAACTAGCTCTGCAGATGACGAAGAAATAGATGAAATGTATGACGAGATAAAAGAAATTATTCAGGTAGTGAAGGGAGACGAAAATTTAATAGTCATGGGTGACTGGAATTCGTCAGTAGGAAAAGGGAGAGAAGGAAACATAGTAGGTGAATATGGATTGAGGGGAAGAAATGAAAGAGGAAGCCGTCTGGTAGAATTTTGCACAGAGCATAACTTAATCATAGCTAACACTTGGTTCAAGAATCATAAAAGAAGGTTGTATACCTGGAAGAATCCTGGAGATACTAAAAGGTATCAGATAGATTATATAATGGTAAGACAGAGATTTAGGAACCAGGTTTTAAATTGTAAGACATTTCTAGGGGCAGATGTGGATTCTGACCACAATCTATTGGTTATGAACTGCAGATTGAAACTGAAGAAACTGCAAAAAGGTGGGAATCTAAGGAGATGGGACCTGGATAAACTGAAAGAACCAGAGGTTGTAGAGAGTTTTAGGGAGAGCATAAGGGAACAATTGACAGGAATGGGGGAAAGAAATACAGTAGAAGAAGAATGGGTAGCTCTGAGAGATGAAGTAGTGAAGGCAGCAGACGATCAAGTAGGTAAAAAGGCGAGGGCTAATAGAAATCCTTGGGTAACAGAAGAAATATTGAATTTAATTGATGAAAGGAGAAAATATAAAAATGCAGTAAATGAAGCAAGCAAAAAGGAATACAAACGTCTCAAAAATGAGATCGACAGGAAGTGCAAAATACTAAGCAGGGATGGCTAGAGGACAAATGTAAGGATGTAGAGGCTTGTCTCACTAGGGGTAAGATAGATACTGCCTACAGGAAAATTAAAGAGACCTTTGGAGATAAGAGAACGACTTGTATGAATATCAAGAGCTCAGATGGCAACCCAGTTCTAAGCAAAGAAGGGAAGGCAGAAAGGTGGAAGGAGTATATAGAGGGTTTATACAAGGGCGATGTACTTGAGGTCAATCTTATGGAAATGGAAGAGGATGTAGATGAAGACGAAATGGGAGATAAGATACTGCGTGAAGAGTTTGACAGAGCACTGAAAGACCTGAGTGAAACAAGGCCCCGGGAGTAGACAACATTCCATTAGAACTACTGAAGGCCTTGGGAGAGCCAGTCATGACAAAACTCTGCCATCTGGTGAGCAAGATGTATGAGACAGGCGAAATACCCTCAGACTTCAAGAAGAATATAATAATTCCAATCCCAAAGAAAGCAGGTGTTGACAGATGTGAAAATTACCGAACTATCAGTTTAATAAGTCACAGCTGCAAAATACTAACGCGAATTCCTTACAGACGAATGGAAAAACAGGTAGAAGCCGACCTCGGGGAAGATCAGTTTGGATTCCGTAGAAATGTTGGAACACGTGAGGCAATACTAACCTTACGACTTATCTTAAAAGAAAGATTAAGAAAAGGCAAACCTACGTTTCTAGCATTTGTAGACTTAGAGAAAGCTTTTGACAATGTTAACTGGAATACTCTCTTTCAAATTCTGAAGGTGGCAGGTATAAAATACAGGGAGCGAAAGGCTATTTACAATTTGTACAGAAATCAGATGGCAGTTATAAGAGTCGAGGGGCATGAAAGGGAAGCAGTGGTTGGGAAAGCAGTGAGACAGGGTTGTAGCCTCTCCCCGATGTTATTCAATCTGTATATTGAGCAAGCAGTAAAGGAAACAAAAGAAAAATTCGGAGTAGGTATTAAAATTCATGGAGAAGAAGTAAAAACTTTGAGGTTCGCCGATGACATTGTAATTCTGTCAGAGACAGCAAAGGACTTGGAAGAGCAGTTGAACGGAATGGACAGTGTCTTGAAAGGAGGATATAAGATGAACATCAACAAAAGCAAAACGAGGATAATGGAATGTAGTCAAATTAAATCGGGTGATGCTGAGGGAATTAGATTAGGAAATGAGACACTTAAAGTAGTAAAGGAATTTTGCTATTTAGGTAGTAAAATAACTGATGATGGTCGAAGTAGAGAGGATATAAAATGTAGACTGGCAATGGCAAGGAAATCGTTTCTGAAGAAGAGAAATTTGTTAACATCGAGTATAGATTTAAGTATCAGGAAGTCGTTTCTGAAAGTATTTGTATGGAGTGTAGCCATGTATGGAAGTGAAACATGGACGATAAATAGTTTGGACAAGAAGAGAATAGAAGCTTTCGAAATGTGGTGCTACAGAAGAATGCTGAAGATAAGGTGGGTAGATCACGTAACTAATGAGGAGGTATTGAATAGGATTGGGGAGAACAGAAGTTTGTGGCACAACTTGACTAGAAGAAGGGATCGGTTGGTAGGACATGTTTTGAGGCATCAAGGGATCACAAATTCAGCATTGGAGGGCAGCATGGAGGGTAAAAATCGTAGAGGGAGACCAAGAGATGAATACACTAAGCAGATTCAGAAGGATGTAGGTTGCAGTAGGTACTGGGAGATGAAGATGCTTGCACAGGATAGAGTAGCATGGAGAGATGCATCAAACCAGTCTGAGGACTGAAGACCACAACAACAACAACAACAATATGTTTTAGAACAGTTAGTCTAATTCTGAAGACGACGGTCATAGTAGCGTCGAAACCTGGTCAATTTTGACTTAATACTTGTGACCGAGGGCTTATTTGTTCTAATATAATCCTGTATATTGTCAAATCATTTGTCTGAAGCCTGCACTCGTACATCGATTATATGTATAGATGAGACATTTCAACTGAAAGTCGCTTACCTGGTGTCCGCGGATAAATACGATAGGCCGACTGTAGTACTTGTGGTGTTCAGAAGTACTGCAATATCGTAGAAAATTCTTACCTGGAGTGCTACTTGCTTTGAGAGATCTTGGCTCATATCAGTGATGTTGACTTACTAATCCTTTGGTATATTTTGATACCGCATTTCGTTGATGGCAGCGGTTTTGTAGCTACGTGTATTAGTATCGATTTCTGTACTGGTCTCGGTTTTGGCTTTTTATATTGGTATCGGCGTTCAAGTGATGACTCGATATCGCGTTTCATTACTGGCCGTTGGGTTTTGGCTATCTGTATGGGTGTGGCTTTTTAGGTTTCCTGTATCTTCTTGCGTCGATCGGCCGTCGTAATTTAATATATTATTATTTTGATTGTTGCCGACTTATGTGGTGGGCCTTAATCAAAATATCTCATTCAATTTTGATTTACAATCAAATGCTTTCGTGAAGTTCTCCTTTTTAACAATATTAATCTTAAATTATTTGTTACGTTAGTGAATGTTAAACTCGCTAAATCTTAAAACATGAGCATATAAGTTGAACAATGGAATAAACTGTTCATATTAATTTCCTCGGCTAGTCAATTCACTTTAAAGCAAAAAATCTTTAGTTATTAATTACAATTACGGCCCACACACGCGCGAGAGTATTTTTTCGTACCTCCTTCAACCATTGCATTGTAGTCGGAGTCCTGGCTCTGGGTCTCGGCTATGGTACTGAAAATAAGAATCTTAAAGCTAAGTATTTCTGCAACTTCGTGCGGCTGTGGAGAAAAATTAATATTATGCTAATAGCGGGCGAGTTTTCAGCTTCCGCTAATTTTTCATAAGTTAATATCGCCACGTAATGGCGTCGTTGGCTGCATCGGCCGCTGCGATTGTTGAACTGTAAATTACTTGAATGCAGGTTAATTCAAGAAAGGCGGACATGAAATCGGGATCACCTCTTACAAGTTAAAAGTAAACAATGATATTAAATCAATATATTATCTGCTTAAATATGCTTACATTTGCCAGCACTCGCAAGATGTCCGTCTACACGCAACCAAGACAAGAGAAGAAGTGAAGACGACCAAAAAATTAACAAAAGAGCGTATCTTGTCGTCTCTTTAGATCATTTTCTTATATTTCTTTGCACTCGAAACTTACACAGAGAAATTATTATGTTACGGGTACATGATGTAAAATATATATTTTTCAATTTTTAAATGTCTCTTCTTTATAAATACTTTTTTTAAGTCTTTTCGTATTATTTCACTGGGGACGCTATAATCTCTGTCAGTTTTGTCTTTCGGTATTAAAATGAGCTATACAAGATTTCCCAGGAGGATTGAGTCATATTCAGGGATACGACAGGAACGATCATTCGAAGCAAAAGAGTCTAGTAAACTTGGGCTCTAAAATGCATACTTCAAGAGCTATGAGCATTTCATCATGTTCGAATGCTGTGAAACAGATCTCTTCTACAGCAAGCTCTTTGATTTCCATATTTTTGGAGGAGGTAATATGGACCAAAACAAGGCAAATTAATTTAGTAAACATGGGCTCTAAAATGGATACGTTAACAGCTTGTTCAGTAGAACATATGTGTTTGACATTGGCGAAGATGAACAAATGCTCAAAGCTGTTATGGTATGCACTTTCGAGCGAATAATTGATACACTGTTTTGCTTCGAATAAACATCCCTGTCGCATCCTTTAATACTGACCATTTCTCCTGTTGTTGTTGTTGTGGTCTTCAGTCCTGAGACTGGTTTGATGCAGCTCTCCATGCTACTCTATCCTGTGCAAGCTTCTTCATCTCCCAGTACCTACTGCAACCTACATCCTTCTGAATCTGCTTAGTGTATTCATCTCTTGGTCTCCCTCTACGATTTTTACCCTCCACGCTGCCCTCCAATACTAAATTGGTGATCCCTTGATGTCTCAGAACATGTCCTACCAACCGATCCCGTCTTCTGGTCAAGTTGTGCCACAAACTTCTCTTCTCTCCAATCCTATTCAATACTTCCTCATTAGTTATATGATCTACCCATCTAATCTTCAGCATTCTTCTGTAACACCACATGTCGAAAGCTTCTATTCTCTTCTTGTCCAAACTATTTATCGTCCATGCTTCACTTCCATACATGGCTACACTCCATACAAATACTTTCAGAAATGACTTCCTGACACTTAAATCTATACTCGATGTTAACAAATTTCTCTTCTTCAGAAACGCTTTCCTTGCCATTGCCAGTCTACATTTTATATCCTCTCTACTTCGACCATCATCAGTTATTTTGCCCCCCAAATAGCAAAACTCCTTTACTACTTTAAGTGTCTCATTTCCTAATCTAATTCCCTCAGCATCACCCGACTTCATTCGACTACATTCCATTATCCTCGTTTTGCTTTGGTTGATGTTCATCTTATATCCTCCTTTCAAGACACTGTCCATTCCATTCAACTGCTCTTCCAAGTCCTTTGCTGTCTCTGACAGAATTACAATGTCATCGGCGAACCTCAAAGTTTTTATTTCTTCTCCATGGATTTTAATACCTACTCCGTATTTTTCTTCTGTTTCCTTTACTGCTTGCTCAGTATACAGATTGAACAACATCGGGGAGAGGCTACAACCCTGTCTTACTCCCTTCCCAACCACTGCTTCCCTTTGATGTCCCTCGACTCTTATAACTGCCATCTGGTTTCTGTGCAAATTGTAAATAGCCTTTCGCTCCCTGTATTTTACCCCTGCCACCTTTAGAACTTGAAAGAGAATATTCCAGTCAACATTGTCAAAAGCTTTCTCTAAGTCTACAAATGCTAGGTTTGCCTTTCCTTAATCTTTCTTCTAAGATAAGTCGTAAAGTCAGTATTGCAGACACCCTATATGCGTCAAATCTTTTGGACACTGCGTTTCGTTAGCTGTCACGATTTTTGCCTGTGTGTATTCGTATAGCCTATTGGCCCTTTTGTGTTGCTGTCGATTTTTGGCTTTTTCTGTTGGTATCGGCGATTTACGTTGAAATGTATAGGTGAAGTGATGTTTTCAACACCAGTTGAAGTTGTCGTGCGCTTAATGTATATTTTTGGCCTCTGGAACCTACCACTGTATCGTGTTACTCAGGCTGTTTAGTTTGCTCTTATCGTCGTTTTGCAGTTGTTTTTTAGATTTTACTTTCTCGCCACCCGAAACTCACAAATTTTTCGCGGTTGTCTCGTTAGTTACGGTATTTATTATAAAGAATTAGTACGGCTCTGTATTTGACATTTATATGAGCATTTTGGCACCGCGGGAACAGATAATATCACTGGTCGCCATTTTGAAACTAAGCCTTTGGTGCATTTTGGATCTTGTTATGACGAGGACGACGACATTGGTCAAAGTCAACAGATGGTATCCAAGGCTCTGGTTTGTCCGCGTCGCCGGCCGCGGTGGTCTAGCGGTTCTAGGCGCGCAGTCCGGAACCGCGCGACTACTACGGTCGCAGGTTCGAATCCTGCCTCGGGCATGGATGTGTGTAATGTCCTTAGGTTAGTTAGGTTTTAGTAGTTCTAAGTTCTAGGGGACTGATGACCACAGTAGTTAAGTCCCATAGTGCTCAGAGCCATTTGAACCATTTGTCCGCGTCGTGTATAAGCCACTATTTAGAATGATTGGCTGCTGTTTACTATCGCTGGGCGATTTTGGTTACTGCATCACGGAGCACACGTCTCTTCGCTCTTGAGTGCGTTAGTGTGTGTGTGTGTGTGTGTGTGTGTGTGTGTGTGTGACCCCTGTGCGTCATCCGGTGATCGTAGGTCCGGACGCTGATAGCTACTTCCGGGTCACACCCGCACTTACATCTGAGTCTGCATATACAGGGGACCGAGCAGGGTGGCGCAGTGGTTAGACACTGGACTCGCATTCGGGAGGACGACGGTTCAATCCCGCGTCCGGCCGTCCTGATTTAGGTTTTACGTGATTTCCCTAAATCACTCCAGGTAAATGCCGGGATGGTTCCTCTGAAAGGGCACGGCCGACATCCTTCCCTAATCCGATGAGACCGATGACCACGCTGTCTGGTCTCCTTCCCCAAACCAACCGACCAACCATATACAGGGTGAATGTCGGGACGTAAACAATGGTTGAATAATTCGGACATTAGATGCAAATGGAACATTTATATTTTTTATCTACGTTTATTTGCATGCAGGACGAGGAATCTGTTATGGATCTCATATCTCAATAAAACCGACAAACTGCGTGGACGGACTTCTGATTGGAAATGGAGGAAAAAAGGACCGATGAGCATGCGGCCGGAAATGCATCGTTGTCGCGGTAGATGGCGCTGACGAAGTTCTGACCATATGCCTTGTGTTCCTCGTGTGTTGCAGGCTCCGTGATTAACGCAGCGTACTGTAATTAGCAGATGGTTCTGTATTCATGTCGGGAACAAGCCGAGATTGTATTAGTGTACGACCAAGCTGATGGAAACGGTCGAGAGGCAGCACAGCTATACCAAACCAACCAACCGACCAAATCACATAATATTTCAACCCTTTCTTGGGTGTTTGTGTGATCATTGTTCCTTTCAGACAGACGAAAGTGCAGGGAGGCAACGGACTGTGCGTACACCAAATTTTGGAGGACTAAGTTCTATACGTTACTGAGACGAACGCTAGTACAAGCTCCGGGCAAGTGGGCCGCCATCATGGTGTAAGCCAAAGTTCGATTATGTGTAATCTCCATGACAAGCGCTATATCCCTATCACCTGCAACGAGTGCAAGGATTATCAGCAGCGGATTTGCCTCTACGGGAAGGATTTTGTCGTTTTTTTTGCATCAGACCATCACAATTAAGGGGTTTCTCTCATCAGTCCTCTTTACCGACGACGTATCTAACTGGTGTCATCAATCTGGATAAACGTCATCTGTGGACTACAGACAATCCTCAGGTAATTATTGAGGCATTTCATCAACATCGGTTGAGCATCAATGTGTGGGCAGAGACTGTTGGCGACTACATACTTGGAACGGTTATTATTCCATAACGCCTCAACGGAGGAACGTACCTGGGTTTCCTGCGGAATACTTAACCTGGGCTGCTTGAGAATGTGCCTTTGGCGGTACGGCAGGTTACGTGGTCTCTACATAACGGAGCACCACTCCACTTCCATATTTCGCCGCCACTTCAACGTCATTGTCACCGGGCGTAGGATAGGACGTGGAGGCCCTGTAGAATGGTCTGCTACAGTCTGGAACCGAGCGACCGCTACGGTCGCAGGTTCGAATCCTGCCTCGGGCATGGATGTGTGTGATGTCCTTAGGTTACTTACAAGGGAACCTCCCCATCGCACCCCCCTCAGATTTAGTTATAAGTGGGCACAGTGGATAGGCCTTGAAAAACTGAACACAGATCAATCGAGAAAACAGGAAGAAGTTGTGTGGAACTGTGAAAAAATAAGCAAAATATAGAAACTGAGTAGTCCATGCAGACGATAAGCAACAACAAGGATGTTGTGACTTGAGGAGCACCGTGGTCTCGTGGTTAGCGTGAGCACCTGTGGACCGAGAGGTCCTCGGTTCAACTCTACCCTCGAGTGAAAAGTTTAATTTTATGTTTTCAGACAATTATCAAAGTTCAGGCACTCACACATCAATTTCGCTCTCCAAAATTCCAGGACATGTTCAGATTTGCTTGGAAATATGCAGGATTTGACGGTCTACACACGGAAAAATTTGAAAACGTTAAAAACATATGTTTTGACAGAGCACAGGGAAAACTGTACGACTGTGAAACTGTTGCATTCATTTGTTGCAGTTTGTGTGACAAACTCATGTTTTCATCACTTTTTTGGGAGTGATTATCACATCCACAAGAAAACCGAAATCGGGCAAGGTAGAGGAATCTTTTTACCCATTCGCCAAGTGTGTATGTTAGGTGGGTCTACAACATATTCCTGTCATGTGACGCACATGCCGTTACCATTGTCCTATAGAATACATCAGATGTGTTTTCCTGTTGAGGAATCGGTTGACCTATGACCTTGCGATCAAATGTTTTCGGTTCCTATTGGAGAGGCACGTCCTTTCGTCTACTAATCGCACGGTTTTGCGGTGCGGTCGCAAAACACAGACACTAAACTTATTACAGTGAACAGAGACGTCAATGAACGAACGGACAGATCATAACTTTGCGAAAATAAAGAAATTAAAATTTTCACTCGAGGGAAGATCTGAACCACGGACCTCTTGTTCCGCAGCTGCTCACACTGACCACTGGACCACAGCACTCCTGAGCTAAATGTGTCCTTGATGTTACGTATCATGCGCATGGACTACTCAGTTTGTATATTTTGCTTTTCTTTCATAGTTCCACACAAGTTCTTCCTGTTTTCTCGATTGATCTGTGTTCAGTTTTTCAAGGCCTATCTACTGTGCCAACTTATAACTAAATCTGAGGGGGGTGCGATGGGGAGGTTCCCTTGTTAGGTTTAAGTGGTTCTAAGTTCTAGGCGACTGATGACCTCAGAAGTTAAGTCGCATAGTGCTCAGAGCCATTTGAACCTTGGTCTGCTAGGTCACTGGACTTACACCTCCTGGATTTTTACGTCTACGGGCATCGGAAAAGCGTAATGTATGCTGAACCAGTTCCCGATGTGCAGACCCTTCAACAGCATGTTCACGACGTCTGTGACGCTCTTCGGAGAGAGGCCGGAATTGCGAGGGAGTGCGACAATCCAGGATGTGACATGTGAACGTGTGCCCTGCATCCCATTGAGACCACTTTGAACATCTGTTGTGACGTGGATATGATGCAGCTCTGTACTGTGTTCCGACTTCCGGGACGATTTGCTGACGTTTCAGGCACACCGTCCGTTAACGGACACATGTTGATAGGACCTCTTTTCCTCTATTTCCAGTCAGCTATCCGTTCCTGTATTTTATCGGTTTCATTAATGTTTACCCAACAGAGGGTGTATTATAATTAATAGCAAAACTGACCCGGGCGAAGCTCTGCAATAATAGAAGCAAAAACATTGCAGTTGGGTCCGTTAACGAGCCATTGGCGAGATAATTGCGTACATGTAGTTACGTACTTTATTATCAAATTAGGTGCCAGCTAGACCAAAAAAATACTGATTCCTCATTCGTTGTAAGCAATGCCTTTATTGTGGCGGGAATAGGAATGCCGGTTATCGCTGAAAACAACCTGTTTTCTATTATATCGGTTTTTTCCACGCCAGTTAACCTGACTGTTCAAACCGTTCTAAACAACCGATTTCTGAAATAACCGATTTTAGGATCCTTTATTCCTATTACTTCCTGTAATAAATGGAGAAATCGAACTAAGATTGAAAAATTTTGACTCTTTCACTGTCAAGATGCATAGAGTCAAAATATTACATTAAATGGGAAAATAAAAGAAGTCTTAGGCCATCCAACTTTCGCTGCTTCTCTCGAAAAGTAATAAGTCGTTGAATACTTCAAAAAATTGCGTGTTCTCCTACTGATTCTAATTTTTTGAAACTCTGCCTAAAAATCTTGTTGTTTCGAGGATCATACCACTATGTGGGGGGTTATGAATAGTCAGAGATAAAGGCTGAACACTGACGTTGAAGAACTCTATTTTTCCTGTTAATTTGTCCGTTTTTAAGGGCTAGAAACAAATGAAGACGCAGGCAGCAGATCAGCTATTTCTATTTTTAGTGTGTACTGTGAATGAATTGTTAAGTTTTTTTTAACTATTACTGTTACCATAATTCTCTTCTTATTTTATTATTTCACGGAAATGTCAGATAAATCTTTAATGCCGGCCGTTGTGGCCGAGCGGTTCTAGGCGCTACAGTCTGGAACCGCGCGAGTGCTACGGTCGCAGGTTCGAATCCTGCCTCGGGCATGGATGTGTGTGATGTCCTTAGGTTAGTTAGGTTTAATTAGTTCTAAGTTCTAGGGGACTGATGACCTCAGAAGTTAAGTCCCATAGTGCTCAGAGCTATTTGAACCAATTTTTGAAATCTTTAATCTTTTAATGCAAACGGAGCATTGTACTTTATTGCGACGTCACTTCGTGTAAGCATTTGCAGACCACGGTTTGTGTCACTCTGTAATACAGTGCTCGGCGACGACAGAGAGATGCTACCGTACAGACCAGGTGGGGGTAAGTGTTCCACATTGCGTGTACCCGCGCGCCTTAAGCCACGACACACGGCCAACAGGCACAAATTGCCTGTACCAACTCTTATGCCACGTGTTTGTTGCTCATTCTGTCGGCATTGTTATTAACAGAGCACCGATCGCTTCTCCCATTTTCTATAATAACGCTCTACTTCGAACCAATGCAAATTATTCCGTTTTAAAAAAGTTACATTTAAACACGAAAAATTTTAGCACTGCTGGTAGGGCTGGTTCATACGAGGTGCGGCTAGAAAAAACCGGACTGATGCTGGAAAAAACATTTATTTACAATTATTTACAATTTCATGTTATCTCCTACAATGTACTCTCCTCCTCGGTCTCTACACCGCTCCATACGAATTTTCCACTGTTCATAGCAATGCTGCAGATCATTTTCGGTAAGTCCATACATTACTTCCGTCGCTTTTTCTTTTACTGCTTCAACAGTCTCAAATCTAGTTCCTTTCAAAGCTGACTTGACTTTAGGGAAAAGAAAAAAGTCACAGGGGGCCAAATCAGGTGAGTAGGGTGGATGATCTAAGATGGGAATGTTGTGTTTTGCCAAAAACGTCTTCACTGACAACGCACTGTGAGCTGGGGCATTGTCTTGGTGAAGGATCCGTGACTTTTTTCTCCACAAATCGTTCCGTTTTCTCCGTACTCGCTCACGTAGGGTAGCCAGGACGCTAATGTAGTAATGCTGATTCACTGTTTGTCCCTCTGGTACCCAATCAATGTGCACAATCCCTTTGATGTCAAAAAAAAAAAAAAAAAAAAAAAAACAATCATCATTGCCTTGAATTTCGATTTTGACATTCGTGCTTTTTTTGTCGTGGAGAACCAGGAGTTTTCCAATGCATCGATTGGAGTTTAGTTTCGGAATCGTAAATAAAAAACCACGATTCATCGCAAGTAATAACATTTTGTAAGAAGATGGGATCACTTTCAATGTTTTCCAGGATGTCAGAACAAATCATTCTTCGGCGTTCCTTCTGTTCAATTGTGAGACACTTTGGAACCATTTTTGAACACACTTTGTTCATGTTGAAACTTTCATGAAGAATCTGCCTAACACTTTCCTTGTCTACTCCTGTTAACTCAGACACTGCTCTGATTGTTAAACGGCGATCTTGTCGAAAAAGTTTACCGATTTTTTCAATGTTTGCATCAGTTTTTGCTGACAATGGTCTGCCAGTGCGAGTGTCATCACTGGTGTCTTCGCGGCCATCTTTAAATCGTTTAAACCACTCAAACACTTGTGTTCGCGATAAACAATCATCGCCGTACACTTGTTGTAACATTACAAACGTTTCACTTGCAGATTTTCCTAGTTTGAAACAAAATTTGATGTTAAGACGCTGTTCTTTCTGTACCCTCAACATTTTCCGACGCACAGACAGAACGTCAACTACTTAAAACAGACGCCACGGGCAGACTGAGTGCAGGAGGCAGATGAAACTCGAGCAGTAGGCGGAGCGAGAGTCACGTGACAGGCCACGCGACTTTCAGCCTTATTGCATTCGTTTTATTGTTTCACCAGTACTAGTCCGGTTTTTTTCTAGCCACACCTCGTATTTATACTTTTTACTTGGTTATTAGAAAAAAATTTTAAAAAACCAGTTGTTATAGCCAAGGCCAAATATACACAGAAAATACCGGTTATTTTGAACTAAAATACCAGTATCAGTTTTAACCGGTCGGTTTTTCCGATCTCTAGGCTGGAAGTTGTCCTCGAAGCACAAACCACTATAGTAAACTGGTTGTCGCTTGGCTTCCGCAGAGGGCAGCCGAAGATGATGTGGTCGATGTCCTCATACGCTCCACAGTCACGTAGGGGTGAGTCAATGACTTGTAGCCGATAAGGTGCGGTTGGAACCGTCAATGTTTAAAGCGGTGGTGGAACTATGTGACCATGAATTTCTTGTACTACATACAGAGGGGAGTACCAGTGTCGTGCAGAGATTCTTGGTACTATAGCTGCATAATGTCTTCTCCTGCGTTGGTACGACAGGAACCACTTATTGTTGAACAAGCTACAGATCTGCCGCCGAAGGTCTGGGTGAGGTATATGTCCGTATGTCTTTGTCCTATGGTGGATGGTACTCTTCGCGGCAACGTCTACGATTTCACTGCCTGTGATACCATGGGCCGCTTTCTCTATATCATTATGATTTTCGTGCTATGGCGGTATAGTTCTGCAGTACGTTCTACACTGCTGGAAATTGAAATAAGAACACCGTGAATTCATTGTCCCAGGAAGGGGAAACTTTATTGACACATTCCTGGGGTCAGATACATCACATGATCACACTGACAGAACCACAGGCACATAGACACAGGCAACAGAGCATGCACAATGTCGGCACTAGTACAGTGTATATCCACCTTTCGCAGCAATGCAGGCTGCTATTCTCCCATGGAGACGATCGTAGAGATGCTGGATGTAGTCCTGTGGAACGGCTTGCCATGCCATTTCCACCTGCCGCCTCAGTTGGACCAGCGTTGGTCCTGCACGTGCAGACCGCGTGAGACGACGCTTCATCCAGTCCCAAACATGCTCAATGGGGGACAGATCCGGAGATCTTGCTGGCCAGGGTAGTTGCCTTACACCTTCTAGAGCACGTTGGGTGGCACGGGATACATGCGGACGTGCATTGTCCTGTTGGAACAGCAAGTTCCCTTGCCGGTCTAGGAATGGTAGAACGATGGGTTCCATGACGGTTTGGATGTACCGTGCACTATTCAGTGTCCCCTCGACGATCACCAGTGGTGTACGGCCAGTGTAGGAGATCGCTCCCCACACCATGATGCCGGGTGTTGGCCCTGTGTGCCTCGGTCGTATGCAGTCCTGATTGTGGCGCTCACCTGCACGGCGCCAAACACGCATACGACCATCATTGGCACCAAGGCAGAAGCGACTCTCATCGCTGAAGACGACACGTCTCCATTCGCCCCTCCATTCACGCCTGTCGCGACACCACTGGAGGCGGGCTGCACGATGTTGGGGCGTGAGCGGAAGACGGCCTAACGGTGTGCGGGACCGTAGCCCAGCTTCATGGAGACGGTTGCGAATGGTCCTCGCCGATACCCCAGGAGCAACAGTGTCCCTAATTTGCTGGGAAGTGACGGTGCGGTCCCCTACGGCACTGCGTAGGATCCTACGGTCTTGGCGTGCATCCGTGCGTCGCTGCGGTCCGGTCCCAGGTCGACGGGCACGTGCACCTTCCGCCGACCACTGGCGACAACATCGATGTACTGTGGAGACCTCACGCCCCACGTGTTGAGCAATTCGGCGGTACGTCCACCCGGCCTCCCGCATGCCCACTATACGCCCTCGCTCAAAGTCCGTCAACTGCACATACGGTTCACGTCCACGCTGTCGCGGCGTGCTACGAGTGTTAAAGACTGCGATGCAGCTCCGTATGCCACGGCAAACTGGCTGACACTGACGGCGGCGGTGCACAAATGCTGCGCAGCTAGCGCCATTCGACGGCCAACACCGCGGTTCCTGGTGTGTCCGCTGTGCCGTGCGTGTGATCATTGCTTTTACAGCCCTCTCGCAGTGTCCGGAGCAAGTATGGTGGGTCTGACACACCGGTGTCAATGTGTTCTTTTTTCCATTTCCAGGAGTGTATATTGTGGTACATCGAGTAATTTCCTCACTAATTATGTTCAAATTTCGCCCGAGTCTTTCCTTGATAACTTACTGGCAACCTCCCTTAATAACTTACTGGCAACCACTAAAGCTCTTACAGGAACACCTCAGCAAGCAAGGATATCAAAGGGGCGGGGGAAATGTTAACGTTTGGAGAAAAGGATGGTTCCAAGCGGAGTTCTCCTTCCTGGTCATTCAGAGAAGTGGACAACTTGGAAGGCTCTCAGCAGACTATGCTAGAATAGCAAGAGATGCAAGACCGACTTGCAGAAGTGGGGCTTTCCTTTGGAGTCATTTTGTCGCGAGTGTGGTGCTCGACTAACAAACCTCTGCTACACAGGCATGGGGAACTTTTGGTGAACCGCGGGCCTGATTCGCAACCTTGCCTAAGCTCGTTCGTCGCGTCGTGATGCGACAGCAGAGCTCCTAGCGCATAAAATGAAAACTACAACCTCCGTGACGTTAATTGGTTTCTGTAACGCATCGATGTGAATAGAACCCCTTTTCTGACACGCCACACAAACAAATTATGCCTCAAAACATGCGTTTTTGAGAGTAGATTCATTGTTGGCTTTAGGGACTTGTTCATACATCCAGCTAATCACTGGAAATGCCACATTACAATTGGTTTTAACGTTTCATGGGCTAGACATTATTAAGCTCGTACCTCGGTACGGCGTAACGTAGGATTAACAAAGGACTGATTCGACATAAAATAAGATTTACAGAGTATACCATAACGAGTAAAGAAGGCAAATACGAAGCACAGGATACACATTGATAGTGCGCTGTAAAAATCGTACTGTTAACACAATTAAAAAAGTAGCATTTGGTACACATCTGGGATATTCTCAGTTCAGTCCTCATTAATGACTATATATCTAAATTAACGATAAAATGTTCTTGTTTCAAATGTAGTGGATAGAGAACTGAATATTTGGTTGGTTGATTTGGGGGAAGGGACCAAACAGCGATGTCATCAGTTCCATCGGATTAGGAAAGGACGGGGAAGGAAGTCGGCCGTGCCCTTTCATAGGAACCATCCCGGCATTTGCCTGAAGCAATTTAGGGAAATCACAGATAACCTAAATAAGGATGGCCGGATGCGGTTTGAACCGTCGTCCTCCCGAATGCGATTCCAATATGGTAAGCACTGCACCACCTAGCTCGATACTGCATATTTGTGCAAGTGTATGATTATTATCAAGAGAGACCAGGAGAACAGTTTACAAGCACCAGAGTTGTGTGTTACAGTCGCTCGTATAGTTACATCTGTATTCAGACTCGTACACATAGGAGGTACATAGTGACATCATTTAAAAGCTGAGCGTTCCATATTCTGCAGAGTAGCACGTCGGGATATAGTTAGTTAACTAAGCTTTGGTCTTCCCCTGGCATTCTATGTATAGGAACATTAGATTAGCAGCGCAGGGAACTGTAACTAGATTAAATGTTGGCAATGTTGACGAACTCGAGAAGTAGCTTATACGTTACAACATCGTTGGATGCTAACGAGGTTTGGTGACCGCATGGGAACAGATGACCAAGAGCCCGAAGATTACTAGCAGCGACGTTTATATGGTGCGCGTTCCGAGGACATTGTAGAAATATACGGTTCGGATCTTCTTTCTCTCCACAAATACACTCCTGGAAATGGAAAAAAGAACACATTGACACCGGTGTGTCAGAACCACCATACTTGCTCCGGACACTGCGAGAGGGCTGTACAAGCAATGATCACACGCACGGCACAGCGGACACACCAGGAACCGCGGTGTTGGCCGTCGAATGGCGCTAGCTGCGCAGCATTTGTGCACCGCCGCCGTCAGTGTCAGCCAGTTTGCCGTGGCATACGGAGCTCCATCGCAGTCTTTAACACTGGTAGCATGCCGCGACAGCGTGGACGTGAACCGTATGTGCAGTTGACGGACTTTGAGCGAGGGCGTATAGTGGGCATGCGGGAGGCCGGGTGGACGTACCGCCGAATTGCTCAACACGTGGGGCGTGAGGTCTCCACAGTACATCGATGTTGTCGCCAGTGGTCGGCGGAAGGTGCACGTGCCCGTCGACCTGGGACCGGACCGCAGCGACGCACGGATGCACGCCAAGACCGTAGGATCCTACGCAGTGCCGTAGGGGACCGCACCGTCACTTCCCAGCAAATTAGGGACACTGTTGCTCCTGGGGTATCGGCGAGGACCATTCGCAACCGTCTCCATGAAGCTGGGCTACGGTCCCGCACACCGTTAGGCCGTCTTCCGCTCACGCCCCAACATCGTGCAGCCCGCCTCCAGTGGTGTCGCGACAGGCGTGAATGGAGGGACGAATGGAGACGTGTCGTCTTCAGCGATGAGAGTCGCTTCTGCCTTGGTGCCAATGATGGTCGTATGCGTGTTTGGCGCCGTGCAGGTGAGCGCCACAATCAGGACTGCATACGACCGAGGCACACAGGGCCAACACCCGGCATCATGGTGTGGGGAGCGATCTCCTACACTGGCCGTACACCACTGGTGATCGTCGAGGGGACACTGAATAGTGCACGGTACATCCAAACCGTCATCGAACCCATCGTTCTACCATTCCTAGACCGGCAAGGGAACTTGCTGTTCCAACAGGACAATGCACGTCCGCATGTATCCCGTGCCACCCAACGTGCTCTAGAAGGTGTAAGTCAACTACCCTGGCCAGCAAGATCTCCGGATCTGTTCCCCATTGAGCATATTTGGGACTGGATGAAGCGTCGTCTCACGCGGTCTGCACGTCCAGCACCAACGCTGGTCCAACTGAGGCGCCAGGTGGAAATGGCATGGCAAGCCGTTCCACAGGACTACATCCAGCATCTGTACGATCGTCTCCATGGGAGAATAGCAGCCTGCATTGCTGCGAAAGGTGGATATACACTGTACTAGTGCCGACATTGTGCATGCTCTGTTGCCTGTGTCTATGTGCCTGTGGTTCTGTCAGTGTGATCATGTGATGTATCTGACCCCAGGAATGTGTCAATAAAGTTTCCCCTTCCTGGGACAATGAATTCACGGTGTTCTTATTTCAATTTCCAGGAGTGTACATAGAGGTATGGCACTTAGGTTGAGCCGGTGGAGATGTTTGTTGAACTTCGAATGATAAATTTCACCCGTGCTCTAATTGACGTGAAGCTCGTTGATATTCGTCCCTTATTATACCACGATACTCTTGGAATCGTGGGATGAATTAGTGCGTAGTGACTGCCTTAAATTTTAGACGTCCGCTACTAGTGCTCTTGCCAACCCGATGACAACCGCTTTCTGAGCATAGGTATTAAATCTGTGAGATTGAGTTTACCATATTTAAATGAAACAACAAGTTTACTGTTACCAGTCACCGTTTATCACCCAGAGTTTTCGTGCGATCTCCAGTGTTTTCTTCGCAGTTGTTGTGTTTGTTTTGATGTCAATCTTGAGACAATTCCTATTGAAGTGTATGTGTTGTGTCGTCATTGCGACCTTTTCTGCACTGTTCTTGTACTCGAAAATAGGTGACTGGTAACAGTAAACTTGTTGTTTCATTTAATGTCAGTAACAGTCACGGTAAAGCCTAACCTAAAAATGTTCGCATTTAAAGTTAATCTGCCCAGTCAGGCAATCAAGGCTATTTTCGAGTACAAGAACAGTGCAGAAAAGGTCGCAATGACGACACAACACATACACTTCAATAGGAATTGTCTCAAGAATAACGTCATCCCAAATTATGTCAAGATTGACATCAAAACAAACACAACAACTGCGAAGAAAACACTGGAGATCGCACGAAAACTCTGGGTGAAAACGGAGACTGGTAACAGTAAACTTGTTATTTCATTTAATGTCAGTAACAGTCACGGTAAAGCCTAACCTAAAAATGTTCGCATTTAAAGTTACCATATTTAATAGTCCCGTATAGAGGTGCTTCCCTTGCTAGGGCGTCTACGTGTTCTTTTCCAGGTATCCCAGAGTGGCCTTTCATCCATACCATCATGATGTTACGACAGATCCTCTGCAACCGAAACACAACGTCGACATTTGTTGCAACTATGGGGTTGGTACATCTGTTATCATGGTTTCTAATCAGTTGTAGGGCTGACATACTATCAGAGAGTTCACGAGGTGCGGTCGAAAAGTTTCTAGCCCAAGATAGTTACCATAATTTCTCGCACAAACAACACCACCTACTTTCATGGTGGCTCTTTGTGGGTATGCAAGTCAAATTTCACGGCTCGAGCTTCGTTAGTTTTGCCTCTAGGGTGCGCTGTATACCGTAGTGTAAGCAAAATGGCGAATGTCGATAAACTCAAAAACCGTGCTGTCATGGAATATCTTCATTTGAAGGGAATGACGCTCAAGGAAATTGCGGAGGACGTGCGGAATACACTTAAGGACGGCGCTCTGTCTTATTCAACAGTGAAAAACTGGGTGTCCGATTTCAAACGTGTAAGAACGAAGGTGGAAGATGCGCCAAGGAGCGGAAGGCCTGTCACAGTTGCCACAAATGAAACAGTGGCTGCAATTCACGATACGATTTTGCAGGATCGTCGAACAACGTTGCAGCACATTGAAACCACATTTGGAATCTCCCACGGGCGTGTTCATGACATTTTTGTGGATGTTTTGGGAATGCGGAAAGTTTCATCTCGGTGGGTCGCTAAAGACCTAAATGCAGGTCAGAGACGGGAGCATATGCGGTGTTGAGAAGAAATCGTCTGCCAATTTGAAGCGGATGAAGAAGGGTTTCTTGCAAGGTATGCTACAACGGACGAAACTTGGGTTCACCACTTTCATCCTGAGACGAAACAACAGTCACAACAATAGAAACATCCTTCATCCACTACCCCTAAAAAATTCTCGGTGCAAAAATAAGCCGGTGAGGTGATGGCATCAGTCTTGTAGGATGCAGCAGCGGTAATTATGGCGGAATACTTGCAAAAGGATTTAACTATCAGTGCATCATACTACTGCATCCTCCTGCGCCGTTTGAGAGAAGAGATAAAGCAAAGGCGCGGAAAATTGCCGTACAGAGTTCTTTTGCATCACGACAACGCACCGGCGCACAAAGCCACTGGAAGCTCTGCGTGACTGCGGGTTCCAGTTGTTACGTCACCTGCCATGTTCTCCAGGTTTCGCCCCATCAGACATTTTTCTTTTCTCAAACCTAAAAAGTACCTCAAAGGACGACGATTTGACAATGATGATGCAGTGATTGATGGTGTGAACGCTTGGTTGGACTCGAAGTCGGTAATCTTTTATTTGAATGGTCTGCAGAAGTTATCTGAACGTGCCTGCAAGTGTATTAGTGTACAGGGGTATTATATTGAAAAATAAATTGGCATTATTAAAATTTCTGTCATTCTTTATCTGTCAGGCTAGAAACATTTCGAGCCCCCCTCCCCCCCGCCCTCGTACTGTGGACGTCTGTACGAATAGTTACTTTACTTTACACGTGGCTAAGGCCTTATCGACCATACACCTGCTCTACGAGCCTCTTCCAATTGTTTCTATCCAGGGAAATTGTTGTCCAATCAGAGTTGATGCCCATCCTAGCTGCATCTTCCCGGATATTCTCCATCCACCTAATTCGAGGTCTTCCTCTTCTTCTCTTTCCTTCTAATTTCTTAGTGGATGCTATTTTGGGTAGTCTGTTCTCCGGCATCCTTGCTACATGACCAGCCCAGTTCAGTCTTCTCTTCTTTAACATTTCCACAATGGTACTATGTTTGTACAGCTCCCGTAGTTCTTCATTTTTCCTTATCCTCCACTCCATGACATTTTCATCGAAGATTGGTCCAAATATTTTTCTTAGTATTTTTCTTTCAAATATCAACAGTTTTTCTTCATCTTTTTTCCTGAATGTAATAGCTTCACATCCATATAATGCTACTGGTACAATAGTTGACTGATAAAAACGGATTTTGAATTCAGTATTACGTGATCTGTACGAATAGTAGGGCTTGTAAAATGGCAATCATTGCCGCTGCCACAACAGTGGAGTGTGAATCCAGATTGTATAGGCCTTGTTTGTTTCGGGTACCCAATAAGCACTCCCAACGCCTTCCCTAGACTTACACCGAGCGAGGTGGCGCAGTGGTTAGCACACGGGACTCGTATTCGGGAGGACGACGGTTCAATCCCGTCTCCAGCCATCCTGATTTAGGTTTTCCGTGATTTCCCTAAATCGTTTCAGGCAAATGCTGGGATGGTTCCTTTGAAAGGGTACGGCCAATTTCCTTCCCCATCCTTCCCTAACCAGAGCTTGCGCTCCGTCTCTAATGACCTCGTCGTCGACGGGACGTTAAACACTAACCTCCTCCTCCTCCTTCCCTAGACTTGGTTGCATCTGTATACAACACGTACGCATCGTGATAGTCAGACAGAAATTCAATCGCTGTTGCGTTAGTTGAATACCGGTTTTGACACCTTAAACTGGTCCTGGCTTCAAAGTAGAAGTTTCATATGGCTTGTTGGGGTGCGTAGAAAACAACTTTGCCATTTTTGGTGCCTTAATGTCTGCATCTTCATATATTCTACGGATGGAAGTTGCTTATGTATCCAGTATCTGCCGCACACACAGTGGGGTGTTGTCAAGGGCCTCATATCTGTCAAAATAGAGTCGCAGGAAGAATTACTTGCAGAGGAATATTCGTCGCAACTTTAATGGTGGTTCATTCGCCCCACCCATTAATGGCGGTTCATTCGCTCCACCCAGTTAAGCGTTGGTTGAAGTTGACATGAGCGCCCCTGTAACTATACGCAAGGCTTTGCTCTGCATAGTATCGAGCCTCGAGCGCACTGTCTCATCCCGATCTGTAGCGTAAGTGCCCGTAATCAAAGTGTGTCCTTAGTAGGGTTCAGTGTAAAGACATCGCTATCCTGTGATCAGACTCCAGTCCTAGCTGTAATGTGATTGCAGGCCTTTTCACATCTGGTAATGATATGTCGGATGTGAGGAGCGCATCTTAGCTTATCATCAATACATATCTCAAGATATTTAGCTTTAGGTATGTTCTCCCATCTGCATTGTTTGGCGAGGTGGAATCCTCTGGCGAGTAAAGATTATAAGAGTGGACTTGCTGTCAATGATTTCGAAGCCACTTTCTGTCCACCGCACATGTAGACGTATGAGCGCGGTGTGCGTTTTCAGATGACAGGACTGAAGAATACTGGCTTAAAAATATATGCGTGCGTCGTTTGCGTATTGTAATACTTGGATGTCACTGGAAAAGAAGTCATTAACGTCTGCAATACAGAGATCGAATAATAAGGGAGCCAAGACTGAACCCCTGTGTATTTCCGTGTAGTAAAATGATTGTCCTCCTGTTGCTCAGAAATCTTACAACGTTATGCACGAGGGGTTTTAAAATCTGGAGTTTCTTAAATTTTTTCCGTAAAACTAACAAGCATGCTTTAAGCAGGTCTATGAAAGCAACTATCATATAATTATTCCGAGAGAAATTTAGATGTATGTCAGCAACGAACCGTAAAAAGATTTCAGTTATCCCTTTTCCTTTTACGATGGTTGCCGAGAAAGTAATGCACAGCATTTATTTCTCCAACAGTTCTTTATTGAACTTAATGAGAATTACACACACGAAAGAATGGTGTTTTATCTACGTAACGTATTCTTCTACGTATGCTCCATCCCGTTCTATGGCCTTTTCTCCAACGCGAAACGAGGGCGTGTATGTCCTGTCGGTACCAGGAGCCAGTGCTTCACTCTGTGAATCACCTCCTCATAATCCTCAAAATGCCTTCCACGAATGGCATCCTTTAAGGGGATGCTGCCCATGTTAAAATCACTAAGTTTGAGGAACATTTATGAACAAACTACAAAAAGAAAAATTTGAATTTTTTAAATATGTAGAGTGGTTTAGTATTGCAGTTATGACAGAGGGATTTTGGAGTATGTTTTCTAGTTTCCTTCCAATTATTTTTTTATTAATGACCCAATTTTTTTTTACAAATAATTGCTTTATAATTAAACTGAAATGAAACTACTGAACATATTGCCAAATGCCTGTGTTACAATGTAAGTTTGACCACTAGGGGTGCTGTATAAAAATTTCATCTCTCTAGCTTGAGTGAATTTTGAGAAAATGTTCCTTATATTCGAAAAATTCTAAATTACGGGAAATGGCTATCAAAGTTTCTCAATACATTCCTGCACTATAGGATGGATTATCAGGGTCTTCTTCTTCATCCTCCAAAAGCTTCCTCTTCTGTCTTCTTTTCTGGCCTGTTGTTCCATCATACTTCATATGCCTTTCTCTTCTCTCTGCTCCTCTTATCCTTTCTCTGTCAATATTTCTTAGTGCTCGTACAGTGTTCACCCCAGCTGTAAATCCTAATGGCTTCAGAACTTCACACTTCACACTGTTCCCTTGGTTGTAGGTTGCTATTGCATCATAAATGCCAAAGTGCAGTGTTTTTATGCTTACAAACACCCTTTTAGGAATCACTTTCCAAATCAAATTGTTTACGCTCTCATTAGGATTCTGCGTCTTTCCGTGTAGACATTTGTGTAACAATTCTGGCTGTGCTAAGTCATGAAAAATTGGTTTTATTGTTCCCTCCTGATTCTTGTACGTACTGCATATTACCCGCTTTACGCAAGAAGTATAATACTACCAACAACAGGCGCAACACTGAACTAATTCGAAACGGTAAACAGCAAAGAGACGATGTTCCGCGCTCTTATTCATTGTAGTATCGCAACTCGGTATTAGTGTTAATTTTCTTTTTCCTACGTTCTTCCTCTTCTTATATACACGGTTACTAAAACGTGGCATCGTAACCAGAACAAAAGTGTACGACAATATTAAATGGAGCAAGATGTTAGAAATTCTGAGGAAAATAGGAGTAAGCTGTAAGGAAATACGGGTAATATTTGTCACAGAAAACAATGTAGCCAACCCTTGCACACTCGCTGTATGCGTAACATAAGGCGCTGTATGCGCAACAGGCCGAGAAAATCCCAAGCAGTTCGCCAGGAAGTCACGAGAGGGTGTTAGATGCATTCAGCGGCCGCCCATTTCCTCTGCAGGCGTGGGGGAAAATGGTGATAACTCCCCTTCTACGGCGAGTAGAACAATAATTCAAAGTTTACATTAAAGAGGAATGTTCCAATTAATTTTAGGTAGCAAAAAAAAAAATCGTAATTTTTTGGATTTGACCACCTGCGGCTCCCCTTAAAGGTCGAGCCCGAGGGGGCTAGGTCAGGTGTGGATGGTCTCTCCGACCGCTGCAAATCGTGGAGCTCAGCCGAACCGCCTTCAGATGACTTCACCCTCCGTGCCCAGCGACTAACTGTACTTCTGTCAACAGCAGATGCTCCGTAGACTTTGCACAAGCGTTTGTGAATATTCTGCAATGAGAAATTCAATGAAAGAAAAGTAACAGCGGCCATCACCTTACCAGCTGACAAACTAGTCTCTGCCTTTTCGGTGCACTATCCATTGTTTTGACTGCCGTTTTGACTCTGGTGTGTAATGACGATCCAGGTTTCATCAACAGTCACAAATTGGTGCAAATAGTCTTGCGGATTGTGATTAAACATCGCCAGACATTGTGTCGAAATATTGTGCCGAATGCGCTTTTGATCGGGTGTGAGCAATCGCAGCTCATTAAGTAATGTTCCGTGCATGATATTATGCTGTCACTCATTTGAGATACCTACAGTCTCGGCGTTCTTGCATCTCGACATCACGGATTTTGTCAATGGTTTCCTTTGTGGTGATATAAGACACAAGAAAGCACTAACACAGACCAGGAAGAAAAGAATAAACTTAAAATGGTCGCTGAATCTGTCGTTCATTATTCCCTGTGGAACGAGAGCACTGGTGTTCTATTGGATGATTAATAAGTTTGGTACGGCGCCAAATACAATCTTATCCAAAAAGTGACGAATTTGTCCCAGTTTACGGTACTTGATTTGATTCAAAGATTCTGTCTGATGATTTCTGTTACTATGCCGGCCAAGGATCACTCTTAACGCAAACATCAGCAAGTGCAATTATCTCTGCGTAGCGTGTTATTAATTCTCAAAGAAAAAAAAGTGAATTATTTTCTCCGTAATTTTTGATCACTTTAGTCACTTCCTGAATAAGAAAATTAATATCTTTTCATTGATATATTCAGTCAGGTCGTATGTTTTAATAATATTTCGGTATTCGCAGTTTATATGCCTAGTCAGGGAATAAATAGAATTTTCCTTTGACTTCGTAATAGATCTTAAAATTTTCGTTCAGAAGAAAATCTTCAAACACATATCTCGTAAGTAAATTGGATTCAGCCTCTACTAACATAATTAATTCCATAAACACTGTTAACTTCTTTTCTGAAGACACAATCCATTTTATTTTAGGAGGCTATGTACTTATTACTGCCAAATAAATCAAGTGTCAGCAAAGGTGGCTATCTCAGAACTGAACGTAATCATCGTAATATGCGTTTTGAAACAGTTTTACATTGTTTTTCTTCTTAAATAGAGCATACCATCTAATAGAAGGTTCCGGCGACGTCATTTCGTAGAGGGTTGATGATCTCTTCGGCTGCCACTTAGCTGCTGTGATCCTCATTAGATTAACAAACAAACAAATACATACGTTTGTAGTTTTACAAAACCTATATGTACGGTAAACATTGCATTTGTTTCGTAATATTTTCAAATAATAAGCTTTTGTGGCTGCTGACAATATGTCGTTACTACGTAAACAGATGCAGGAAAATGCCTTTTATCGTCACACTTGTGTGGCATAGTGATAAATTTACGTAGATTTCTTAGTAATGCGCAGAGGACAACTGAATATCATGACTTTCGTACACTGAGATGACAAAAGTCATGGGATAGCGACATGCACACCAAGAAGAAATGGAGATGATAAACGGGTATTCATTGGACAAATATATTATACTACAACTGACATGTGATTACATTTTCACGCAATTTCGGTGCATAGATCCTGAGAAATCAGTACCCGGAACAACCACGTCTGGCCTTGACACGCCTGGGCATTGAGTCAAAAAGAGCTCGGATGGCGTGTACAGGTACAGCTGCCCATGCAGCTTCAACACTATACCACAGTCCATCAAGAGTAGTGACTGGCGTATTGTGACGAGCCAGTTGCTCGGCCACCATTCACCAGACGTTTTCATTTGGTGAGAGATCTGGAGAATGTGCTGGCCAGGGCAGCAGTCGAACATTTTCTGTATCCAGAAAGGCCCGTGCAGGACCTGCAACATGTGGTCGAGCATTATCCTGCTGAAGTGTAGGGTTTCGCAGGGATCGAGTGAAGGGTAGAGCCACGGGTCGTAACACATCTGAAATGTAACGTCAATGCGAACAAGAGGTGACCGAGACGTTTGAACAATGGCACCCCATACCATCACGCCGGATGATACGCCAGTATGGGAAACAATGACGTTATGTCATTCGTGCACCCAGGTTCGTCGTTGAGTACACGATCGCAGGCGCTCCTGTCTGTGATGCGGCGTTAAGGGTAACCGCAGCCACGGTCTCCGAGCTGATAGTCCGTGCTGCTGCAAACGACGTCGAACTGTTCGTGCAGATGGTTGTCGTGTTGAAAACGTCCCCATCTGTTGACTCAGGGATCGAGACGTGGCTGCACGATCCGTTACAGCCATGCGCATAAGATGCTTGTTATCTCTAGTGCTAGTGATACGAGGCCGTTGGGATGCAGCACGGCGTTCCGTATTTCCCTCCTGAACCCACCGATTCCATATTCTGCTAACAGTCATTGGATCTCGACCAATGCGAGCAGCAATGTCGCGATACGATAAACCGCAATCGCGATAGGCTACAATCCGCCCTTTATCAAAGTCAGAAACGTGATGGTACGCATTTCTCCTCCTTACACGAGGCATCACAACAACGTTTCACCAGGCAACGCCGGTCAACTGCTGTTTGTGTATGAGAAATCGGTTGGAAACTTTCCTGATGTCAGCTCGTTGTAGGTGTCGCCACCGGCGCCAACCTTGTGTGAATGCTCTGAAAAGCTAATCATTTGCATATCCCAGCATCTTCTTCCTGTCGGTTAAATTTCGCGTCTGTAGCACGTGATCTTCGTAGTGTAGCAGTTTTAATATCCAGTAGTGTACATATGGCGGTAGAATCGCGTACACAAGGTAGAAAAGGGCAGCGCATTGACAGAACTGTTATTTGTACTCGGGTGATTCATGTGAAATGGTTTTCGAGGTGATTATGGCCGCACGACGGGAACGAGGAATCGTATAGGAGCCAGACGCACGGAACGTTCCAGTTCGTAAATTGTTAAGGAATTCAGTATTACGAGATACAAGGTGTGAAGAGTGGGCCGAGAGCACCAGATGTCAGTCATTACTTCTCACCACGGACAACCCAGTGGCCGACGGCCTTCACTTAACGACCGAGGGCAGCGACGTTTGTATACAGTTGTCGGTCCTAACAGATAAGCAACACTACGTGGAATAACCACAGAAATCAAAAGTGACGTAAGGCGAATGTATCCGTTAGGACAGGGTAACGAAATCTAGGGTTAATGGGCTATGGCAGAAGACGAGCGACGCGAGTACCTTTGCTAGCAGCACGATATCGCCTGCTGCGCCTCTGCTGGGCTCGTGACCATGTAGGTTGGACCACCAGACTACTGGAAAGTTGTGTCCTGCTCAGATGAGTCGCTATTTCAGTTGGTAAGAGCTCACGGTAAGATTCGAGTGTAGCGCAGGCGACGAAGCCATGGACGCAAGTTGTCATCAAGGCACTGTGGAAGCTGGCGTGGCACCATAGTGGTGTGGGCTGTGTTTAGAATTGACTGAGTCCGCTGGTCCACTTGCGCCGACCATTGACTGGAAATGGTTATGATCGGCTACTTGGCGACCATTTACATTCGTGGACTTCATGTTCCCAACCAACGATGGAATTTTTATCGATGATAGTACGTCATGTCAGTAGGCCACAGTTGTTCGCGATTGATTTGAAGAACATTCTGGACATATGAAGACAGTAACTGTTCCGAAAGAACAGATACCAGTAATGACCATGCAGCTTCTCTAGAAAGAAATGATAATTAATCGAAACCCTCAGCTGCCGACAGGTGTTGTTGATATACCTCAATGGGGACAGTTGAAAATGTGTGCCCCGACCGGAACTCGAACCCGGGATCGCCTGCTTACATGGCAGACACTCTATCCATCTGAGCCACCGAGGGCACAGAAGATAGCGCGACTGCAGCGACTTATCCCTTGCACGCTTCCCCTGAAACCAACATTCCCAACTGTCCAAAACCTACATTCGTAATGTTCCTAAAGGATATTTGCCCATTCACTCATTACTCGCGCCACCTAATGTGACGACTCCCGTAATGTTCCTAAAGGATATTTGCCCATTCACTCATTACTCGCGCCACCTAATGTGACGACTCCCGTAATGTTCCTAAAGGATATTTGCCCATTCACTCATTACTCGCGCCACCTAATGTGACGACTCCCGTAATGTTCCTAAAGGATATTTGCCCATTCACTCATTACTCGCGCCACCTAATGTGACGACTCCCGTAATGTTCCTAAAGGATATTTGCCCATTCACTCATTACTCGCGCCACCTAATGTGACGACTCCCGTAATGTTCCTAAAGGATATTTGCCCATTCACTCATTACTCGCGCCACCTAATGTGACGACTCCCGTAATGTTCCTAAAGGATATTTGCCCATTCACTCATTACTCGCGCCACCTAATGTGACGACTCCCGTAATGTTCCTAAAGGATATTTGCCCATTCACTCATTACTCGCGCCACCTAATGTGACGACTCCCGTAATGTTCCTAAAGGATATTTGCCCATTCACTCATTACTCGCGCCACCTAATGTGACGACTACCGTAATGTTCCTAAAGGATATTTGCCCATTCACTCATTACTCGCGCCACCTAATGTGACGACTCCCGTAATGTTCCTAAAGGATATTTGCCCATTCACTCATTACTCGCGCCACCTAATGTGACGACTCCCGTAATGTTCCTAAAGGATATTTGCCCATTCACTCATTACTCGCGCCACCTAATGTGACGACTCCCGTAATGTTCCTAAAGGATATTTGCCCATTCACTCATTACTCGCGCCACCTAATGTGACGACTCCCGTAATGTTCCTAAAGGATATTTGCCCATTCACTCATTACTCGCGCCACCTAATGTGACGACTCCCGTAATGTTCCTAAAGGATATTTGCCCATTCACTCATTACTCGCGCCACCTAATGTGACGACTCCCGTAATGTTCCTAAAGGATATTTGCCCATTCACTCATTACTCGCGCCACCTAATGTGACGACTCCCGTAATGTTCCTAAAGGATATTTGCCCATTCACTCATTACTCGCGCCACCTAATGTGACGACTCCCGTAATGTTCCTAAAGGATATTTGCCCATTCACTCATTACTCGCGCCACCTAATGTGACGACTCCCGTAATGTTCCTAAAGGATATTTGCCCATTCACTCATTACTCGCGCCACCTAATGTGACGACTCCCGTAATGTTCCTAAAGGATATTTGCCCATTCACTCATTACTCGCGCCACCTAATGTGACGACTCCCGTAATGTTCCTAAAGGATATTTGCCCATTCACTCATTACTCGCGCCACCTAATGTGACGACTCCCGTAATGTTCCTAAAGGATATTTGCCCATTCACTCATTACTCGCGCCACCTAATGTGACGACTCCCGTAATGTTCCTAAAGGATATTTGCCCATTCACTCATTACTCGCGCCACCTAATGTGACGACTCCCGTAATGTTCCTAAAGGATATTTGCCCATTCACTCATTACTCGCGCCACCTAATGTGACGACTCCCGTAATGTTCCTAAAGGATATTTGCCCATTCACTCATTACTCGCGCCACCTAATGTGACGACTCCCGTAATGTTCGTAAAGGATATTTGCCCATTCACTCATTACTCGCGCCACCTAAAGTGACGACTCCCGTAATGTTCCTAAAGGATATTTGCCCATTCACTCATTACTCGCGCCACCTAATGTGACGACTCCCGTAATGTTCCTAAAGGATATTTGCCCATTCACTCATTACTCGCGCCACCTAATGTGACGACTCCCGTAATGTTCCTAAAGGATATTTGCCCATTCACTCATTACTCGCGCCACCTAATGTGACGACTCCCGTAATGTTCCTAAAGGATATTTGCCCATTCACTCATTACTCGCGCCACCTAATGTGACGACTCCCGTAATGTTCCTAAAGGATATTTGCCCATTCACTCATTACTCGCGCCACCTAATGTGACGACTCCCGTAATGTTCCTAAAGGATATTTGCCCATTCACTCATTACTCGCGCCACCTAATGTGACGACTCCCGTAATGTTCCTAAAGGATATTTGCCCATTCACTCATTACTCGCGCCACCTAATGTGACGACTCCCGTAATGTTCCTAAAGGATATTTGCCCATTCACTCATTACTCGCGCCACCTAATGTGACGACTCCCGTAATGTTCCTAAAGGATATTTGCCCATTCACTCATTACTCGCGCCACCTAATGTGACGACTCCCGTAATGTTCCTAAAGGATATTTGCCCATTCACTCATTACTCGCGCCACCTAATGTGACGACTCCCGTAATGTTCCTAAAGGATATTTGCCCATTCACTCATTACTCGCGCCACCTAATGTGACGACTCCCGTAATGTTCCTAAAGGATATTTGCCCATTCACTCATTACTCGCGCCACCTAATGTGACGACTCCCGTAATGTTCCTAAAGGATATTTGCCCATTCACTCATTACTCGCGCCACCTAATGTGACGACTCCCGTAATGTTCCTAAAGGATATTAGCCCATTCACTCATTACTCGCGCCACCTAATGTGACGACTCCCGTAATGTTCCTAAAGGATATTTGCCCATTCACTCATTACTCGCGCCACCTAATGTGACGACTCCCGTAATGTTCCTAAAGGATATTTGCCCATTCACTCATTACTCGCGCCACCTAATGTGACGACTCCCGTAATGTTCCTAAAGGATATTTGCCCATTCACTCATTACTCGCGCCACCTAATGTGACGACTCCCGTAATGTTCCTAAAGGATATTTGCCCATTCACTCATTACTCGCGCCACCTAATGTGACGACTCCCGTAATGTTCCTAAAGGATATTTGCCCATTCACTCATTACTCGCGCCACCTAATGTGACGACTCCCGTAATGTTCCTAAAGGATATTTGCCCATTCACTCATTACTCGCGCCACCTAATGTGACGACTCCCGTAATGTTCCTAAAGGATATTTGCCCATTCACTCATTACTCGCGCCACCTAATGTGACGACTCCCGTAATGTTCCTAAAGGATATTTGCCCATTCACTCATTACTCGCGCCACCTAATGTGACGACTCCCGTAATGTTCCTAAAGGATATTTGCCCATTCACTCATTACTCGCGCCACCTAATGTGACGACTCCCGTAATGTTCCTAAAGGATATTTGCCCATTCACTCATTACTCGCGCCACCTAATGTGACGACTCCCGTAATGTTCCTAAAGGATATTTGCCCATTCACTCATTACTCGCGCCACCTAATGTGACGACTCCCGTAATGTTCCTAAAGGATATTTGCCCATTCACTCATTACTCGCGCCACCTAATGTGACGACTCCCGTAATGTTCCTAAAGGATATTTGCCCATTCACTCATTACTCGCGCCACCTAATGTGACGACTCCCGTAATGTTCGTAAAGGATATTTGCCCATTCACTCATTACTCGCGCCACCTAATGTGACGACTCCCGTAATGTTCCTAAAGGATATTTGCCCATTCACTCATTACTCGCGCCACCTAATGTGACGACTCCCGTAATGTTCCTAAAGGATATTTGCCCATTCACTCATTACTCGCGCCACCTAATGTGACGACTCCCGTAATGTTCCTAAAGGATATTTGCCCATTCACTCATTACTCGCGCCACCTAATGTGACGACTCCCGTAATGTTCCTAAAGGATATTTGCCCATTCACTCATTACTCGCGCAACCTAATGTGACGACTCCCGTAATGTTCCTAAAGGATATTTGCCCATTCACTCATTACTCGCGCCACCTAATGTGACGACTCCCGTAATGTTCCTAAAGGATATTTGCCCATTCACTCATTACTCGCGCCACCTAATGTGACGACTCCCGTAATGTTCCTAAAGGATATTTGCCCATTCACTCATTACCCACGCCACCTAATGTGACGACTCCCGTAATGTTCCTAAAGGATATTTGCCCATTCACTCATTACCCGCGCCACCTAATGTGACGACTCCCGTAATGTTCCTAAAGGATATTTGCCCATTCACTCATTACCCGCGCCACCTAATGTGACGACTCCCGTAATGTTCCTAAAGGATATTTGCCCATTCACTCATTACCCGCGCCACCTAATGTGACGATTCCCGTAAGAGTTCGGGGAATGTGTGCGTATTCGCACAGAAGGAGGTCAATGGCCTGGTAGCCTTTAACAATATGAAGATAATAAGATTTCCCGAACTCTTACGGGAATCGTCACCTTAGTTGGCGCTAGTAATGAGTGAATGGGCAAATATCCTTTAGGAACATTACGAATGTGGTTTGTGGACAGTTGGGAATGTGGGCCTCACGAGAAACGTGCAAGGGATAAGTACCTGCAATTGCGCTATCTTCTGTGCCCTCGGTGGCTTAGATGGATAGAACGTCTGCCATGTAAGCAGGCGATCCTGGGTTCGTGTCCCGAGCGGGGCACACATTTTCAGCTGTCCCCATTGAGGTATATCAACAATACCTGTTGGCAGCTGAGGGTTTCGATTAATTATCATTACATTCTGGACAATTCGAGGTAATTATTTGACCACCCGGATCGCCCCAGATGAATCCTATCGAACATTTGTGGAACATAATTGACAGATCAGTTCACGCACAAAATCCTACACCGGGAACTTTCGCTATTACGGGCGGCTGAGGAGGCAGCGTGGCTCAATATTTCTGCTGTGGGCTTCTAATGACTTGTCGAGTTCATGCCGTGTCGAGTTTCTGTACTTCACCGGGAAAAAAAGATGATCGAACACGATATTAAGATGTTTCCCATGACTTCTGTCACTTCAGTGTATATATAAACATTGCATTTATTGCGTAATACTAACAATTAACAAGCTAGATACTTACGATATGTCGTTGCTGCGATAAGTGATATGAGAAAAAAACCTTCATCACCACACTTGTGCGGCGTATTGTAACGGGCCACTGCGTAGAGTTGTTATTAACGTTCAGGGGACAACGTTAGGAAACTGAAGAATATCACTTTCATATAGCTGACTTATGCAACGAGTAACAGGAGACAAGTATGTTGTGTATTCCATATTTAATTGGCCTTCAGAAAGACATCATGTGGCAATGATGGAAGCTGCGAGCTAGCACACCGCCCGATCCGTCGAGAAACAGCGTATCTTGTAGTGTAAAGCATACCAAAGTGCCTACCGTTATTCAGAAAAACGCGGCGGTATACTTTTATTTACGGGCTCTGTAGAAGAAGGTATGTATAGGTGTTTAGACTGTGGTAGTAATGGTTTTGTTTGGCTCGGTGCCCTCAGCAGCTTCAAAAAATTTTCCAACAATTTTGGCGCGTGAAGACATACTCGCATTTTTATTCTAAGGGAGAAGAAGACAGTGGCAAAGAGATGGAAAAGTAATAAATACTGGAAGATGTACATAGTGGCTGAGGGACAGAAAGAGTGAAGGAGGCAAAGAGAGGGACACAGTGGCAGTGGATCTTACAAGATGTCCCAAAAAGAATGACCCGGTTTTAACTTGTCATAATATTGTGGCAAATGTCACTAGGTAACAGAAACAGCACTGGATGTGATCGGCAGGGTCTAGAGTTTCAGAAAGAAATCCGCTAGATGTCGCTACGGGCGCTGACCCGGAGCGTGTAGCCAGTCTCGCGCTATACGGCATCCGCGCAATTTAGTCGTACTCAAACAGTGATCGCAGTTCAGCGATCACCAAAGAACATTCGACGGTGGTATAAACAGTTTGAGGAAACAGGGTGTCTCTGTAAAGGCGAAAGTCCTGGCCGGCCACGTGTTCCTGAACAAACAGGGAACAAATCCGACGAGCATTTGAGCGGAGCTCCCGCAAGTCTACGAGTCGTGCTAGCCGAGAACTTGCGTTACCGCGCATGACAGTGTGGCGTGAGTTAGGCGTATTTAGCCCTCAAGCCATAGGGCGTACAGGACCGCGAGACCAGGCTTCACACTCTTAGCCTCCTAGGTCCCCTGACTTAACTCCATGTGATTTCTTCCTGTAGGGATATGTTTACCTTCCTCGCTTACCTGGTGACACTGATGAACTACAAACCAGAATATCAGCTGCTGCAGCTTCAGTGACAGAAGGCACCTTTTTATGCAATTTATTGGTGTTAAGCCCTTCTTCCTAATAAACAATGCTATTTAAAATCGGGTCATTCTTTTTGGGACACCCTATAGTTGAAAGTGACAGAACGGTGTTAGGAATAGAGTGAAGGAGACAGTGCTAAGGGAGGAGGGTAGGAATGAAGAGAAAGTTGAAGTGGGTGAGAACTAATAACAGTGACAGACAGAATATGTGGCAATGAGAATGACCACGACAATGGGGGAAAAGAGATACAGCAACAATGTGAAGAGACAGCAGCAGTAGGAAGGAAGGAATGAGATACTGGCAGTACGAGAGAGCAAGAGGGAGATATTTGCCCATTCACTCATTACTCGCGCCACCTAATGTGACGACTCCCGTAATGTTCCTAAAGGATATTTGCCCATTCACTCATTACTCGCGCCACCTAATGTGACGACTCCCGTAATGTTCCTAAAGGATATTTGCCCATTCACTCATTACTCGCGCCACCTAATGTGACGACTCCCGTAATGTTCCTAAAGGATATTTGCCCATTCACTCATTACTCGCGCCACCTAATGTGACGACTCCCGTAATGTTCCTAAAGGATATTTGCCCATTCACTCATTACTCGCGCCACCTAATGTGACGACTCCCGTAATGTTCCTAAAGGATATTTGCCCATTCACTCATTACTCGCGCCACCTAATGTGACGACTCCCGTAATGTTCCTAAAGGATATTTGCCCATTCACTCATTACTCGCGCCACCTAATGTGACGACTCCCGTAATGTTCCTAAAGGATATTTGCCCATTCACTCATTACCCGCGCCAGCTAATGTGACGACTCCCGTAATGTTCCTAAAGGATATTTGCCCATTCACTCAATACTCGCGCCACCTAATGTGACGACTCCCGTAATGTTCCTAAAGGATATTTGCCCATTCACTCATTACTCGCGCCACCTAATGTGACGACTCCCGTTATGTTCCTAAAGGATATTTGCCCACTCACTCATTACTCGCACCACCTAATGTGACGACTCCCGTAATGTTCCTAAAGGATATTTGCCCACTCACTCATTACTCGCGCCACCTAATGTGACGACTCCCGTAATGTTCCTAAAGGATATTTGCCCACTCACTCATTACTCGTGCCACCTAATGTGACGACTCCCGTAATGTTCCTAAAGGACATTTGCCCATTCACTCATTACTCGCGCCACCTAATGTGACGACTCCCGTAATGTTCCTAAAGAATATTTGCCCATTCACTCATTACTCGCGCCATCTAATGTGACGACTCCCGTAATGTTCGTAAAGGATATTTGCCCATTCACTCATTACTCGCGCCACCTAATGTGACGACTCCCGTAATGTTCCTAAAGGATATTTGCCCATTCACTCATTACTCGCTCCACCTACTGTGACGACTCCCGTAATGTTCCTAAAGGATATTTGCCCATTCACTCATTACTCGCGCCACCTAATGTGACGACTCCCGTAATGTTCCTAAAGGATATTTGCCCATTCACTCATTACTCGCGCCACCTAATGTGACGACTCCCGTAATGTTCCTAAAGGATATTTGCCCATTCACTCATTACTCGCGCCACCTAATGTGACGACTCCCGTAATGTTCCTAAAGGATATTTGCCCATTCACTCATTACTCGCGCCACCTAATGTGACGACTCCCGTAATGTTCCTAAAGGATATTTGCCCATTCACTCATTACTCGCGCCACCTAATGTGACGACTCCCGTAATGTTCCTAAAGGATATTTGCCCATTCACTCATTACTCGCGCCACCTAATGTGACGACTCCCGTAATGTTCCTAAAGGATATTTGCCCATTCACTCATTACTCGCGCCACCTAATGTGACGACTCCCGTAATGTTCCTAAAGGATATTTGCCCATTCACTCATTACTCGCGCCACCTAATGTGACGACTCCCGTAATGTTCCTAAAGGATATTTGCCCATTCACTCATTACTCGCGCCACCTAATGTGACGGTTCCCGTAAGAGTTCGGGGAATGTGTGCGTATTCGCACAGAAGGAGGTCAATGGCCTGGTAGCCTTTAACAATATGAAGATAATAAGATTTCCCGAACTCTTACGGGAATCGTCACCTTAGTTGGCGCTAGTAATGAGTGAATGGGCAAATATCCTTTAGGAACATTACGAATGTGGTTTGTGGACAGTTGGGAATGTGGGCCTCACGAGAAACGTGCAAGGGATAAGTAACTGCAATCGCGCTATCTTCTGTGCCCTCGGTGGCTTAGATGGATAGAACGTCTGCCATGTAAGCAGGCGATCCTGGGTTTGTGTCCCGGGCGGGGCACACATTTTCAGCTGTCCCCATTGAGGTATATCAACAATACCTGTTGGCAGCTGAGGGTTTCTATTAATTATCATTACATTCTGGACAATTCGAGGTAATTATTTGACCACCCGGATCGCCCCAGATGAATCCTATCGAACATTTGTGGAACATAATTGACAGATCAGTTCACGCACAAAATCCTACACCGGGAACTTTCGCTATTACGGGCGGCTGAGGAGGCAGCGTGGCTCAATATTTCTGCTGTGGGCTTCTAATGACTTGTCGAGTTCATGCCGTGTCGAGTTTCTGTACTTCACCGGGAAAAAAAGATGATCGAACACGATATTAAGATGTTTCCCATGACTTCTGTCACTTCAGTGTATATATAAACATTGCATTTATTGCGTAATACTAACAATTAACAAGCTAGATACTTACGATATGTCGTTGCTGCTATAAGTGATATAAGAAAAAAACCTTCATCACCACACTTGTGCGGCGTAGTGTAACGGGCCACTGCGTAGGGTTGTTATTAACGTTCAGGGGACAACGTTAGGAAACTGAAGAATATCACTTTCATATAGCTGACTTATGCAACGCGTAACAGGAGACAAGTATGTTGTGTATTCCATATTTAATTGGCCTTCAGAAAGACATCATGTGGCAATGATGGAAGCTGCGAGCTAGCACACACCGCCCGATCCGTCGAGAAACAGCGTATCTTGTAGTGTAAAGCATACCAAAGTGCCTACCGTTATTCAGAAAAACGCGGCGGCATACTTTTATTTACGGGCTCTGTAGAAGAAGGTATGTATAGGTGTTTAGACTGTGGTAGTAATGGTTTTGTTTGGCTCGGTGCCCTCAGCAGCTTCAAAAAATTTTCCAACAATTTTGGCGCGTGAAGACATACTCGCATTTTTATTCTAAGGGAGAAGAAGACAGTGGCAAAGAGATGGAAAAGTAATAAATACTGGAAGATGTACATAGTGGCTGAGGGACAGAAAGAGTGAAGGAGGCAAAGAGAGGGACACAGTGGCAGTGGATCTTACAAGATGTCCCAAAAAGAATGACCCGGTTTTAACTTGTCATAATATTGTGGCAAATGTCACTAGGTAACAGAAACAGCACTGGATGTGATCGGCAGGGTCTAGAGTTTCAGAAAAAAATCCGCTAGATGTCGCTACGGGCGCTGACCCGGAGCGTGTAGCCAGTCTCGCGCTATACGGCATCCGCGCAATTTAGTCGTACTCAAACAGTGATCGCAGTTCAGCGATCACCAAAGAACATTCGACGGTGGTATAAACAGTTTGAGGAAACAGGGTGTCTCTGTAAAGGCGAAAGTCCTGGCCGGCCACGTGTTCCTGAACAAACAGGGAACAAATCCGACGAGCATTTGAGCGGAGCTCCCGCAAGTCTACGAGTCGTGCTAGCCGAGAACTTGCGTTACCGCGCATGACAGTGTGGCGTGAGTTAGGCGTATTTAGCCCTCAAGCCATAGGGCGTACAGGACCGCGAGACCAGGCTTCACACTCTTGGCCTCCTAGGTCCCCTGACTTAACTCCATGTGATTTCTTCCTGTAGGGATATGTTTACCTTCCTCGCTTACCTGGTGACACTGATGAACTACAAACCAGAATATCAGCTGCTGCAGCTTCAGTGACAGAAGGCACCTTTTTATGCAATTTATTGGTGTTAAGCCCTTCTTCCTAATAAACAATGCTATTTAAAATCGGGTCATTCTTTTTGGGACACCCTATAGTTGAAAGTGACAGAACGGTGTTAGGAATAGAGTGAAGGAGACAGTGCTAAGGGAGGAGGGTAGGAATGAAGAGAAAGTTGAAGTGGGTGAGAACTAATAACAGTGACAGACAGAATATGTGGCAATGAGAATGACCACGACAATGGGGGAAAAGAGATACAGCAACAATGTGAAGAGACAGCAGCAGTAGGAAGGAAGGAATGAGATACTGGCAGTACGAGAGAGCAAGAGGGAGATATTTGCCCATTCACTCATTACTCGCGCCACCTAATGTGACGACTCCCGTAATGTTCCTAAAGGATATTTGCCCATTCACTCATTACTCGCGCCACCTAATGTGACGACTCCCGTAATGTTCCTAAAGGATATTTGCCCATTCACTCATTACTCGCGCCACCTAATGTGACGACTCCCGTAATGTTCCTAAAGGATATTTGCCCATTCACTCATTACTCGCGCCACCTAATGTGACGACTCCCGTAATGTTCCTAAAGGATATTTGCCCATTCACTCATTACTCGCGCCACCTAATGTGACGACTCCCGTAATGTTCCTAAAGGATATTTGCCCATTCACTCATTACTCGCGCCACCTAATGTGACGACTCCCGTAATGTTCCTAAAGGATATTTGCCCATTCACTCATTACTCGCGCCAGCTAATGTGACGACTCCCGTAATGTTCCTAAAGGATATTTGCCCATTCACTCAATACTCGCGCCACCTAATGTGACGACTCCCGTAATGTTCCTAAAGGATATTTGCCCATTCACTCATTACTCGCGCCACCTAATGTGACGACTCCCGTAATGTTCCTAAAGGATATTTGCCCATTCACTCAGTACTCGCGCCACCTAATGTGACGACTCCCGTAATGTTCCTAAAGGATATTTGCCCATTCACTCAGTACTCGCGCCACCTAATGTGACGACTCCCGTAATGTTCCTAAAGGATATTTGCCCATTCACTCATTACTCGCGCCACCTAATGTGACGACTCCCGTAATGTTCCTAAAGGATATTTGCCCATTCACTCATTACTCGCGCCACCTAATGTGACGACTCCCGTAATGTTCCTAAAGGATATTTGCCCATTCACTCATTACTCGCGCCACCTAATGTGACGACTCCCGTAATGTTCCTAAAGGATATTTGCCCACTCACTCATTACTCGCGCCACCTAATGTGACGACTCCCGTAATGTTCCTAAAGGATATTTGCCCACTCACTCATTACTCGCGCCACCTAATGTGACGACTCCCGTAATGTTCCTAAAGGATATTTGCCCACTCACTCATTACTCGCGCCACCTAATGTGACGACTCCCGTAATGTTCCTAAAGGATATTTGCCCACTCACTCATTACTCGCGCCACCTAATGTGACGACTCCCGTAATGTTCCTAAAGGATATTTGCCCACTCACTCATTACTCGCGCCACCTAATGTGACGACTCCCGTAATGTTCCTAAAGGATATTTGCCCATTCACTCATTACTCACGCCACCTAATGTGACGACTCCCGTAATGTTCCTAAAGGATATTTGCCCATTCACTCATTACTCGCGCCACCTAATGTGACGACTCCCGTAATGTTCCTAAAGGATATTTGCCCATTCACTCATTACTCGCGCCACCTAATGTGACGACTCCCGTAATGTTCCTAAAGGATATTTGCCCATTCACTCATTACTCGCTCCACCTACTGTGACGACTCCCGTAATGTTCCTAAAGGATATTTGCCCATTCACTCATTACTCGTGCCACCTAATGTGACGACTCCCGTAATGTTCTTAAAGGATATTTGCCCATTCACTCATTACTCGCGCCACCTAATGTGACGACTCCCGTAATGTTCCTAAAGGATATTTGCCCATTCACTCATTACTCGCGCCACCTAATGTGACGACTCCCGTAATGTTCCTAAAGGATATTTGCCCATTCACTCATTACTCGCGCCACCTAATGTGACGACTCCCGTAATGTTCCTAAAGGATATTTGCCCATTCACTCATTACTCGCGCCACCTAATGTGACGACTCCCGTAATGTTCCTAAAGGATATTTGCCCATTCACTCATTACTCGCGCCACCTAATGTGACGACTCCCGTAATGTTCCTAAAGGATATTTGCCCATTCACTCATTACTCGCGCCACCTAATGTGACGACTCCCGTAATGTTCCTAAAGGATATTTGCCCATTCACTCATTACTCGCGCCACCTAATGTGACGATTCCCGTAAGAGTTCGGGGAATGTGTGCGTATTCGCACAGAAGGAGGTCAATGGCCTGGTAGCCTTTAACAATATGAAGATAATAAGATTTCCCGAACTCTTACGGGAATCGTCACCTTAGTTGGCGCTAGTAATGAGTGAATGGGCAAATATCCTTTAGGAACATTACGAATGTGGTTTGTGGACAGTTGGGAATGTGGGCCTCACGAGAAACGTGCAAGGGATAAGTAACTGTAATCGCGCTATCTTCTGTGCCCTCGGTGGCTTAGATGGATAGAACGTCTGCCATGTAAGCAGGCGATCCTGGGTTTGTGTCCCGGGCGGGGCACACATTTTCAGCTGTCCCCATTGAGGTATATCAACAATACCTGTTGGCAGCTGAGGGTTTCTATTAATTATCATTACATTCTGGACAATTCGAGGTAATTATTTGACCACCCGGATCGCCCCAGATGAATCCTATCGAACATTTGTGGAACATAATTGACAGATCAGTTCACGCACAAAATCCTACACCGGGAACTTTCGCTATTACGGGCGGCTGAGGAGGCAGCGTGGCTCAATATTTCTGCTGTGGGCTTCTAATGACTTGTCGAGTTCATGCCGTGTCGAGTTTCTGTACTTCACCGGGAAAAAAAGATGATCGAACACGATATTAAGATGTTTCCCATGACTTCTGTCACTTCAGTGTATATATAAACATTGCATTTATTGCGTAATACTAACAATTAACAAGCTAGATACTTACGATATGTCGTTGCTGCTATAAGTGATATAAGAAAAAAACCTTCATCACCACACTTGTGCGGCGTAGTGTAACGGGCCACTGCGTAGGGTTGTTATTAACGTTCAGGGGACAACGTTAGGAAACTGAAGAATATCACTTTCATATAGCTGACTTATGCAACGCGTAACAGGAGACAAGTATGTTGTGTATTCCATATTTAATTGGCCTTCAGAAAGACATCATGTGGCAATGATGGAAGCTGCGAGCTAGCACACACCGCCCGATCCGTCGAGAAACAGCGTATCTTGTAGTGTAAAGCATACCAAAGTGCCTACCGTTATTCAGAAAAACGCGGCGGCATACTTTTATTTACGGGCTCTGTAGAAGAAGGTATGTATAGGTGTTTAGACTGTGGTAGTAATGGTTTTGTTTGGCTCGGTGCCCTCAGCAGCTTCAAAAAATTTTCCAACAATTTTGGCGCGTGAAGACATACTCGCATTTTTATTCTAAGGGAGAAGAAGACAGTGGCAAAGAGATGGAAAAGTAATAAATACTGGAAGATGTACATAGTGGCTGAGGGACAGAAAGAGTGAAGGAGGCAAAGAGAGGGACACAGTGGCAGTGGATCTTACAAGATGTCCCAAAAAGAATGACCCGGTTTTAACTTGTCATAATATTGTGGCAAATGTCACTAGGTAACAGAAACAGCACTGGATGTGATCGGCAGGGTCTAGAGTTTCAGAAAAAAATCCGCTAGATGTCGCTACGGGCGCTGACCCGGAGCGTGTAGCCAGTCTCGCGCTATACGGCATCCGCGCAATTTAGTCGTACTCAAACAGTGATCGCAGTTCAGCGATCACCAAAGAACATTCGACGGTGGTATAAACAGTTTGAGGAAACAGGGTGTCTCTGTAAAGGCGAAAGTCCTGGCCGGCCACGTGTTCCTGAACAAACAGGGAACAAATCCGACGAGCATTTGAGCGGAGCTCCCGCAAGTCTACGAGTCGTGCTAGCCGAGAACTTGCGTTACCGCGCATGACAGTGTGGCGTGAGTTAGGCGTATTTAGCCCTCAAGCCATAGGGCGTACAGGACCGCGAGACCAGGCTTCACACTCTTGGCCTCCTAGGTCCCCTGACTTAACTCCATGTGATTTCTTCCTGTAGGGATATGTTTACCTTCCTCGCTTACCTGGTGACACTGATGAACTACAAACCAGAATATCAGCTGCTGCAGCTTCAGTGACAGAAGGCACCTTTTTATGCAATTTATTGGTGTTAAGCCCTTCTTCCTAATAAACAATGCTATTTAAAATCGGGTCATTCTTTTTGGGACACCCTATAGTTGAAAGTGACAGAACGGTGTTAGGAATAGAGTGAAGGAGACAGTGCTAAGGGAGGAGGGTAGGAATGAAGAGAAAGTTGAAGTGGGTGAGAACTAATAACAGTGACAGACAGAATATGTGGCAATGAGAATGACCACGACAATGGGGGAAAAGAGATACAGCAACAATGTGAAGAGACAGCAGCAGTAGGAAGGAAGGAATGAGATACTGGCAGTACGAGAGAGCAAGAGGGAGATATTTGCCCATTCACTCATTACTCGCGCCACCTAATGTGACGACTCCCGTAATGTTCCTAAAGGATATTTGCCCATTCACTCATTACTCGCGCCACCTAATGTGACGACTCCCGTAATGTTCCTAAAGGATATTTGCCCATTCACTCATTACTCGCGCCACCTAATGTGACGACTCCCGTAATGTTCCTAAAGGATATTTGCCCATTCACTCATTACTCGCGCCACCTAATGTGACGACTCCCGTAATGTTCCTAAAGGATATTTGCCCATTCACTCATTACTCGCGCCACCTAATGTGACGACTCCCGTAATGTTCCTAAAGGATATTTGCCCATTCACTCATTACTCGCGCCACCTAATGTGACGACTCCCGTAATGTTCCTAAAGGATATTTGCCCATTCACTCATTACTCGCGCCACCTAATGTGACGACTCCCGTAATGTTCCTAAAGGATATTTGCCCATTCACTCATTACTCGCGCCAGCTAATGTGACGACTCCCGTAATGTTCCTAAAGGATATTTGCCCATTCACTCAATACTCGCGCCACCTAATGTGACGACTCCCGTAATGTTCCTAAAGGATATTTGCCCATTCACTCATTACTCGCGCCACCTAATGTGATGACTCCCGTAATGTTCCTAAAGGATATTTGCCCATTCACTCAGTACTCGCGCCACCTAATGTGACGACTCCCGTAATGTTCCTAAAGGATATTTGCCCATTCACTCATTACTCGCGCCACCTAATGTGACGACTCCCGTAATGTTCCTAAAGGATATTTGCCCATTCACTCATTACTCGCGCCACCTAATGTGACGATTCCCGTAATGTTCCTAAAGGATATTTGCCCATTCACTCATTACTCGCGCCACCTAATGTGACGACTCCCGTAATGTTCCTAAAGGATATTTGCCCATTCACTCATTACTCGCGCCACCTAATGTGACGACTCCCGTAATGTTCCTAAAGGATATTTGCCCACTCACTCATTACTCGCGCCACCTAATGTGACGACTCCCGTAATGTTCCTAAAGGATATTTGCCCACTCACTCATTACTCGCGCCACCTAATGTGACGACTCCCGTAATGTTCCTAAAGGATATTTGCCCACTCACTCATTACTCGCGCCACCTAATGTGACGACTCCCGTAATGTTCCTAAAGGATATTTGCCCACTCACTCATTACTCGCGCCACCTAATGTGACGACTCCCGTAATGTTCCTAAAGGATATTTGCCCATTCACTCATTACTCACGCCACCTAATGTGACGACTCCCGTAATGTTCCTAAAGGATATTTGCCCATTCACTCATTACTCGCGCCACCTAATGTGACGACTCCCGTAATGTTCCTAAAGGATATTTGCCCATTCACTCATTACTCGCGCCACCTAATGTGACGACTCCCGTAATGTTCCTAAAGGATATTTGCCCATTCACTCATTACTCGCTCCACCTACTGTGACGACTCCCGTAATGTTCCTAAAGGATATTTGCCCATTCACTCATTACTCGCGCCACCTAATGTGACGACTCCCGTAATGTTCCTAAAGGATATTTGCCCATTCACTCATTACTCGCGCCACCTAATGTGACGACTCCCGTAATGTTCCTAAAGGATATTTGCCCATTCACTCATTACTCGCGCCACCTAATGTGACGACTCCCGTAATGTTCCTAAAGGATATTTGCCCATTCACTCATTACTCGCGCCACCTAATGTGACGATTCCCGTAAGAGTTCGGGGAATGTGTGCGTATTCGCACAGAAGGAGGTCAATGGCCTGGTAGCCTTTAACAATATGAAGATAATAAGATTTCCCGAACTCTTACGGGAATCGTCACCTTAGTTGGCGCTAGTAATGAGTGAATGGGCAAATATCCTTTAGGAACATTACGAATGTGGTTTGTGGACAGTTGGGAATATGGGCCTCACGAGAAACGTGCAAGGGATAAGTACCTGCAATCGCGCTATCTTCTGTGCCCTCGGTGGCTTAGATGGATAGAACGTCTGCCATGTAAGCAGGCGATCCTGGGTTCGTGTCCCGGGCGGGGCACACATTTTCAGCTGTCCCCATTGAGGTATATCAACAATACCTGTTGGCAGCTGAGGGTTTCGATTAATTATCATTACATTCTGGACAATTCGAGGTAATTATTTGACCACCCGGATCGCCCCAGATGAATCCTATCGAACATTTGTGGAACATAATTGACAGATCAGTTCACGCACAAAATCCTACACCGGGAACTTTCGCTATTACGGGCGGCTGAGGAGGCAGCGTGGCTCAATATTTCTGCTGTGGGCTTCTAATGACTTGTCGAGTTCATGCCGTGTCGAGTTTCTGTACTTCACCGGGAAAAAAAGATGATCGAACACGATATTAAGATGTTTCCCATGACTTCTGTCACTTCAGTGTATATATAAACATTGCATTTATTGCGTAATACTAACAATTAACAAGCTAGATACTTACGATATGTCGTTGCTGCGATAAGTGATATAAGAAAAAAACCTTCATCACCACACTTGTGCGGCGTAGTGTAATGGGCCACTGCGTAGGGTTGTTATTAACGTTCAGGGGACAACGTTAGGAAACTGAAGAATATCACTTTCATATAGCTGACTTATGCAACGCGTAACAGGAGACAAGTATGTTGTGTATTCCATATTTAATTGGCCTTCAGAAAGACATCATGTGGCAATGATGGAAGCTGCGAGCTAGCACACACCGCCCGATCCGTCGAGAAACAGCGTATGTTGTAGTGTAAAGCATACCAAAGTGCCTACCGTTATTCAGAAAAACGCGGCGGCATACTTTTATTTACGGGCTCTGTAGAAGAAGGTATGTATAGGTGTTTAGACTGTGGTAGTAATGGTTTTGTTTGGCTCGGTGCCCTCAGCAGCTTCAAAAAATTTTCCAACAATTTTGGCGCGTGAAGACATACTCGCATTTTTATTCTAAGGGAGAAGAAGACAGTGGCAAAGAGATGGAAAAGTAATAAATACTGGAAGATGTACATAGTGGCTGAGGGACAGAAAGAGTGAAGGAGGCAAAGAGAGGGACACAGTGGCAGTGGATCTTACAAGATGTCCCAAAAAGAATGACCCGGTTTTAACTTGTCATAATATTGTGGCAAATGTCACTAGGTAACAGAAACAGCACTGGATGTGATCGGCAGGGTCTAGAGTTTCAGAAAAAAATCCGCTAGATGTCGCTACGGGCGCTGACCCGGAGCGTGTAGCCAGTCTCGCGCTATACGGCATCCGCGCAATTTAGTCGTACTCAAACAGTGATCGCAGTTCAGCGATCACCAAAGAACATTCGACAGTGGTATAAACAGTTTGAGGAAACAGGGTGTCTCTGTAAAGGCGAAAGTCCTGGCCGGCCACGTGTTCCTGAACAAACAGGGAACAAATCCGACGAGCATTTGAGCGGAGCTCCCGCAAGTCTACGAGTCGTGCTAGCCGAGAACTTGCGTTACCGCGCATGACAGTGTGGCGTGAGTTAGGCGTATTTAGCCCTCAAGCCATAGGGCGTACAGGACCGCGAGACCAGGCTTCACACTCTTAGCCTCCTAGGTCCCCTGACTTAACTCCATGTGATTTCTTCCTGTGGGGATATGGTAAACAATGTGTTTACGTTCCTCCCTTACCTCGTGACACTGATGAACTATTAGCCAGAATATCAGCTGCTGTAGCTTCAGTGACAGAAGGCACCTTTTTATGCAATTTATTGGTGTTAAGCCCTTCTTCCTAATAAACAATGCTATTTAAAATCGGGTCATTCATTTTGGGGCACCCTATAGTTGAAAGTGACAGAACAGTGTTAGGAATAGAGTGAAGGAGACGGTGCTAAGGGAGGAGGGTAGGAATGAAGAGAAAGTTGAAGTGGGTGAGAACTAATAACAGTGACAGACAGAATATGTGACAATGAGAATGACCACGACAATGGGGGAAAAGAGATACAGCAACAATGTGAAGAGACAGCAGCAGTAGGAAGGAAGGAATGAGATACTGGCAGTACGAGAGAGCAAGAGGGAGACAGTGGCAGTGAGAGAGCCTAATAGTGTCCGGAAAAGACAGATTACAAATGGTTCAAATGGCTCTGAGCACTATTGGGCTTAACTTCTGAGGTCATCAGGCCCCTAGAACTTAGAACTACTTAAATATAACTAACCTAAGGACATCACATACATCCATGCCCGAGGCAGGATTCGAACCTGCGACCGTAGCGGTCGCGCGGTTCCAGACTGTAGCGCCTAGAACCGCTCGGCCACTTCGGCCGGCCGACAGATTACAGTCGGTGGTGCAGTGTTTATTGCTGTCAGAAGTAGTTTACCTTGAAATTGAAGTAGATAGTTCCTGAGAGTTAATACGGGTTAAAGCAATAATTGGTTCGTTTTACCGACCCCCTGATTCATATGTTGCAGTTGCTGAACAGTTCAAAGAAAACGTGAGTCTCATTTCAAGTAGGTACCCAACTCATACAATTTCAGTTGGTGGTGACTTCAATCTTCCCTCGACATGTTGGGGAAAACACATGTTTATAACCGGCGATAGGCATAAAAGGTCGTACGAAATTGTACTGAATCTTTTCTCAGAAAATTATTTCGAACAATTTGTGCAGGAGACCATTCGACGTGTAAATGGTTGCGAAAACATACTTGACCTATTAGCAGCATGACGGATACAGGGATTAGCGAACACAAGGCAGTTGTAGCGAGTGAATACCGTAACATCCGAACCCACCAAAAATAAACGCAAAGTCCATCTATTCAAAAAAGCAGATAAAAAGCCGCGCGGGGGTAGTCGCGAGGTCTAAGGGCGTCTTGCCACGGTTCACGCGGCTCCCCCCACCGGAGGTTCGAGTCCTCCCTCGGGCGTGGGTGTGTGTGTGTTGTCCTTAGCGTAAGTTAGATTAAGTAGTGTGTCAGCCTAAGGACCGATGACTTCAGCAGTTTGGTCCCATAGGATCTTACCACCTCCACCACCGCAGATAAAAATTCACTAGAAACCCATCTAAGAGACAGTCTCCACTCCTGATACGACTACGTAAGCGTAGACCAAATGTGGTTTGAGTTTAAATAAATTGTGTCTATGGCAATTGAGAGTAATATACCACATAAATTAATAAGTGATGGTACTGATCACTGAGCTCTCTCCCCTCCCTCCCCCCCCCCCCCCCAAGTACACTAAACGGGTCAGAACACACTTGCAGAAGCAACGAATAAAGCGTGCCAAATTTAAAACGACGCAGAATCCACAAGATACGCGAAATTTTACAGAAACTCGTAATTTAGAGGGAACTTCAATTCGAAATGTATTTAATAGTTTCCACAACGAAATTCTGCCGCGAAATCTGGCAAAAAGACCAAAGATTTCTGGTTGTATGTAAAGTACACCAGCGGGAAGACGGAATCAATACCTTCACTGCGCGATAACAACGGATATGACAATGATGTCAGTGTCACTAAAGCAGAGTTACTAAACACGGTTTTCCGAAACTCGTTTACCAAAGACTACGAAGTAAATATTCCTGAACTCGAATCTAGAACAACTGCCAACATGAGTAACTTAGAAGTAGATATCCTCGGTGTAGTGAAGCAGCTTAAATCACTTAATAAAGGCAAGGCTTCCGATCCAGATTGCATACCCGCCAGGTTCCTTTCAGAGCAAGCAGATACAATAGCCTCATATCTAACAACGATATACAATCGCTAGCTCATTGAATGATACGCAAACAGGAGTAATCCTCTGAATTATATACCCATATCACTAACGTCGATTTGCAGTAGGGTAATGGAACATATTCTGTGATTGAACATAATGAATTATCTCGAAGAAAACGGTTTATTGACTAATAGCGCGGATTCAGGAAAAATCGTTCTTGTGAAACACAAGTAGCTCTTTATTCTCACGACGTAATGAGTGCTATCGACAGGGGTTGTCAAATTGATTACGTATTTTTAAATTTCCAGAAGGCTTTCGACACCGTTACTCAAAAACCACTTCTAATCATGTTGCGTGCCTATGGATTATCGTCTGAGTTGTGCGATTGGATTCGTGGGTTTCAGTCAGCTAGGTCACAGTTCGTAGTAACTGACGGAAAGTGATCGAGTAAAATAAAAGTAATATCTGGCGTTCCCCAAGGAAGTGTTATAGGGCCTCTGCTGCTCCTGATATACATAAGGATATAGGAGACAATCTGAGCAGACCTCTTAGACTCTTTACAGCTGATGCTGTCATTTACCGTTTTGTAAAGTCATCAGGTAATCAAAACCAACTGCAAAATGATTTAGGCAAGATATCTGTATGTTACAAGAAGTAGCAGTTGACTCCACGTAATGAAAAGTATGAAGTTACCCACATTTTTGGTAAAACACATAGAAAATACAACAGACTGCAGAGACTGCGTACACCAAGCTTGTCCGTCCTCTTCTGGAATTGCTGTGCCGTGTGAGATTTCGGGTGGGACTGACGGAGTACATCGAAAAAAGTTGAAAGAAAGGCAGCTCGTTTTGTATTATAGCGAAATAGGGGAGAGGACATAATGTTTGGATGAGGGTGGCAGTCATTAAAACAATGGCATTTTTCGTCGCAGCAGTCTTGTCGTGATATTTCAATCAGCAACTTTGTCCTCCTAATGGGAAAATATACTATTGGCTCCAACCTACATAACAAAAAATGATCATCATGATAAAAAAAAAATCAGAGCTCGTTTTTCCCGCGCGCTGTTAGAAAGTGGAACTGTAGAGAAATAGCTTGAAGATGTTCTACGAACCCTTTGTCACGCTCTTAGTTGTAAATTGCAGAGTGATAATGTAGACGTAGATGTAGATGCAGCATGACAGAACGAAGAAGATTGCCGCTGTGACACAGGAGGTAGTGACAGAGAGACACAAAGAGATAATGACAATGAGTTGGGCTGAAAGAGTGAGTTAGAAAGGGCAAAGGGGAGTGAATGGATATGAGCGACCCACAGCGATATACTAGCGAATGTCAGTGGGTTACAATCAGAGGAGCCTATGGGAGTCGTAAGTGAGTTGCATGTTAAAAAAAAAAGCACGAATATGTTCACATGTCAAAACTGAAAAAGTGTTTAAAGGTGCTGAAGAATGTATAATGAGACAGCTGGTACCTCACTTTTCAATCAAATGGTTTTAACAAACAGGAACATATTCAAATTTTTTGTTCTCCGATGGAGCATTTCTCTGCTGGTCCTGTATCAGAGGAAGTTTCAGTGTCAACTTGGCAGTTACTCAGGAAGCTGGTTATAGCGTTGCGGGTTGCCCGCATGCCGGGCGAAGCTGGTGGCTACCCACATAAGCCTACGTCGTACGTAGGTATAGCGCTTATCGCTGAGAGAACCGTTTTCGGTTATATCGTTTGCTTTCCATACCAGTTAACCTGGCTGTTAACTGGTTAACCTGACTTGTCCGCCTCCGTAGCGTAGCGGTAGCGTTTCCGCCTACCGCGCAGGGGGCACGGGTTCGATTCCCGGCAGGGGACTGGGTGTTGTCTGTCCTTCTTCATCACTGACCCGCATGGACTTGCAATACGGCGGCCGAACTCTCCGGCATGGGGCCTCCCGGCCAACAATGCCACACGATCATTTCCATTTCCAACCTGACTGTTACAACCGCTCTAAACAACAGGTTTCTGAAATAACTGATTTTCGTTTGTTTTTTATTTCTGTTATTTCATGATAACTGAATCTTCCTTGGGTTCTTGGTAGAACAACATTATAATAAGTGAAAAGCACTAGTTTGCTTTTGTTCTACAATACGAGGGTGAGTCAAATGAAAACCTTAAATATTTTTTAAAATATTATTTATTGTGCAGAAGTGGTACAAAGCTGTATCACTTTCCAACATAATCTCCCCCACGCTCAACGCAAGTCCTCCAGCGCTTACAAAGTGCATAAATTACTTTAGAAATAAGTTCGTTTGGTAGTCCGCGTAACCACTCATGCACCGCGTGGCGTACCTCTTCATCAGAACGGAACTTCTTTCCTCCCATTGCGCCTTTGTGTGGTCAAAATATATGGAAATCACTTGGGCCAAGGTCTACTGAGTATGGTGGATGAGGAAGACACTCAACATGCAGGTCTGTGATCGTACGGGCAGTGTGGGGCCTTGCATTGTCATGTTGCAAAAGGACACCTGCTGACAGCAATCCACGTCGCTTTGATTTGATTGCAGGTCGCCGATGATTTTTTAGGAGATCTGTGTATGATGTACTGGAGACAGTGGTCCCTCTAGGCATGAAATGCTCCAGAATGACGTCTTTCTCGTCCCAACAGAGCATAACCTTCTGCTGATTTCTGTTCGAAACTTCTTTGGTTTTGGAGATGAGGAATGGCGCCATTCCCTGCTCGCTCTCTTCGTTTCCGGTTAGTGGAAGTGAGCCCAGGTTTCGTCCCTAGTAACGATTCTTGCAAGGAAGCCATCAGCTTCTCGTTCAAAGCGCCGAAGACGTTCTTCACAAGCGTCAACACGTCGTTCTCTCATTTCAGGAGTCAGCTGCCGCGGCACCCATCTTGCAGACACTTTGTGAAACTGGAGCACATCGTGCACAATGTGGTGTGCTGACCCACGACTAATCTGTAAACATTCTGCAGTGTCATTCAGTGTCACTCGGCGGTTTCCCTTCACTATGGCTTCAACTCCTGCAATGTTCTGTGGAGTCACAACTCGTTGTGCCTGACCCGGGCGAGGAGCATCTTCCACTGAAGTCACACCACTTGCGAACTTCCTACTCCATTCGTAGACTTGCTGCTGTGACAAACATGCATCACCGTACTGACCCTTCATTCGTCGATGAATTTCAATAGGTTTCACACCTTCACTACGCAAAAACCGAATAACAGAACGCTGTTCTTCCCTGGTACAAGTCGCAAGTGGGGCAGCCATCTTTATACTGATACTACGACGGTATGTGTGCATCTGCACTATGCTGCCACCTACAGGCCATTCTGCACGCTGTTTGTAGAACGCTTACCAGCTTACAGGATAACGGCGCGAAATTTCAATTTGTTATTACAAATTTAAGGTTTTCATTTGACTCACCCTCGTATTACTTTTATTGTGCTAACGCTTACAAGGCCATCTTCAGACATTTACTGAGTGTTGTCACCAAAAATGTTACAATGTTTGTACACAACATTGGAAGAGAAGTTACACGTTTCCATTGAAGCAGAAACATACAGTAAGTTCAAATGGTTCAAATGGCTCTGAGCACTATGGGACTTAACTTCTGAGGTCATCAGTCCCCTAGAACTTAGAACTACTTAAACCTAAGTAACCTAAGGACATCACACAAGTACATGCCCATGGCAGGATTCGAACCTGCGACCGTAGAGTTCGCGCGGTTCCAGACTGTAGCGCCTAGAAGCGCTCGGCCACCCTGGCCGGCCATACAGTAAGTAACATCTTTGACAGTGTGGTGGTAATGCAATGTAAAAATTAAAAAATCGCAACAGTAAATAAATTTTAAAAAATAGAAATAAAAACAGTGTAGTCAGGAAAAACTTTGACAAATGGGAGCCCACATAAAAGTTTCTATTAATAATAATGATAAAAAAAACTTCGTGTTCTGCCGTACGTCAGGTCTTGTCATGGGGGAAACCTCGTCAGAGAGGTCCACCGCAAGAGCGTCTAGGGAAGTGATTCCAGTGGTGGCTTCCCGTTGCCTTCCATTGATGATGATGAAATGATAATAAGGACAACACAACACCCAGTCCCTGAGCGGAAAAATTCTCCGACCCAGCCAGGAATCGAACCCGGGCCCCTTGGCGTGACAGACAGCTGCGCTGACCACTTTTTAAATGAAGAAAAATATATGCGCCGCACAAGGTTTTTTTTTTCTTTTTCTTTTTTCTTTTTTTTTTTTTTTTTTTGCGGAGAACCTAAATCTGCGTGACTGGAAAGGAAATGATTTTCTGTTTAATGTAGAAAATACCTGCGTCGAAACTTAACGGGTGGTTATAAATAAAGTGCGGTCTTTCAATGTGACGCCACTTTTTTTTTATTTTTTTTTAGAACCGCTTTTTTTATACAAATACATAAATAAAATTTACATTCCAAGCGGATTTTTTTACCTTGTTTTTGGGAGCAGGAAGGCAGGGTAAACAAACAATCTTTATTCGTACAATTGTACTATCTTAGGGATAAGAAAAGGATCGAGACACCAAAAACAAAGCAAAAACAATTTGGAAACCAGAAAATCAACGTAAAGGCCGCCCTTTTTTTTGTGTAACATGAATAAAGTAAATGACAATCCTAGTCACGGGCGGGAGTGAAAATGAAGTTATCATCTGGATCACAATCCCTGCAGCACACACCACTCAGCTATCGGGGCGGTCTCTATTAATAAACAAAACTAATAAAATAAAATAAAAATTAGCACCTGACAGGTCTACTTCAGGAGGTATAAAACATGGAGAGTGATACGCAAACCAATTAAAAGAAGAAAGAATTATCAATATAACTACAGAATATATAAGGAACTTAAGCAATATCGATAAGATTAACGGAAATGAATAAATGCAGGAAAATGGAGGCGGAACATACTGTAAAGGCAATGTTTGAGAGAGTGGTGGTACTGCGTTTTAAAAGGTAAAAAAGGATGAACAATACACAAATACAAAAGGAGCAAGCAGGAAAAACATTAACATTATACTCAAAACTGTGACTGTGTAACAGTTTGTATTAAATAAATGAACCAAATAAAATAAAAACAATATTTGATGAGACAACTACAAGAGGTATTAAACATGGAAAGTAATACAGGTATCAGTTAGGAGTAAGCCTTAACAATTGAAACTACAGTTTATACGGATGACATAGACAATTTTAATAAAATAAAAGAACTTAATGAACACAGGAAAATGAGAATGTGTAGGAACAGACTGTGTGGGAAGTAATGAAAAACTGATATGATTATATGAAGTTTAGTAGAGGGGAAGTGTTGAGCTATGTCTGGTCATTTAGGAGTAGACCGGGAATGTGAACTAGATGTTTGTTAATTTCCAGGGCTTCCAGCAGGTTGAGTTTATGGCCTTTGTTTGCTAAGTGAAGGACATGGGACACTGGCTGGTAGTTGTGACCCTCACTCACTATTTATTTCCTGTAATAAACGCAGAAATTAAAAAAGATTGAATAATTTTCACTCATTCACTTTCAAGATGCGAAGACTCAAAATGTTAAAGTAAATAGGCAAATAAAAGAAAACTTAGCCCGTTCACCTATCGCTGCTCTTCTCGAAAAGTGATAAGTAGTTCAAAAAATGGCTCTCAGCACTATGGGACTTAACATCTGAGGTCATCAGTCCCCTAGACTTAGAACTACTTAAACCTAACTAGCACAAGGACATCACACACATCCATGCCGGAGGCAGGATTCGAACCTACGACCGTAGCAGTAGCGCGGTTCCAGACTTAAGCGCCTAGAACCGCTCGGCTACAACAACCGGCTGATAAGTAGTTGAATGCTACAAAAAATCACCAGTGTTCTCCTGTTGATACTAATTCTTAGAAACTGTGTTATACTCAGGGATCATACGACTAACTGGCCGTTATGAATAGTGGTAAATGGTGAAAACCGAGGTTAAAACTCTCTATTTTTCATATTAATTTGTCCGTTTTCAAGGGTTACAAGCGGGCATATCACGTAAACACAGGCAGCAGATAAGCTATTTTCTGGTTTCATTGTATACTGTGACTAAATTGATAAGTTTTTAATTTACTACTGTTACTATAACTTCCTCCTTCTTGTATTATTTCATGGAAATAGCAGACAAATTTTTAATCTTTCAAAGGAAATGAAGCATTGTGATTCATTACAATGGTACTTCGTAAAAATATTTGGAAACCGCGGTTGGTGCCACGCTGCAATACAATGGATCCTGGCTAGGACAGTGAAAAATTAGCACAAAGATCGGCTGGAGGCGGGTCTTCCACGCTGCACGTACCCGAGCACGTGAAGGCCCGACACGTGGCCAACAGGGACATATTGTCTCGGCAGTGCTGTATCACTTCTGATGCCGAGTGTTTGTTACTCGTTTCTGTCTACATTGTTTTTAACAAAGCACCGATCGCTTTTCCCATTGTCTGTAACAACTCAACATTTCAATCCAATGCAAATCTATACAGGGTGGTCCATTGATCGTGACTGGGCCAAATATCTCACGAAATAAGCGTCAAAACGAAGAAACTACAAAGAACGAAACTCGTCTAGCTTGAAGAGGGAAACCAGATGGCGCTATGGTTGGCCAGCTAGATGATGCTGCCATGGGTCAAACGGATATCAACTGCGTTTTTTTAAAATACGAACCCCCATTTTTTATTACATATTCGTGTAGTACGTAAAGAAATATGAATGTTCTAGTTCGACCACTTTCTTCGCTTTATGATAGATGGCACTGTAATAGTTACAAGCATATGGCTCACAATTTTAGACCAACAGTTGGTAACAAGTAGGTTTTTAAATTTAAAACACAGAACGTAGGTACGTTTGAACATTTTATTTCCGTTGTTCCAATGTGATACGTGTACCTTTGTGAACTTATTATTTCTCATTTCTGAGATAGCATGTTGTTACAGCGTACCTGTAAATACCACATTAATGCACTAAATGCTCAAAATGATGTCAGTCAACTTCAATGCATTTGGCAATACGTGTTACGACATTCCTCTCAACAGCGAGTAGTTTGCCTTCCGTAATGTTCGCACATGCATTGACAATGCGCTGACGCATGTTGTCAGGCGTTGTCGGTGGATGACAATAGCAAATGTCCTTCAACTTTCCCGTTGTTGTTGTTGTTGTGGTCTTCAGTCCTGAGACTGGTTTGATGCAGCTCTCCATGCTACTCTATCCTGTGCAAGCTTTTTCATCTCCCAGTACCTACTGCAACCTACATCCTTCTGAATCTGCTTAGTGTATTCATCTCTTGGTCTCCCTCTACGATTTTTACCCTCCACGCTGCCCTCCAATACTAAATCGGTGATCCCTTGATGCCTCAGAACATGTCCTACCAACCGATCCCTTCTTCTGGTCAAGTTGCGCCACAAACTTCTCTTCTCCCCAATCCTATTCAATACTTCCTCATTAGTTATGTGATCTACCCATCTAATCTTCAGCATTCTTCTGTAGCACCACATTTCGAAAGCTTCTATTCTCTTCTTGTCCAAAGTATTTATCGTCCATGTTTCACTTCCATACATGGCTACACTCCATACAAATACTTTCAGAAATGACTTCCTGACACTTAAATCAATACTGGATGTTAACAAATTTCTCTTCTTCAGAAACGCTTTCCTTGCCATTGCCAGCCTACATTTTATATCCTCTCTACTTCGACCATCATCAGTTATTTTGCTACCCAAATAGCAAAACTCCTTTACTACTTTAAGTGCCTCATTTCCTAATCTAATTCCCTCAGCATCACCCAACTTAATTAGACTACATTCCATTATCCTTGTTTTGCTTTTGTTGATGTTCATCTTATATCCTCCTTTCAAGACACTGTCCATTCCATTCAACTGCTCTTCCAAGTCCTTTGCTGTCTCTGACAGAATTACAATGTCATCGGCGAACCTCAAAGTTTTTATTTCTTCTCCATGAATTTTAATACCTACTCCGAATTTTTCTTTTGTTTCCTTTACTGCTTGCTCAATATACAGATTGAACAACATCGGGGAGAGGCTACAACCCTGTCTCACTCCCTTCCCAACCACTGCTTCCCTTTCATGTCCCTCGACTCTTATAACTGCCATCTGGTTTCTGTACAAATTGTAAATAGCCTTTCGCTCCCTGTATTTTACCCCTGCCACCTTTAGAATTTGAAAGAGAGTATTCCAGTCAACATTGTCAAAAGCTTTCTCTAAGTCTACAAATGCTAGAAACGTAGGTTTGCCTTTCCTTAATCTTTCTTCTAAGAGAAGTCGTAAGGTCAGTATTGCCTCACGTGTTCCAGTGTTTCTACGGAATCCAAACTGATCTTCCCCGAGGTTGGCTTCTACTAGTTTTTCCATTCGTCTGTAAAGAATTCCTGTTAGTATTTTGCAGCTGTGACTTATTAAGCTGATAGTTCGGTAATTTTCACATCTGTCAACACCTGCTTTCTTTGGGATTGGAATTATTATATTCTTCTTGAAGTCTGAGGGTATTTCGCCTGTCTCATACATCTTCCTCACCAGATGGTAGAGTTTTGTCAGGACTGGCTCTCCCACGGCCGTCAGTAGTTCCAATGGAATATTGTCTACTCCGGGGGCTTTGTTTCGACTCAGGTCTTTCAGTGCTCTGTCAAACTCTTCACGCAGTATCATATCTCCCATTTCATCTTCATCTACATCCTCTTCCATTTCCATAATATTGTCCTCAAGTACATCGCCCTTGTATAGACCCTCTATATACTCCTTCCACCTTTCTGCTTTCCCTTCTTTGTTTAGAACTGGGTTTCCATCTGAGCTCTTGATATTCATACAAGTCGTTCTCTTATCTCCAAAGGTCTCTTTAATTTTCCTGTAGGCGGTATCTATCTTACCCCTAGTGAGATAGGCCTCTACATCCTTACATTTGTCCTCTAGCCATCCCTGCTTAGCCATTTTGCACTTCCTGTCGATCTCATTTTTGAGACGTTTGTATTCCTTTTTGCCTGTTTCACTTACTGCATTTTTATATTTTCTCCTTTCATCAATTAAATTCAATATTTCTTCTGTTACCCAAGGATTTCTACTAGCCCTCGTCTTTTTACCTACTTGATCCTCTGCTGCCTTCACTACTTCATCCCTCAAAGCTACCCATTCTTCTTCTACTGTATTTATTTCCCCCATTCCTGTCAATTGCTCCCTTATGCTCTCCCTGAATCTCTGTACAACCTCTGGTTCTTTTAGTTTATCCAGGTCCCATCTCCTTAAATTCCCACCTTTTTGCAGTTTCTTCAGTTTTAATCTACAGGTCATAACCAATAGATTGTGGTCAGAGTCCACATCTGCCCCTGGAAATGTCTTACAATTTAAAACCTGGTTCCTAAATCTCTGTCTTACCATTATATAATCTATCTGATACCTTTTAGTATCTCCAGGGTTCTTCCATGTATACAACCTTCTTTCATGATTCTTAAACCAAGTGTTAGTTATGATTATGTTGTGCTCTGTGCAAAATTCTACCAGGCGGCTTCCTCTTTCATTTCTGTCCCCCAATCCATATTCACCTACTATGTTTCCTTCTCTCCCTTTTCCTACACTCGAATTCCAGTCACCCATGACTATTAAATTTTCGTCTCCCTTCACAATCTGAATAATTTCTTTTATTTCATCATACATTTCTTCAATTTCTTCGTCATCTGCAGAGCTAGTTGGCATATAAACTTGTACTACTGTAGTAGGTGTGGGCTTCGTATCTATCTTGACCACAATAATGCGTTCACTATGCTGTTTGTAGTAGCTTACCCGCATTCCTATTTTCCTATTCATTATTAAACCTACTCCTGCATTACCCCTATTTGATTTTGTGTTTATAACCCTGTAGTCACCTGACCAGAAGTCTTGTTCCTCCTGCCACCGAACTTCACTAATTCCCACTATATCTAACTTCAACCTATCCATTTCCCTTTTTAAATTTTCTAACCTACCTGCCCGATTAAGGGATCTGACATTCCACGCTCCGATCCGTAGAACGCCAGTTTTCTTTCTCCTGATAACGACATCCTCTTGAGTAGTCCCCGCCCGGAGATCCGAATGGGGGACTATTTTACCTCCGGAATATTTTACCCAAGAGGACGCCATCATCATGTAATCATACAGTAAAGCTGCATGCCCCCGGGAAAAATTACGGCTGTAGTTTCCCTTTGCTTTCAGCCGTTCGCAGTACCGGCACGGCAATGCCGTTTTGGTTATTGTTACAAGGCCAGATCAGTCAATCATCCAGACTGTTGCCCTTGCAACTACTGAAAAGGCTGCTGCCCCTCTTCAGGAACCACACGTTTGTCTGGCCTCTCAACAGATACCCCTCCGTTGTGGTTGCACCTATGGTACGGCTATCTGTATCGCTGAGGCACGCAAGCCTCCCCACCAACGGCAAGGTCCATGGTTCATGGGGGGGGTCAACTTTCCCCACAGAAAGAAATCCGGTGACGTCAGATCTGGTGAACATGTGGGCCATGGTATGGTGCTTCGATGACCAATCCACTTGTCATGAAATATGCTATTCAATACCGCTTCAACCGCACGCGAGCATCGATAGCTGGCTCTGAGCACTATGGGACTTAACATCTTATAGTCATCAGTCCCCTAGAACTTAGAACTACTTAAACCTAACTAACCTAAGGACAGCACACAACACCCAGCCATCACGACGAGCATCGATAAAATGGGGGACAATTATCCTTCCTCCCATAATGACGTACCATACATTAACCCGCCAAGGTCGCTGATGTTCCACTTGTCGCAGCCATCGTGGATTTTCCGTTGCCCAATAGTGCATATTATGACGGTTTACGTTACCGCTGTTGGTGAATGACGCTTCGTCGCTAAATGGAACGCGTGCAAAAAATCTGTCATCGTCCCGTAATTTCTCTTGTGCCCAGTGGCAGAACTGTATACGACGTTCAAAGTCGTCGCCATGCAATTCCTGGTGCATAGAAATATGGTACGGGTGCAATCGATGTTGATGTAACATTCTCAACACCGACGTTTTTGAGATTCCCGATTCACGCGCAGTTTGTCTGCTACTGATGTGCGGATTAGCCACGACAGCAGCTAAAACACATACTTGGGCATCATCGTTTGTTGCAGGTCGTGGTTGACGTTTCACATGTGACTGAACAGTTCCTGTTTCCTTAAATAACGTAACTATCCGGTGAACGGTCCGGACACTTGGATTATGTCGTCCAGGATACCGAGCAGCATACATAGCACACGCCCGTTGGGCATTTTGATCACAATAGCCATACATCAACACGATAGCGACCATTCCCGCAATTGGTAAACGGTCCATTTTAACACGGATAATGTATCACGAAGCAAATACCGTCCGCACCGGCGGAATGTTACGTGATACCACGTACTTATACTTTTGTGACTATTACAGCGCCATCTATCACAAAGCGAAGAAAGTGGTCCAACTAAAACATTCATATTTCTTTACGTACTACACGAATATGTAATAAAAATTGGGGGTTCCTATTTTAAAAAACGCAGTCGATAAACGTTTGACCTATGGCAGCGTCATCTGGCGGGCCTACCATAGCGCCATATGGTTTCCCCCTTCAAGCTAGACGAGTTTCGTTCTTTGTAGTTTTTATCGTTTGTTGCTTATTTCGTGAGATATTTGGCCCGGTCTCTATCGATGAACCACCCTGTATAAATAAAAATCAACTGCAGCGTGTATGAAAGATTATCACTCGAACGTCTCTAGAGATTTAGGTGATTTGTTTTTTGCTGTGTTCGTAATTGTCAAAAACTATATGAAAGATATTTTGTGGAAAATCCATCTGCTGTCACGTGTTTTCATAAGAAAACAAATTCCGCATGGAATATTGATATTTTTCGAAAAGAATACAATTGAAAATGATGTTTCAGTGTATTATCGGAGCTGGTCATATCTTTGGTGTGCCAGCAACATTCATTTGCTGTCAGTGGTTTATTTTTTTGCCACCAGTGAGGAGTCGAAATATAGGTCGTACGCGCGACGCAGGCCAACTACATGACTGTCGCGTCAGTCAGACTGACGAAAAGTGTAGAGAGCGCTTGGAGGCAAATCGTTTAAGAATTTCTCAAGCGCAGTCCATTATGGCGGATACAGTCGAGATGTTTTGCTCAGTGGAGGTTACGCACAAAATCATTCGGAACGTCGACAAAACGGACGGCAAAATGTGTCATAAATTTAGACAATATTTTTCACAGAGTACGGCGACCTGGTGCTATATTTAATGTACAATCAACAGTCGACGTCGCAATAATATTTGTTTATTTACCGATTTCGGCTTATGTTAAAGCCATCTTCAGAATTTTTTCCCCCTATGGCTAGCGCCTGCGGCTTCTCGGTTTTCCCGTAATGCCACGATCGTACACAGGTAACCAGAAACCGGCAAATAAATATTATTACGATCTCGACTGTTGATTTTAACACAGGCAAAATGCGTGTTACCGGTGGTGATCATATCTTTGGTGTGTTGCAAAGACTTAACTAAGTCAGTTCGTTGTAATTTGGCATGTTGCAGACATTCGGTTGATTTCAGTTCGTGGTTTATTTCTTTGGAAATAAAATTCATACAGCCCGAGTTCGACTCGGTCAGTTGGAGCTTACGCACAAATTAATTTGGAACATCGACAAAACAGACGGCCGATCTGAACGGTTGTCATTCAGACACGATCCAACAGTCGATTATGCCGTGCATGTATTCGTCGACTTCGGAACAATGGACAAGGCATGTCAACATTGCTGTGCTTCGAGGAACCGCCAAGATTATGTTGTGCAAGCGGAAAGGTCAAATTACCACAATTGACACCCTCACATGAGGCACTGGCATCACTGCTTCCTGGCCGAGAACCTCTATCGAAGCGTTTCTTGCGGGATACACAACGTACAACAGCCTAGCTGAAAATTTTTTGTTTCAGTTCACACAAATTCAAGGAAAGATTCGGTAGGACAAATCCCTTATCGACGAACTGAGTGACTAACAGAAAACGCACAGCCTAACCGACTGGAGATATACAATAAACACTTCCTGTTAAACCGGCTGCCAGAAAGAACATGCTAAGCTGTGTTGTGAAAATGTGTGGTTTTGTTTTCCTTTTCGCAGTAATTTTTAACAGAAGACAGGAATGTTGTCTTTATGGCTAACTTTATAATCCTACCTGTTTGTAGATTAAAACATGCGAAACGATGAAATTGAAGGTAAAATCCTCATAGATCCAGAAGTTGGAACGATCTCTCTTATACCCTATGTACTAATGATAATAACCGATTTACCCATATATTTCGACTTCTATTCGTAATCTAAGTTCCGTAGGTAATAACAATAAATAAATTCAGTATGAGGGCGGAGCAGGAGACGGACTGGGAAGAGGTGAGGGGGGGGGGGGTGAATGGATATAAAGAAGGGGAAAGAGGATCTAGACAGAGATGAGGAAGGAGGAGATGAGAGAGTGAGATAAGAGATATACAGGGTGGGGAGGAATGTGGTGTGATAGGGAGGGAGGAGGAGGGGGATAGAGAGAGGGGGAAGAAGGTGATTAGTATATATATCCAGTTCTTACATATATTTATAATCGCGGAGAATTGCCGGGTTCGCTAGTTACGAATGAAAATTATTCCATTTTTGACAAAGGTTCACTTAAAAACGAAAAATTTTAGCATTGCTGCTAAGGCTAATTGATATTTCGGTTTTTTGCTCGCAGATAGCGTCCCAGTATGCCCCCCTCGGGTTCCGATCAGGCGAATTTGGTGCCGAGGCATTAACGTCAGTTGATTACCATGCTCCTCAAGCTGCAGTACCACTGTTTTGGCTTTTTGGCACGAACAGTTTTCTTGCTGCAAGTTGCCATAGACGTCGGGGAGGGCATCGAGCATGAAGGGATGCACGTCGGCCGCCGTAGTCTTCACGTGATCCACATAACTCGTGTTAATTGTTAAAACTGTATTTTGACACAGACGGCCGCTGTGGCCGAGCGGTCCTAGGCGCGTCAGTCCGGAACCGCGCTGCTGCTACGGTCGCAGGTTCGAATCCTGCCACGCGCATGGATGTGTGTGATGTCCTTAGGTTAGGTTTAAGTAGTTCTAAGTTCTAGGGCACGGATGACCTCAGATGTAAAGTCCCATAGTGCTCAGAGCCATTTTTGAACCGAATTTGGGAAAAGAATGACATCGAATTTGGCAAAATAACGACACCGTATTTCCCCAAAAAGTTATACCCTAATTTGGCAAACCCGCCCTTGCAAAAAAATAACGTCGAATGCGGCATAAAAAGAACCGAATGTATTGAAATGATAACATCAATTTTAGCTAATATTAACGAATTTGGCTGAAGTGACAACTAATTTGGCAGTAATAACAATGAATCTGGCAAAACATAACACCGACTTTTGTAAAAGATAACACCGAACTGGACAAAAGCAACAGCGAATTTGGCAGTGAAATACCCATTGTTCGCTGTCCGTACCCACAGCATAATATTCTCCCACCGGCCTGCGTCCTTGGCGCGGTGCCCGTTCCGAGCAGCAGTGGGCCGGAAAACGACTGTCGACATGGCGTTACAAGAAGCCTGACGGTTCCATTCATCCACGCTCCACTCTCAAACCTGAGTCCACTGCAATCGTGAATGACGATGTCTCTGTATCAACACGGCTCACGTAGGGGTCGCATGTTGCTGAGCCCCATTTTTCAGAATGGATTAGCCGAGCGGCCTAGGGCGCTGCAGTCATGGATTGTGCGGCTGGTCCCGGCGGAGGTTCGAGTCCTCCCTCGGGCATGGCTGTGTGTGTTTGTCCTTAGGATAATTTAGGTTAAGCATTCTGTAACCTTAGGTTCAAAAATAACTCTGAGCACTATGGGACTTAACATCTATGGTCATCAGTCGCCTAGAACTTAGAACTACTTAAACCTAACTAACCTAAGGACAGCACACAACACCCAGCCATCACGAGGCAGAGAAAATCCCTGACCCCGCCGGGAATCGAACCCGGGAACCCGGGCGTGGGAAGCGAGAACGCTACCGCACGACCACGAGATGCGGGCTGTAAGCTTAGGCACTGATGACCTTAGCAGTTAAGTCCCACAAGATTTCACACACATTTGAACATTTTGTACCTGTACTTACATTGAATGTATTCTGGCGCCCGAACTGCCACAAATCGCTGTCTATCATGTCTTACATAGCGGGCAAGCCTCCGATCTCTGCATTCTGTCTGGTGCACTGACTACCAACATTGCGCAGTGTTTAGCACACTGGACTCGCATTCGGAAGGACGACGGTTCAAACTCGTGTCCGGCCATCCTGATTGATGTTTTCCGTCATTTCCCTAAATCGCTTCGGACAAATACCGGGATGGTTCGTTTCAAAGGGCACGACCGAGTTCCCTCCCCTTCCTTCTGTGGGACCGATGACCTCGCTGTTTGGCCCCCTCCCCCACCAAATCAACCAACCAACCGAGCTATTCATGGTTCCACGACTTTCAACCATTTTCCGTGGATGCTCACGACAGTTGTATGACAACAGCTCAAAAATGGTTCAATTTGCTCTGAGCACTATGGGACCTTACATCTGAGGTCATCAGCCCCCTGGAACTTAGAACTACTTAAACCTAACTAACCCAAGGACATCACACACATCGATGCTCGAGGCTGGATTCGAACCTGCGATAGTAGCGATCGCGCGGTTCCAGACTGAAGCACTTAGAACCGCTCGGTCAGTGCGGCCGGCTATGACAACAGCAATAGAGACAGAATACCATAGACGGGCAGCACCGCAACCAGATGGAGCAGCTAATGGATGCTCTGCAAATCACACTTAAGTCCCTGGCAGAGGGTTCGTCGTACCATTTTCACAGTTATTCTCTATTATTCCACTCTCAAACAGCGCGTGGAAAAAACGAACACCTACATCGTGCGAGCTCTGATTTACCTTTCTTTAAAATTATGATGATCGTTTCTACGTATATACGTCGGCTTCAACAAATTATTTTTCGCATTCGGAGGGGAAATTTGGTGACAGAAATTTCGTGAGAAGATCTCGCCGCAACGAGAAATGCTTTAGTTTTAATGATGTCCATCCCGAATCCTGTATTATGTCCATAAACCCCCCTCCCCTATTTCTCAACAGTACGAAACAAGCTGTTCTTCTATGAACTTTCTCGATGTACTCCGCTAATCCTATGGGGTAAAGATCCTACACCACACGGCAGTAATCCAAAACGGGACGGGCAAGCGTAGTGTAGGCAGTCTCTTTAGTAGATCCGGTTCAATTTACAAGTGCTCTGCCAATAAATTGCAGTCTTTGGTTATTTCCAATTTAAGTTGTTCGTAATCGTAATTCCTAGGTATTTATTTGAATTTATGACCTTTACATTTGATTGATTCATCGTGTAAGCCATGTTTAACGGATTTCTTTTAGCACTCATGTGGATGACCTCACACTTCTCATTGTCCACGGTCAGTTACCAATTTTCGCAACAAACTGATACCTTATCTAAATCGTTTCGCAATTGGTCTTGATATTCCCATGACTTTACTAGGCGATAAGCGACACCATCATGTGCAAACATCCTAAGACGGCTGCTCAGATTGCCTCCAAAGTCTTTTATATAAATAAAAAACAGCGGAAGGCGTACACCGTTACCTTGGGAAATGACCGAAATCCCTTTTGTGTTACTCGATGACTTTCCGTGAATTACTACAAACTGTGACCCCACAAATCCAGTCGCATAACTCAGACGATATTCCATAAGCATGCAATTTTATTAAAAGCCGCTTGTGTGGTACCGCGTCGAACCTTCCGGAAATCTAGAAATATGGAATCAATCTTAAATTAAGGTATGCAGGAGAGCTTCTGCGAAGTTTGGGAGGTATTAGACGAGGTACTGGCAGAATTACAACTGTGAGGAGGGGTCGTAAGTCGTACTTGGATAGCTCAGTTGCTAGAGCACTTGCCCGCGAAAGGCAAAGGTCCTGAGTTCCAGTCTCGGCCCAGCACACAGTTTTAACCTGCCAGGAAGTTACATAGCAGCGCACACTCCGCTGCAGAGTGAAAATTTCATTCTGGAATCTGAAATTACTAGTCGATAGCAATCAACACTTTGTGTTAGTAAAGTGTGTTTCACGAGAACGATTTTTTCTAAATCCTTACAGCATATGTTCTAAAATCCTGCTGCAGTTCGACTTTAATAATATGGACCTGCAATTTAGTGGCTTACTGCTACAACATTTCATGAATATTGGTGTGACCTGTGCAAGTTTCCAGTCTTTGGATACGTATCTCTCGTCGAGCGAGCGGTTGTATATGATTTTTAAGTATGGAGCTGTTGCATCAGCACACTCGGAAAGGAACCTTTTTTCGTTGTTTCTGTAACTGTGTTCTGACCTGTTTTGTGTACCAAGGGGCAAACTAATCAGACGTCCACCATGTTTTCTGAAGTCAAAACAAAGAGGTGTGGTACTTGACGGTGCGTAAATAAACTTCAAAACTGCAACTTTAGCTTTTATTAATAAATATTACCTAAGTGTATAGCACACTAACAGCTTGTATACGCCGTCTACTCGCAGTGTCAGTAGCTTTCATTTAAATACTGTAACCACAGATGGTCACTAGCAGAGCATTTACAAGAAAAATGGATGGATCTTCCTGTGTTTTAGCACACCCTTTTCTACAGAAAACTTTCGAAGAACAACAATCATTTCAGAGAAGAACGTTCTACCGAAAGATTACGTTAATTTCGATCTTATGTATCTTTCATTCAACGCAAAAACTGTGTTGCACTGAACAAGGAGACATCACATCACACAGGAAGTTCAAATGGTTCTGAGCACTATGGGACTTAACATCTGTGGTCATCAGTCCCCTAGAACTTAGAACTACTTAAACCTAACCAACCTAAGGGCATCACACACATCCATGCCCGAGGCAGGATTCGAACCTGCGACCGTAGCAGTCGCGCGGTTCCGGACTGCGCGCCTAGAACCGCTAGACCACCGCGGCCGGCCACACAGCAAGTACGAGGATTGGAACTTTAATAGTGGCAACTGTTTATTTACAGCACGTACAAAATAGATACATGTTTATGTTTTACTGACATTCACAGTAGTCACCAGCATTGTGTATAAGCCGCTGCCCGCGATGTGGAAGTCGTAGGATTCTCTTAGCAGTGCCAGTTGTGTTGACAGTTCGAGCGGCGCGGTCTATTGCCCGACGAATTTGTAGCAGTTCTGAAGCGAATGCCGTGAAGTGTTTCCTTCAGTTTAGAAATCGAGTTGAACTCACGGGGGCTTGGGGAGTGCAGTAGGTGGTATAGCGCTTAGCAGCCCCATCAGTCAGACAAATCAGTAACAGCTTGCACTGTACGTGCCTTGAGCATTGTCCAGCAAAATGATGGCCAGGTCCTGCAAAAAGTGTCATCACTTCTGTCTCTATGCTGTTCATTTTTGGAACACGAACTACGGCCAGCTGACCATCATTTTGCAGGACAATGCTCAGGCACGTACAGTGCAAGCTGTTACTGATTTGTTTGACTGATGGGGTTGCTAAGTGCTATACCACCTACTGCAAAAAATGGTTCAAATGGCTCTGAGCACTATGGGACTCAACTGCTGAGGTCATTAGTCCCCTAGAACTTAGAACTAGTTAAACCTAACTAACCTAAGGACATCACAAACATCCATGCCCGAGGCAGGATTCGAACCTGCGACCGTAGCGGTCTCGCGGTTCCAGACTGCAGCGCCTTTAACCGCACGGCCACTTCGGCCGGCTCCACCTACTGCAATCCCCAGACTTAAGCCCTCGTGAGTTCAACTCGATTTCTAAACTGAAGGAATCAATTCACGGCATTCGCTTCAGAACTGCTACAAATTCGTCGGCCAATAGACCGCGCCGCTCGAACTGTCAACACAACTGGCACTGCTGAGAGTATCCTACGACTTCCACATCGCTGGCAACGCGTTATACACAATGCTGGTGACTACTCTGAAGGAGAGTAAAACTTTGAAACACGTATCTATTTTGTACGAGCTGTAAATAAATAGTTGCCACTATTAAAGTTCCCTCGTATATTACGATCTAAGCCAAGTCGAATGTGTAATGAAGTTTTTGATTGATAGTAAGTTTATTAAAATAATGGCCTGTATACAGGGTGGTCAATTGATAGTTTTCGGGACAAATATCTCACGGAATAAGCATCAAACGATAAAAACTACAAAGAAAGAAACTCGTATAGCTTGAAGGGGAAACCAGATGGCGCTATGGTTGGCCCGCTGGATGCGCTGCCATAGGTCAAACGGATATCAACTGCGTTTTTTTTTAATAGGAATCCCAATTTTTTATTACATATTCGTGCACTACGTAAAGTAATATGAATGTTTTAGTTGGACCACTTTTTTCACTTTGTGATAGATGGCGCTGTAATAGTCACAAAAGTATAAGTACGTGGTATCACGTAACATTCCGCCGGTGCGGACGGTATTTGCTTCGTGATACATTACCCGTGTTAAAATGGACCGTTTACCAATTGCGGAAAAGGTCGCTATCGTGTTGATGTATGGCTATTGTGATCAAAATGCCCAACGGGCGTGTGCTATGTATGCTGCTCGGTATCCTGGACGACATCATCCAAGTGTCCGGACCGTTCGCTGGATAGGTACGTTATTTAAGGAAACTGGAAGTGTTCAGCCACATGTGAAACGTCAACCACGACCTGCAACAAATGATGATGCCCAAGCAGGTGTTTTTGCTGCTGTCGCTGTTAATCCGCACATCAGTAGCATACAAATTGAGCGAGAACCGGGAACCTCAAAAACGTCGGTGTCGAGAATGCTACAGCAACATCGATTGCACCCGTACCATATTTCTATGCACCAGGAATTGCATGGCGACGACTTTGAACGTCGTGTACAGTTCTGCCACTGGGCACAAGAGAAATTACGGGATGATGACAGATCTTTTTAACGCGTTCTATTTAGCGAGGAAGCGTTATTCAGCAACAGCGGCAACGTAAACCGACATAATATGCACTATTGGGCAACTGAAAATCCACGATGGCTGCGACAAGTGGAACATCAGCGACCTTGGCGGGTTAAAGTATGGTGCGGCATTATGGGAGGAAGGATAATTAGTCCCCATTTTATCGATGGAAATCTAAATGGTGCAATGTATGATGATTTTCTACGTAATGTTCTACCGATGTTACTACAAGATGTTTCACTGCATGACAGAATGGCGATGTACTTCCAACATCATGGATGTCCGGCACATAACTCGCGTGTGGTTGAAGCGATATTGAATAGGATATTTCATGACGGGTGGATTGGTCGTCGAAGCACCATACCGTGGCCCGCACGTTCACCGGATCTGACGTCCCCGGATTTCTTTCTGTGGGGAAAGTTGAAGGATGTTTGCAATTGTGATCCACCGACAACGCCTGACAACATGCGTCAGTGCATTGTCAGTGCATGTGCGAACATTACGGAAGGCGAACTACTCGCTGTTGAGAGGAATGTCGTTACACGTATTGCCAAATGCATTGAGGTTGACGGACATTATTTTGAGCATTTATTGCATTAATGTGGTATTTCCAGGGAATCACGCTGTAACAGAATGCGTTCTCAGAAATGATAAGTTCACAAAGGTACACGTATCACATTGGAACAACGGAAATAAAATGTTCAAACGTACCTACGTTCTGTATCTTAATTTTAAAAACCTACTTGTTACCAACTGTTGGTCTAAACTTGTGAGCCATATGCTTGTAACTATTACAGCGCCATCTATCATAAAGCGAAGAAAGTGGTCAAACTAAAACATTCATATTTCTTTACGTACTACACGAATATGTAATAAAAAATGGGGGTTCCTAATTTTAAAAATAACGCAGTTGATATCCGTTTGACCTATGGCAGCGCCATCTAGGAGACCAACCATAGCGGCAACTGGTTTTCCCCTTCGAGCTAGACAAGTTTAGTTCTTTGTAGTTTTTTCGTTTGACGCTTATTTCGTGAGATATTTGGCCCGGTCACGATCAATGGATCACCCTGTAGTACCTAGTGTTTCACATGAATGAGACTACTATGCTTACATACCGTTAGATATAGAGCCTAATTGTGCCAGATTACGTAGTAGACCCCCTTACATTTTTCGTAGTTTATTTATGATATATGTATGTAATTACATCACGCCATTGGATGATTGCCCATTGTCCAATATACGTTTTCTGAATTTACTTCAAATGGTTCAAATGGCTCTGAGCACTATAGGTTTTAACATCTGAGGTCATCAGTCCCCTTGAACTTAGAAGTACTTAAACTTAACTAACCCAAGGACATCACACACATCCATGCCCGAGGCAGGATTCCAACCTACGACCGTAGCGGTCGCGCGGTTCCAGACTGAAGCGCTTAGAACCGCTCGGCCACACCGGCTGGCCTGAATTTACTCCGAGGTTTTAGCTTTTATGCGTTAAATATATTAAAATGCGGTTAAATAAGGTGCAAGCGTAAACATTAGGCTTTGCTACAGTTGAATCTCACCACAACCAAGATATCAGATGTGGTGTGGTGGCGGGAGGGTGGAGGGGGAGGGATTTCCAATATCGCACTTTAGCGCCGTGACTGCCCTTCTATATTTGATTTCTAAGATTCAGTACCAGATTAATTTACACTTCGCACATTATCCTTATCTACGCGTTTATCGGATGCTATAATTTAAAATATTTATGTACCTGTTGTAGATCCAGACTTTGGAAAATAACTGTCTACATATAAAATTATTTGAAAATTGATGCACAGAGTAATTTGTACCTTATACTTTACATATATTGGGCTCCTCTCACAGTTTATAATTTAAAACAAATATCTATCTCTTCATAGGGAACAACAGACCTTTCCGCCTGTAGTTCTTACTTTGTTATGCGAGAACATACTTCATTTAGTTGCCAGAAAATAACAAGAACAGTTGTTAAAGTAATGCGTGTTTCAACTGATAACAGTCAGACCCCGGTAGCTGAGTGGTCAGCGCGACACCGGCTGGGTCGGAAATTTTCTCCGCTCAGGGTGTTGTGTTGTCCTCCTCATCATCATTTCAACCCCATCGACGCGCAAGTCGCCGAAGTGGCGTCAAATCGAAAGACTTGCAGTCGGCGAACGGTCTACCCGACGGGAGGCGCTAGTCATATGACATTAATTAAATCCCCACGCGGGTACGAGCTACGTGGTACCAGATTGTGAACGGGAGAGTTGTAACACGACAAAGGCTGCATGCTATTGGGATGACGGATTCCCCCCTTTGCCCACGTTGCCACCTCGTGGGTACTGACGAACACCGTTTCGCATGTGGATCGGCGTTAGAGGTGTGACTGCTAGTGCAGAAGATCCTCACCTGCTACCTACCTCGCACAATCGAGCTACGGCTCCTCCTGTGTCCGGATAATACATATTTCCCTTGTCGTAACTGAAAGACGCCTTTATCCTAATAATAATAACAGAAAAAAACGAATCAAAACAAAAAAAAATAAAGGTAAAAGGTTCACTTCCAGTTGCTTTCAGTTTTTTTTCACTCGTTTTCTAGAAGATTATGGGCCTTTCTTATTCATCTAATAAAAGTATTATCTCAAAAAAAGAGGTTAACGTAAAAAAATGTGGTTAGCACACTGTACTCGCATTCAGGAGGCCGAGCGGTCTCAGGCGCTGCAGTCATGGACTGTACGGCTGGTCCCGGCGGAGGTTCGAGTCCTCCCTCGGGCATGAGTGTGTGTGTTTGTCCTTAGGATAATTTAGGTTAGGTAGTGTGTAAGCTTAGGGACTGATGACCTTAGCAGTTAAGTCCCATAAAATTTCACACGCATTTGAACATTTTTGTACATATGGGAGGACGATGGTTCAAATCCCCTTCCGACCCTCCAGATTTAGGTTGCTTGAGATTTTCCTAAATCGCGTAAGGCAAATGACGAGATCGTTCCTTTGGAAACGTCACGGCCGATTTCCTTCCCCATCTTTCAACAATTCGAGCACGTTTTCCATATCCTTTTTCCTTCATTCTCCAAGGTGGATGGAAGAAGGTATTTCGTATTGTAACATGAATCAGTCTTTTCCCGTGCCAGTCTTGTATGAAACTGTTTAAATGCCCCTGTGGGCGTTGTAAGTAATGTAATTTTGGTTTTCTTTTTTTGAGGTACATACAGTCAAGAAAAAAAATAAATAAAAAAAGAAGTGGTCAGCGCGACAGAATGTCAATCCTAAGGACCCGGGTTCGATTCCCGGCTGGGTCGGAGATTTTCACCGCTCAGGGACTGAGTGTTGTGTTGTCCTCAAAATAACCACTTCATCCCGATCGATGCGCAAGTCGCCGAGGTGACGTCAAATCGAAAGACTTGCACCCGGCGAACGGTCTACCCGACGGGAGGTCATTTATTTTAACTGACAAAAACTATATCATACAAAAAAGACATAATCGACCGTTCCTTGCAACCAGCAACTAAATTTTCAGTCACTTGAGCCTCACTTCTTTCCCTAACCATCCGCATCATTAACGTCTGTCTGTACGTCACAGTCTACCCCGATAGCTGAGTGGTCAGCGTGACGGATTGCCGTCCTACGGGCCCGGGTTCGATTCTCGGCTGCTTCGGAGATTTTCACAGTTCAGGGACTGGGTGTTGTGTTGTCTTCATCATCATTTCATCCCCATCTGGCGCGTGTTAAAATGGACCGTATACCAACTGCGGAAAAGGTCGATATCATGTTGATGTATCGCTATTGTGATCAAAAAATGCCCAACGGGCGTGTGCTATGTATGCTGCTCGGTATCCTGGACGACATCATTCAAGTGTGCGGACCTTTCGCCGGATAGTTACGTTATTTAAGGAAACAGGAACTGTTCAGTCACATGTGAAACTTAAACCACGACCTGCAACAAATGATGATGCCCAAGCAGGTGTTTTAGCTGCTGTCGCGGCTAATCTGCACATCAGCAACATACAAATTGAGCGAGAACCGGGAACCTCAAAAACGTCGGTGTTGAGAATGTTACAGCAACATCGATTGCACCCGTACCATATTTCTATGCACCAGGAATTGCATGCCGACGACTTTTAACGTCGTGTACAGTTCTGCCACTGGGCACAAGAGAAATTACGGGACGATAACAGATCTTTTGCAGGCGTTCTATTTAGCGAGGAAGCGTCATTCACCAACAGCGGTAACGTAAACCGACATAATATGCACTACTGGGCAACGGAAAATCCACGATGGCTGCGACAAGTGGAACATCAGTGACCTTGGCGGGTTAATGTACGGTGCGGCATTATGGGAGGAAGGATAATTGGCCACCATTTTAACGATGGCATTTTAAATGGTTAAAATGGCTCTGAGCACTATGGGACTCAACTTCTGTGGTCATCAGTCCCCTAGAACTTAGAACTACCTAAACCTAACTAACCTAAGGACATCACACACATCCATGCCCGAGGCAGGACTCGAACCTGCGACCGTAGCAGTCGCGCGGTTCCGGACTGAGCGCCTTAACCGCGAGACCACCGCGGCCGGCTCTAAATGGTGCAATGTATGCTGATTTCCTACGTAACGTTCTACCGATGTTACTACAAGAAGTTTCACTTCATGACAGAATGGCGATGTACTTCAAACTTGATGGATGTCCGGCACATAGCTCGCGTGCGGTAGAAGCGGTATTGAATAGCATATTTCATGACAGGTGGATTGGTCGTCGAAGAACCATACTGTGGCCCGCACGTTCACCGCATCTGACGTCCCCGGATTTCTTTCTGTGGGAAAGTTGAAGGATATTTGCTATCGTGATCCACCGACAACGCCTGACAACATGCGTCAGTGCATTGTCAGTGCATGTGCGAACATTACGGAAGGCGAACTACTCGCTGTTGAGAGGAATGTCGTTACACGTATTGCCAAATGCATTGAAGTTGACTGACATCATTTTGAGCATTTAGTGCATTAATGTGGTATTTACAGGTAATCACGCTGTAACAGCATGCGTTCTCAGAAATGATAAGTTCACAAAGGTACACATATCACATTGGAACAACGGAAATAAAATGTTCAAACGTACCTACGTTCTGTATTTTAATTTTAAAAACCTACTTGTTACCAACTGTTCGTCTAAAATTGTGAGCCATATGTTTGTGACTATTACAGCGCCATCTATCACAAAGCGAAAAATGTCCAACGAGAAACTTCATATTTCTTTACGTACTACACGAATATGTAATGAAAAATGGGGGTTCCTATTTTAAAAAAAACGCAGTTGATATCCGTTTGACCTATGGCAGCGCCACCTAGCGGGCCAACCATAGCGCATCTGGTTTCCCCCTTCAAGCTAGACGAGTTTCGTTCTTTGTAGTTTTTTCGTTTGACGCTTATTTCGAGAGATATTTGGCCCGGTCACGATCACTGGACCACCCTGTATATACAGGATGACGTGAACTACTTCGTGAGTGGTCTTATGGAATTTGCGACACTCCTGTAGAGACAAAGGCAAATCTGCTGGCACGAGTTCTGACAGCGGCAGTGGAAACTGAAGAGACACTAGGTGGGACGGACAGTAAGTACCAGAACGTCCTTCGTAGGCACAGTGTCTGTAACAACGTTCGTGGTCGCCGTATCGAGCCGCTGTTGTAATGCATCACCACTGTTCTGTAGGTACCGGGAGCTGGTTTGTTTGGAATAATGTAAACACATAATGTGTACGTGTTAATATAAATGTACTTAAGTGATGGATGTTTCGTTATGTTTCCTTTCGGCTTGTTACCTAATGATTGTACTGCGTCACGCCTAATTTAATTCCTATAGCAGAAGTGGATGAGTTAAACATCTGGATAGAAACCGTCGTAGAACGGAAGCGGTTCATTTGCAGACATGGATCCCTATTCATAATATTATTTAGTCACTCGCCTGTACCAGTCCTAGAAGTTTGTAACGGGAGCTTAATTCTTGGCAATTCAGCAGAATGTCGTGTTAGTATTTATTGTATACAATTTAATTTTTTTCTTTTCGGCCTTTAAATTAATTACGTCGCTTATCGAATACGTAACGATGAAGCATAGCGCCTAGTACGACCAGCGTCTTCAAAACTAATGCCCTTGTTTTTTTTTTTTTTTGTTTTTTTTTTTTTTTTTTTTTTTTTTTTTTTTGTCGTTGCGGACGTCGCAAGACATCCTGATCCTGTTCAAGTTCGGTGGTTTATCCTTCCACTCAGTTTTTTTATTACAGAGGCCAACCGGCTCTCTGACCGAACACGCTGAGCTACCGTGCCGGCTGTAACCACGACTCACGCCCCGTCCTCACAGCTTTAATTCCGCCAGTACCTCGTCTCCTACCTTCCAAACTTAACAGAAGTTCTCCTGCGAAATTTGCAGGACTAGCACTACCGGAAGAAAGAATATTGCGGAGGCAAGCCTTGGGGATGGTTCTAGAATGAAATTTTCACTCTGCACCGGAGTGTGCGCTGATTTTGAAACTTCCTGGCACATTAAAACTGTGTGCCGAACCGAGACTCGAACTCGGCACACAGTTTTAATCTGCCAGGAAGTTTCAAAATCAGCGCACACTTCGCTGCAGAGTGAAAATTTCATTCTAATACTCTTGTTACTTAAGTAAAGCTGGGACACGTTAAGTAATGCATGATGCCTTAAAACATAGGGTGGTGTCGATTCAACGAGTTTTCCGAGGTTTTAACAGCATTCACTTAATACACGTGGCAAAATTTAGAAATTTTAATATGTATAACACAAGTACACGACGAATACGTCTCACAGCATCTTACACCACTACAGCTGTCGTCATATTTCTCGTTTTATTAACGTTCATTTCTTGTATATTTCGGCGAAGTAAAAAAAAAAGAGATATATCGTCAGTTTACCAAGCTTCGAACGAAAAACTTTTTTGTTTATCCTATTGCACAAAACTAATGAAGACTGTGAAACGAGGATCCCGCAGCAAAGCAAGTAAATCTGTAAGAGCCATCTGAAACTGCGTTTATGGGAAATCCGAAACCTTTAATGGTATGATTCAAATAAACTTTTTTAAACCGTACGTGCGGCTGTTTTAGATTACACTAGCCAACAATGAAAATGTATCAAAAATAATTAATTATTATGTGTCTCCATCAACTGAGTTGAAAAACACCGTAAAAATGACACATTAGCTCTTGCATTGGAGATAAAGTGACATATCATTTTTATAGTCAACATTTTCAGTTTGGGGAGAATTTTGTTTTCGGAGCTGGCACACTTGTCCAATAACAAAACACAGATGCTCTTAAGCTGTTGTTTCACATAGTTTCTGCAGTAATTAATGCAGAATTTCTGGTTTTAGAGTGCTTTTGTAGTGCAAAATACATAAAAATGCCACGAAAATGTGTAAATAAGGTAATTTTTGTTACATTTGTGGTGAAATAGAATTCTCCTCACAGAAACGCAGTCTGCCGCCTTTTTTGAAGAATGCCTATCAACATTATTTCAGTATGAAAGTAGGGGCCAGGGTAAGCCTTTGGCTCCACATATATGTTGCAACGCATGTTTAGTTATATTTTGAGAATGGCTGAAAAATAAGAAACGATCTATGGCTTTTGCTGTGCCTGTGGTTTGGTGGTAACCTACAAACCATGCAAATGACTGCTATTTCTACTACCTATAAAGACAGGGTTGCCTATGAAGAAAAGAAGAACAGTTCAGTATCCGAATTTTCGATCTGCTAATCGACACACTCCGCATTCAGATAGTTTACCAGATCCTAGTCTACCCGAAAATTGTGTGTTTGAAGTAGAAAATGAAGACAGTGCGGAACAAGAAGAAGAAAAAGAACCAAACAAGCCTTCCACATCCCGTGACCCTGATTTTGAGGGGAAAGATGATAAACTACACAGATTGAGTCAAGCGGAATTGAGTGATCTCATTAGAGACATTGACCTGTCAAAGGAGAAGGCAGAAATTCTTGGGTCTCGACTTCAACAAACGAATGTTCTCGAAAGTGATGTCACAGCCTCACAGTACAGAAAACGTCACATGGACCTGCTTTCCTTTGTGGAGAAGAAAAACAATCTTGTTGTTTGCCGCGACATTAATCTTTGAATCTGAATCATTATCCTTAGATGCTATTCAAAGACTCCTCCAAGCTTTATTATTTTCGGCCATAATGGGTGTGTTTGTGAACTGTGACTGTGTGGGATAGTTATTTATTTGTAATTTCTCCTACCAGTCACTTTTTTATTTTACAGAGAAATTCTCTGTATGTATAAACTACTGATGGTGAACAGAACATGTTCTAAACGCGTCGTATACGCTAGATTAAACATAAAACAAAAAATGAAAAAGTGACTAGTAGCAGAAATTACAAATAAATAATAATCCTCCAAGCTTAGTTTGAAAGCTGTGTTACTTCACAATGGCAACCATTTTTCTTCTGTTCGAAAATGGTTCAAATGGCTCTGAGCACTATGGGACTCAACTGCTGTGGTCATCAGGCCCCTAGAACTTAGAACTACTTAAACCTAACTAACCTAAGGACATCACACACGTCCATGCCCGAGGCAGGATTCGAACCTGCGACCGTAGCAGTCGCACGGTTCCGGACTGCGCGCCTAGAACCGCGAGACCACCGCGGCCGGATTTCTTCTGTTCCTGTTGGTCTTGCAGTTCACATGAAGGAGACATATACATATATGACAGCCCTCTTGGACTCAATCAAATATCATGAACACAAAAGGAAAGTCTGTTATTATCCAAAATCCATTACCATACTCTTAGGAATGGAACTGGGATAAACAAACCATTTCTGCCTCTTATGTTTGTGGGGCAGTAGGGATAGGAAATCGCAATATATTAAAGCAGTCTTGCCCTCAATAAATCTTAACCAGAGCGAGAAAAATGTCGTTGCCCAGCCTCTCGTGGACCCAAAAGATGTTCTTCCTCCAGCCCTGCATATCAAGCTGGGTTTGATGAAAAATGTTTTCAAAGGTATGAACCAAGAAGAACGGACCTTTAAGTAAATAAGAGAGAAATTTCCGAAATTAAGTGATACAACAGTTAAGGAAGGTACTTTTATCGGGCCACAAATTCGAGAATTTGTAAAGGATCATCATTTGACCAAATTTTGGAAGGGAAAGAAAAAGAAGCTCGGGAAGCCTTCAAGGGAGTTGTTCGTGCATTTTTAGGTAACAAGAGATATGATAACTACACTGAGTAGGTGACAGTGTTCCTACAAAAATACCATAACCTTGGATGCAACATGTTCTCTAAAGTCCATTTTCTCCATTCCCATTTAGACTTTTTCCCTCCTAGTTGTGGAGCAGTCAGTGATGAACACGGAGAAAGATTCCATCAGGACATTTCTGTTATCGAACAAAGATATTAGGGCCATTGGAATGAAGCAGTGCATGCGAATTACGGTTGGTCTATGTGTAGGAATGCTCCAGAACTCCGTTACGGGAAGCAAGCTAAAAGACGACGATCTCACGTAGCCACCATATGATTCTCTACAGACCCAAACACTTGCGAAGAATTTCGGAAATTTAGAACTCTTAAAGTGTAATTACCATCTAAAAAAATTCAAATGCGCATTCAGTGTTGTTAGCATATGTAATTAAAATGTATCTTTTTCTCTTAATCCGTTAATGTAAAATACTTCCACCTAGTGTGAACCACAGAAACTAGAGCTAAGGAAAATTTTTCATTCTCATATTCATTTTCCTCGACCCAACATTAGTAAGAATTGATTCATGAAGAGCAGGAAACATTCAAAAAAAAATTTTTTTTTGGTTGGTCAGTGTTATCAACCTTATAATAAAGATGCATGTGTCACTAAATAGTGTGAGTGACTGGGTGTTGTGTGTGTTACAGGGGATCTGCAGGTGCCGGAGAGTCTCCAGTGGAGCAGATCGGAAATGGATGGAGGTGAGTCGTCAGCTTTCTTTTATTCAAGAAAAAATGATATGGTACGAAGTGCCAATGCAGTAGTGTACAAGTAAATTTCTTTTATCCTGTGTTATATAATCATGTTGTGGAACTATTGCACTGGGATTTTGTATCATACCTTTGTTTTATAATCAATGTACACGGAAAAAATTTTTATCGTGTGGTACGTACACTGCGCAACAAAATGAAAGGATCACTTTTTAATAACGCCGTAACTGTCTCCCATAGCGACGCATATTTGGCTCAAAGGTGGCAGCAACCTTCCTCTGTAGTGCTGCTAAAGGCTACAGGCTGACGCGTTGCGATCTTACCCTTCGCCTCAACGATGCTTCGAACAGAAAGGTGTCGGCGTACGCGGAAAAAAAAAAGAAGCTCAGAATTTCCTGTGAACTTTAAGGTGGGTTCATGTCACATTCACACCAAATTTCACAATCCTGCGTAAAGACACCGTGAACGTGTCATACCATGAACAGACCATCACATCCCTCCTACCCACAATTCACTCCTGCTTTTGTCACTTCTGTGAAATCACACGGTTTACTTGTGGGTAGCCGAGGGAAACATTTCAGACACACGGCCGCTCGGAATCGACATGAAAAGGCTTCGGTGGGTAGCGTTGAGGGCGTCAATGAAAGCACACCTTATCTTTCGGCGTGCACATATACACATTTCGCGGTTTGCAGTGCGGTATGGTGTGGTGTGCGAGAGAATGACGTTCTTCGCAACGTCTGACACGGTTGCCACCCCGTGGCCGATTCAACCGTACATTCAAGGCAACGTGGGGCTTATCTTTCGGCGTGCACTTATACACATTTCGCGGTTTGCAGTGCGGTATGGTGTGGTGTGCGAGAGAATGACGTTCTTCGCAACGTCTGACACGGTTGCCACCCCGTGGCCGATTCAACCGTACATTCAAGGCAACGTGGGGCTACTAACACACTGAACGTGATATGACCACTTTGGAGAACATGTTTTTTGCTCGAGTATCATGTCGTTTTTGGAAACCCAGAATCTACTATGTAGGAATCAACATGGATTCGTGAAACAGCGATCGTGTGAGACCCAACTCGCTTTATTTGTTCATGAGACCCAGAAAATATTAGATACAGGCTCCCAGGTAGATGCTATTTTTCTTGACTTCCGGAAGGCGTTTGATACAGTTCCGCACTGTCGCCTGATAAACAAAGTAAGAGCCTACGGAATATCAGACTAGCTGTGTGGCTGGATTGAAGAGTTTTTAGCAAACAGAACACAGCATGTTGTTCTCAATGGAGAGACGTCTACAGACGTTAAAGTAACCTCTGGCGTGCCACAGGGGAGTGTTATGGGACCATTGCTTTTCACAATATATATAAATGACCTAGTAGATAGTGTCGGAAGTTCCATGCGGCTTTTCGCGGATGATGCTGTATATACAGAGAAGTTGCAGCATTAGAAAATTGTAGCGAAATGCAGGAAGATCTGCAGCGAATAGGCACTTGGTGCAGGGAGTGGCAACTGTCCCTTAACATAGACAAATGTAATGTATTGCGAATACATAGAAAGAAGTATCCTTTATTATATGATTATATGATAGCGGAACAAACAGTGGTAGCAGTTACTTCTGTAAAATATCTGGGAGTATGCGTGCGGAACGATTTGAAGTGGAATGATCATATAAAATTAATTGTTGGTAAGGCGGGTACCAGGTTGAGATTCATTGGGAGAGTGCTTAGAAAATGTAGTCCATCAACAAAGGAGGTGGCTTACAAAACACTCGTTCGACCTATACTTGAGTATTGCTCATCAGTGTGGGATCCGTACCAGATCGGTTTGACGGAGGAGATAGAGAAAATCCAAAGAAGAGCGGCGCGTTTCGTCACAGGGTTATTTGGTAACCGTGATAGCGTTACGGAGATGTTTAATAAACTCAAGTGGCAGACTCTGCAAGAGAGGCGCTCTGCATCGCGGTGTAGATTGCTCGCCAGGTTTCGAGAGGGTGCGTTTCTGGATGAGGTATCGAATATATTGCTTCCCCCTACTTACACCTCCCGAGGAGATCACGAATGTAAAATTAGAGAGATTAGAGCGCGCACGGAGGCTTTCAGACAGTCGTTCTTCCCGCGAACCATACGCGACTGGAACAGGAAAGGGAGGTAATGACAGTGGCACGTAAAGTGCCCTCCGCCACACACCGTTGGGTGGCTCGCGGAGTATAAATGTAGATGTAGATGTAGAGAGCAGTGCGACATCAATTTCTGCTCTGGTAGACAGGGTGCAACCAGTAGGGACCGTTCAAAAGCATTCGACGAAATTTGGATCCGAAGTAGCAAGTAGGTTTTATACTTTTCCAGCGCTTCTGTTTCGCGCCCCTCTGTCGCATGTTCACGGGGGGCTGCAACGTTACCATGTGCGTGTATAAAGTGGCAAAAGGTCCATCTAAGTCTGACAGTTCAGTAGCACCATCTGTGCCACCACACACGTTTGTTCGGCATTTAAAAAATTTACCTGTCGGTAGCGATGACACTTAACTCTATACGATCAAAAGTATCCGGACACCGCCGAAAACATACGTTTTCATATTAGGTGCATTGTGCTGCCACCTACTGCCAGGTGCTCCATATCAGCGACCTCACGAGGGAACCTCCCCATCGCACCCCCCCCCCCCCCCCTCAGACGTAGTTATAAGTTGGCACAGTCGATAGGCCTTGAAAAACTGAACACAGGTCAATCGAGAAAACAGGAAGAAGTTGTGTGGAACTATGAAAAAAAAAAAAAGCAAAATATACAAACTGAGTAGTCCATGCGTAAGATAGGCAACATCAAGGATAGTATGTACTCAGGATCGCCGTGAGCAGCTGCGGAACGAGAGGTCCTTGGTTCAAGTCTTCCCTCGAGTAAAAAGTTGATTTTCGCAAAGTTATGATCTGTCCGTAACAAGTTTAGTGTCTGTGTTTTGCGACCGCACCGCAAAACGTGCGATTGTTATTGCAGTCGCGAGCTATATTTGCTGGACTCATATTGCCCACGGAATACATCTAACGTATTTAATGCACTCTCGTCCAAAGTAGCGAACAGTCAACTGCCAGCCACGCAGCCTCGTTAGCGGGAATACTCTCTCTTCCATGCGCTGTAGTCGACTGACGTCGTGTGTTTCGATGTTTGTTTAGGTGTAGCGTCCCCATACTACGGCGCAGTTACCTCGCATCGGAAGGACGGACGGACAGATAATAATTGTCCGAAAATAAAAAATTAAACTTTCCACTCGAAGGAAGATTTGAACCAAGGACCTCTCGTTCCGCAGCTGCTCACGCTAATCACGGGACCACGGCGCTCCTGAGCGCCAGCTCTCCTTGATTTTGCCTATCTTGCGCATGGACTACTCAGTTTGTATATTTTGCTTATTTTTTTTCATAGTTCCACACAACTTCTTCTTGTTTTATCGATTGATCTGTGTTCAGTTTTTCAAGGCCTATCCACTGTGCCAACTTACAACTAAATCTGAGGGGGGTGCGATGGGGAGATTCCCTTGTCAGTAGTCATTAGACATCTTGAGAGAGCAGAATGGGGCGCTCAGCGGAACTCACGAACTTCCAAGATGGTCAGGAGATTGGGTGTCACTTGTGTCATACTTCAGTACGCGAGATTTCCACACGCCTAAACATCCCTAGGTCCACTGTTTCCAATGTGATGGTGAAGTGGAAACGTGAAGGGACACGTACAGCACAACAGCGTACAGGCCGACCTCGTCTGTTGACTGACAGAGACCGCCGACAGTTGAAGAGGGTCGTAATGTGTAATAGGCGGACATCTATCCAGACTATCGCACAGGAATTCCAAATTGCATCAGGGTTCACTGCAACTACTATGACAGTTAGGGGGAAGGTGAGAGAACTTGGATTTCATGGTCGAGCGGCTGCTCATAGGTCACAAATCACGCCGGTAAATGCCAAACCACGCCTCGCTTGGTGTAAGGAGCGTAATCATTGAACGATTGAACAATGTAAAAGCGTTATGTGGGGTGACGAATGACGGTACACAATGTGGCGATCCGATGGCAGGGTGTGGGTATGGCGAATACACGTGAACGTCATCTGCCAGCGTGAGTAGTGCCAACAGTAAAATTCGGAGGCGGTGGTGTTACGGTTTTTTTCATGGAGTGGGCTAGCACCCCTTGTTGTTTTGCTTGGCACTATCGTAGCACAGGCCTAAATTGATGTTTTAAGTATCTTCTTGCTTCCCACTGTTGAAGAGTAATTCGGGGTTGGCGATTGCATCTTTCAACACGCTCGAGCACCTGTTCATAATGCACGGCCTATGGCGGACAATAACATCCCTGTAATGGACTGTCCTGCACAGAGTCCTGTAGAACACCTTTGGGATGTTTTGGAACGCCGACTTCGTGCCAGGCCTTACCGACCGACATCGATACCTCTTCTCACTGCAGCACTCCGTTAAGAATGGGCTGCCATTCCCGAAGGAACCATCTAGCATATGATTACACGTATGCCTGCGAGAGTGGAAGCCGTCATCAAGGCTAAAGGTGGGCCAACACCATACAGAATGCTAGTATTACCGATGGAGGGGGCCACGAACTTGTAAGTCATTTTCAGCCAGGTGTCCGGATACTTTTGATCACGTAGTGTAGTCTCGTGGCTGCTCTAAGACCTGTGTATTTAAGTAAGGCCTTCGAAATCCCCTAGGTGGGGTTTGCCTACCTTCATGTGCTAGAGAAGGTCGCGAAACTGGTGCTGAAGTTTCGGACAGCGACACTTTTAAAGTGCTCAACAAAGGTGCGAGGGTGGCACCCAGAGTATTGCCGAGTTGGGGATCTTAAGGGACCCTTTGCCAATTTATTCACGCACATAAATATCTAGCATAACATAACACCCCCACCCCCACCCCCCTCCTGTTATGTCGCCACAGGAGAGCTCTAAGCGCTCTAAACACAAGTGTTGAAAAAACATAAAACCACTATGATGCTTCAGATCACGTTCAAATTTCGTCGAATAGTTTTGAACGGTCGCTAGTGGCTCCATCTTGTATACCAGAGCAAAAACTGCGGTCGCGCTGCGCTCCAAAGGAGACACATTATGTACATTGAGGTTGCAGGTCGACTGTGTCCTTAGAGTAAGGCTGAATCGTCCAGTGGGTGTCTGCAGTGTCGAGTGTTGTCAACAACGTCGTCCAGTTGCTTATGCACTGGAAATATCGTTTTCTACAGTAAACTTTGTGGGAATCAACGTCCCAAGGGAAAGGGCGGTTTCATTGATGCACTTCGTGCCACCCCCTGAGGCCTTTTCTTGCCGATTGTGAGCGGCTGCGTGTCTGATATATTTCCCGCGTAATTTCAAAGCTGGGTGTCGTTTTTCTGACCTCCATCGTAGAGGCGGCAAAAGAGGGAATGAGTTGTGCGTAAGAGGACGATCGTGTGACACGTCCATTCGGTGCCAATGTGACATCATAACCCAGCTTACATGAACTTTTCAGCTGTGACCTTTTTTCGCGTGGGTCGACAGGTTGCTGCTTGCAGCGTCTCTGATCCCTAGGATGGCGTGGCAGGCGCCACGCTTAAACCTTTGAAGAGAAAGGTTGTAGGAACCTTTGTGCCAAATTTCAAACTTATACGTCGCTATGGGGGACAATTAACGAGTTTCTAAAAAGTGATCCTTTAATTTCATTGCGCAGCGTATTTACGTTGAAGAACTAGTGTGTTGGGACTTTGTATAATACCATACACTAGAGAGCCAAAGAAACTGGTACACCTGCCTAATATCGTGTACGGCCCCCGCGAGCACGTGGATGTGCCGCAACACGGCAGGACATGGACTCAACTTGTGTTTGAAGTACTGCTGGAGGGAACTGACACCGTGAATCCTGCAGGGCTGTCCATAAATTCGTAACACTACGAGGGGTGGAGATCTCTTTTGAGCAGGTTGCAAGGCATCCCACATATGCTCAATTATGTTGACATCTGGGGAGTTTGATGGCCAGCGGAAGTGTTTCAAATCTGAAGAGTTTTCCTGGAGCGACTATGTAGCAATGCTGGGCGTGTGGAGTGTCGCATTGTCCTGCTGGAAATGCCCAAGTCCGTCGTAATGCACATAGGGCATGGATGGATGCAGGTGATCATACAGAATGCTTACGTACGTGTCACCTGTCAGAGTCGTATCTAGATGTATCAGGGGTGCCATATCACTGCAACTACACACACCCCTCACAGTTACAATGCTTCCACCAGCTTGAAAACTCCCCAGCTGACATACAGGGTCCATGGATTCCTGAGGTTGTCTCCATACCCGTACGCCATCCGCTCGATACAATTTGAAACGAGGCAACATTTTTCCAGTCATTAACAGTCCGGTGTTGCTATTGACGGGCCCAGGCGAGGCAAAAGCTTTGTGTCGTGCAGTCATGAAGGGTACACGTGTGGGACTTCGCTCCGAAGTGCATATCTGTGATGTTTCGTTAAAGCTTCGCACGCTGACACTTGTTGATGGCCCAGCATTGAAATCTGCAGCAATTTCCGGAAGGACTAGACTTCTGTCACGTTGAACGATTCTCTACAGTGGTCGTTGGTACCGTTCATGCAAGATCCTTTTCCGGGCGCACCGATGTCGGAGATTTTATGTTTTACCCGATTCCTGATATTCACGGTGCACTCCTGAAATGTTCGTACGGGAAAATGCCCACTTTATCGTTACCTCAGAGATACCGTTCCCCATCGCTCGTGCGTCAACTATAACACCGCGTTCAATTTCACTTAAATCTTGGTAATCTGCCGCACACTTGTTGTCTTATATAGGCGTCGCCGACCGCAGCGCGGTATACTGTCTGTTTACGCATCTCTGTTTTTGAATAAGCATGCCTATACCAGTTTTTTTGGCGCTTTAGTGTATTTCCTTACTTGAAATTTTCATTGTAATTACAGGTCTGAAGATGGGTGACAACTTTAGCGGGAAGTATCGTAGCAATGAATAAAATTAATAAATTGCAATCGTGGCCAGTCAAGGATATTTTCTGAATCCAATAAACGTGGAAAAAATCTGTAAATGCCATAAACTTACGTTCTACTTTTTTGTAATCTATTCTCTTTTATTCCCACATTCTCTGAAATCCGAACTGATTTTCTCCTACTTCGGTTTCTGCCCGCGTTTCCATTCTTCTGTATTTACTTAGTGTCAGTATTTTGTAAGCATGACTTATTAAGTCGATAGCGCGGTAAAGTTCACACCTGTCAGCCCCAACCTTCTTTGGAAGTGCAATCATTACATTCTTCTAGGTATTGCACAGCAACGTATTATGTCCGGGAGTTGCCCTGTCGGACAATGAGCTGACAGGATGTGAAGCTGCTCCCTTAACGGCCCAACTAGTCGGTTTTGTTAGGAGGCCAGGTGGGCCACAATTTGGTAATTCGTTGAGCTGCTTGCGGCGCGGACCAGTTTTCGGGGGCCCTGTGCAGGCGGTCTGCGCTTTGTTTCCCGTGCGCTCTGCAACAGGACATTGCCCAATTCCGTTACGCTGCACCGCTTCACGGTTGCTGGGCCCCTGCAGACTACTCTCCACCCTGTCACCGCGTAAACTTTCCCGTCGTATTAACTGATGATCAGTCAACGCGAAGAGAACAAATCGTGCTCGTCAGGAAACCCACAAATTACACACATGAAAGAAAAGTTTTCTATCACCCCGACTCCCAGAACTCCTGAAGATAGACGTTGACTGTGGATATTGTAGCACAGACACAGTCCCTCTGTTCAGAAATGCCACTAAACCCGCCATAGCCGGCCGGGATGGCCGAGCGGTTGTAGGCGCGTGAGTCTGGAACCGCGCAACCGCTACGGTCGCAGGTTCGAATCCTGCCACGGGCATGGATGTGTGTGATGTCCTTAGGTTTAAGTAGTTCTAAGTTCTATGGGACTGATGACCTCAGAAGTTAAGTCCCATAGTGCTCAGAGCCATTTGAGCCAAACCCGCCATAAGATGTAAACAACCATGCATGAGCAGTGCCTATTAGACGGAGGTGGTCCGATAGCCGATCAGTTCTAGTCATTCCACCACGAAGGAGGTACACGGCTCGTGTTCTCACCTGTTAGCAACCTCTTTCTTTCGAATTGGAATCCTACATTGTTACTTTGTGCCAGGAAGGGCTCTCAATAAGGTAAGTGTCCAGGCGTCTTGAGTGAACCAAGGCAACGTTGTTCGGACATGGAGGAGATACAGAGCGACAGGAACTGTCGATGACATGACTCGCTCAGGCCGCCCGAGGGTTACTACTACAGTGGATGACCGCTACCTACGGATTATGGCTGGGAGGATCCCTGACAGCAACGCCACCATGTCGAATAAAGCTTTTCGTGGAGCCACAGGACGTCGTGTTATGACTCAAACTGTGCGCAATAGGCTGCATGATGTGCAACTTCACTCCCGGACGTCCACTGCGAGGTCCATCTTTGCAACTACGAAACCGTGCAGCGTGGTACAAATGGGCCCACGAACACGGCGAATGGACCGCTCAGGATTGGTATCACGTTCTCTCTACCGATGAGTGTCGCATATGCCTTCAACCAGACGATCGTCGGAGTCGTGTTTGGAGGCAACCCGGCTAGGCTGAACGCCTTAGACACACTGTCCAGCGAGTGCTGCAAGGTGATGGTTCCCTGATGTTTTGGGGTGGCATTATGTGGGGCCGATGTACGCCGCTGGTGGTCACGGAAGGCGCCGTAACGGCTGTAGGATACGCGAACGTCATCCTCTGACCGATAGTGCAACCATATCGGCAGCATATTGGCGAAGCATTCGTCTTCGTTTACGACAATTCGCGCCCCATCGTGCCCATCTTGTGAATGACTTCCCTCAGGATAACGACATCGCTCGACTAGATTGGAACCCTATCGAACATGCCTGGGATAGATTGAAAAGTGGTGTATATGGATGACGTGATCCACCAACCACTCTGATGGATCTACGCCGAATCACCATTGAGGAGTGGGACAATCTGGACCAACAGCGCCTTGATGAACTTGTCGATAGTATGTCACGACGAATACAGGCATGCATCAATACAAGAGGAGGTGCTAGTGGGTATTAGAGGTTCCGGTGTGTACAGCAGTCTGGACCACTACCTTTGAAGGTCTCGCTGTATGGTGGGATGACATGCAATGTGTGGTTTCCGTGAGCAATAGAAAGGGCGGAAATGATGTCTATTTTCTGTACAGGTTTCGGAACTCTCGGAACCGAGGTGATGCAAATCTTTGTTTGATGTGTGTACATGGGCACGATCCAGCAGGCCCAAGGCTGAGGTCATAACAAGACCTCTCAATATTGCATGCAAGGAATAAGTTAAGGATTGCTCTGCGTGAGAAAAGCTGTGCCTCGTTTCTCTCTCTCTAGGAACCCTCACACCTGTCGTTAACGAAATTGGACGGTGTGGAGGTCATTCTAAAGGAGACTGATTCGGATTTTTGTAATATTTTTATATTTATGGTACGCGAACTTCAGGACTTAAATATCAGTTTCCAAAGCAGTTAGATGGAACTCTCAAAAATGCTCGAGAAAACCGACTTTGAAGCTTATCGACCGTGTTTACACTGACGTGACGAAAGTCATGGAGCATCGCCTAATACCGTGTCGGCCCTTTTTTGCCTCGCGTAGTACGGTAACTCGATATGGCATGGACTCAACAAAACGTTGGAAATCCACTGCAGAAATATTGAGCCATGCTGCCTATACAGCTCCTCGTAACTGCGAAAATGTTGACAGTGCAGGATTTTGTGCACGGACTAATCTCTCGATTATATCCCATAAATGTTCGAAGGGATACGTGTCCGGCGTTCTAGGTGGCCAAATCATTCGCTCGAATTGTCCAGAATGTTCTTGAAACAATCGCGAACAATCGTGGCCCGGTGACATGGGGCATTGTCATCCATAAAAATTCCGTCGCTGTTTACGAACATGAAGCCCATGAATAGCTGTAAACGGTCTGCAAGTAGCCGCACAGAACACTTCCAGTCAATGATGGGTTCACGTGGACTAGAGGACCCTGTCCATTACATGTTAACACAGCCCACCCCATTATGGAAACCACTACCAGCTAGCATAGTGCTGACAACCTGGGTCTATGGCTTCGTGGGGTCTGCGCCACCCTCGAACCCATCCAGCTGAAATCGGGATTCATCTGACCAGGCCACCATTGTTCAGTTGTGTAGGGTGCAACCGATACGAGCCCAAGAGAGGCACTGCAGGCTATGTCGTGCTGTTAGCAAAGGCACTCGCGACGGTCGCCTGCTGCCCATTAGCACAAAATTACCTCCCACTGTGCTAAAGGATCCGTTCCTCGTAAGTTCCACATTCATTTCTACCGTCATTTCAAGCAGTGTTGCTTGTCTGTTAGCACTGACGCAAACACCGCTGCTCTCGGTCGTTAAGTGAAGGCTGTCGGCCACTGCGTTATCCGTGATGAGAGGTAATGCCTGAAATTTGGTGCTCTCAGCACATTCTTGACACCTTGAATCTCGGAATACTGAATTCCCTAACGATTTCCGATATGGAATGTCCCCTTCGTCTGGCTGTAAGTACCGTTCCTCGTTCAAAGTGTACTGAGTTTCGCTGTGCGGCTACAATGACGTGGGCAACCTTCCCACCTGAGTACAAATGACAGGTCCGCCAATGCACTCCCGTTTTATACCTTGCATAGGCGATGCTACCGCTAGCTGTATTTATGCATATCGCTATACCATGGCTGTTAGTCACCTCCGTGTAAAACACTGAAGTAAAGTCGGTTGGCTTTGTGATAGAATTCTCGCAGGCCATGATGAGAGCGTAGGTTCGATTTCTGACCGATGTAGGTTTAAAACAGAAGCATTTATTTTATTAGCATTTTCATGATGCGTAAGATGCAAAATGATGCATGAAAAGCAGCAGCGTCCGAATCTTGTATCGCCAATCCGAGTCTGATTTTGTTCATAATTTCTTTTATTCATTTAGTTCGAATTCACACATCATGTAAATACAACATTCATGAAATGTGTGCTAAATAACACATACGTACGTGGCATATTTATGAAAACTGCACGTCTAATTAGATGTTATACACAAAAATGCAGTTTCCATTGCAAATACAAATTCTTAATTATCGATCTTTTATAAAATATAGTTTAAATTAGAAAAAAAATTACATTTTTTTTATCTTTATGTACCTTATACTTCACAGAAAAGTTAGATAAGACACCTATGTTTAAAAATTTACCGCATTCAGAGAGTGAACCTGGACTGCCCATATGGCAGGGACACATTTTACCACACAGCCGTCTGGACCATCGAATAAATGACCTTGATTTTGGGTATTAAAGACGCTCGAAAAACTTCAGAGTTGCATAGAACTACTTTGATAAATTGTCCGCCTCTGGTAGGTGAGGGTGAGTGGTTAGCGCGACGGAATGTCATACTTAACGGCCCGGGTTCGATTACCGGCTGGGTCGGAGATTATCTCCGCTCTGGGTGTTGTGTTGTCCTAATCATCATCATTTCATCTCCATCGACACGTAAGTCGCCGAAGTGGCTGCAACTCGAAAGACTTGCACCGACGGGAGGCCCTAGCCACACGGCCTTTTTGCTTTGATAAGTTGATTAGTTCTGAGGAGGAGGAGGAGGAGATTAGTGTTTTACGTCCCGTCAACAACGAGGTCATTAGAGACGGAGCGCAAGCTCGGGTGAGGGAAGGATGGGGAAGGAAATCGGCCGTGCCCTTTCAAAGGAACCATCCCGGCATTTGCCTGAAGCGATTTAGGGAAATCACGGAAAACCTAAATCAGGATGGCCGGAGACGGGATTGAACCGTCGTCCTCCCGAATGCGAGTCCAGTGTCTAACCACTGCGCCACCTCGCTCGGTGATTAGTTCTGAACTTCACGAATTGCTGTTGTGGTCTTCAGTCCGAAGGCTGGTTTGATGCAGCTCTCCATGCTACTCTACCCTGTGCAAGCCCCTTCATCTCCCAATAACAACTGCAACCTACGTCCTTCATCTTTTGGTCTCCCTCTACGATTTTTACCCCCCGCCCCTACACACACACACACACACACACACACACACACACACACACACACACACACGCCTCCCCCCAATAGTAAACTGGTGATCCCTTGATGTCTCACGATGTGTCCAACCGACCAAGCCCTTCTTGTGGTCAAGTTGTGCCACAAATTTCTTGCCCCCCCGCCAATTCTATTCAGTATCTCCTCATTCGTTATGTGATCTACCCATGTAATCTTAAGCATTCTTCTGTAGCACCACATTTCAAATGCTTCTATTCTTTTTTTGTCTAAACTGTTTGGCATCCATGTTTCACTTCCGTACATGGCTACACTCCATACAAATACTTCCAGGAAAGACTTCGTAACACTCTTTTCTTCAAAAACGCACTTCTTGTCAATACCAGGCTATATTTTATGTACTCTCTACTTCGGCCATCATCAGTTATTTTGCTGCCTAAATAGTAAAACTCATCGACTTCTTAAAATCTCTCGTTTCCTAAACTAATTCCGTCAACATCAACTGATGTAATTCGACGATATTCCTGTATCCTTGTAAACTTTTGTTGATGTTTATTTTATACGCACCTTTCAAGACATCTACATCTACATCCATACTCCGCAAGCCACCTGACAGTGTGTGGCGGAGGGTACCTTGAGTATCTCTATCGGTTCTCCCTTCTATTCCAGTCTCGTATTGTTCGTGGAAAGGATTGTCGGTATGCTTCTGTGTGGGCTATAATCTCTCTGATTTTACCGCCATGGTCTCTTGCGAGATTTACGTAGGAGGGAGCAATATACTGCTTGACTCCTCGGTGAACGTATGTTCTCGAAACTTCAACAAAAGCCCGTACCGAGCTACTGAGCGTCTCTCCTGCAGAGTCTTCCACTGAAGTTTATCTATCATCTCCGTAACGCTTTCGCGATTACTAAATGATCTTGTAACGAAGCACGCTGCTCTCCGTTGGATCTTCTCTATCTCTTCTATCAACCCTATCTGGTACGGTCCCACACTGCTGAGCACTATTCAAGGAGTGGGCGAACAAGCGTACTGTAACCTACTTCCTATTTTTTCGAATTGCATTTCCTTAGGATTCTTCCAATGAATCTCAGTCTGGCATCCGCTTTACCAACGATCAACTTTATATGATCATTCCATTTTAAATCACTCCTAATGCGTACTCCCAGATAATTTATGGAATTAACGGCTTCCAGTTGCTGACCTGCTATTTTGTAGCTAAATGATAAGGGATCTGTCTTTCTATGTATTCGCAGCACATTACACTTGTCTACATTGAGATTCAATTGCCATTCCCTGCACCATGCGTCAATTCGTTGCAGATCCTCCTGCATTTCAGTACAATTTTCCATTGTTACAACCTCTCGATATACCACAGCATCATCCGCAAAATGCCGCAGTGAACTTCCGATGTCATCCACAAGGTCGTTTATGTATATTGTGAATAGTAACGGTCCTACGACACTCCCCTGCGGCACACCTGAAATCACTCTTACATCGGAAGACTTCTCTCCATTGAGAATGACATGCTGCGTTCTGTTATCTTGGAACTCTTCAATCCAATCACACAATTGGTCTGACAGTCCATATGCTCTTACTTTGTTCATTAAACGACTGTGGGGAACTGTATCGAACGCCTTGCGGAAGTCAAGAAACACGGAATCTACCTGTGAACCTGTGTCTATGGCCCTCTGAGTCTCGTGGACGAATAGCGCGAGCTGGGTTTCACACGACCGTCTTTTTCGAAACCCATGCTGATTCCTACAGAGTAGATTTCTAGTCTCCAGAAAAGTCATTATACTCGAACATAATACGTGTTCCAAAATTCTACAACTGATTGACGTTAGAGATCTAGGTCTATAGTTCTGCACATCTGTTCGACGTCCCTTCTTGAAAACGGGGATGACCTGTGCCCTTTTCCAATCCTTTGGAACGCTATGCTCTTCTACAGACTCCACTGCTGCAAGAAGGGGGGTAAGTTCCTTCGCGTACTCTGTGTAAAATCGAACTGGTATCCCATCAGGTCCAGCGGCCTTTCCTCTTTTGATCGATTTTAATTGTTTCTCTATCCCTCTGTCGTCTATTTCGATATCTACCATTTTGCCATCTGTGCGACAATCTAGAGAAGGAACTACAGTGCAGTCTTCCTCTGTGAAACAGCTTTGGAAAAAGACATTTAGTATTTCGGCCTTTAGTCTGTTATCCTCTGTTTCAGTACCATTTTGGTCACAGAGTGTCTGGACATTTTGTTTTGATCCACCTACCCCGTTGGCATAAGACCAAAATCTCTTAGCATTTTCTGCCAAGTCATTACATAGAACTTTACTTTCGAATTCATTGAACGCCTCTCGCATAGCCCTCCTCACACTACATTTCGCTTCTCGTAATTTTTGTTTGCCTGCAAGGCTTTGGCTATGTTTATGTTTGCTGTGAAGTTCGATTTGCTTCCGCAGCAGTTTTCTAACTCGGTTGTTGTACCACGGTGGCTCTTTTCCATCTCTTACGATCTTGCTTGCCACATACTCATCTAACGTATATTGTACGATGGTTTTGAACCTTGTCCACTGATCCTCAACACTATCTGTACTTGAGAGAAAATTTCGTGTTGAGCCGTGAAGTACTCTGAAATCTGTTTTTTTGTCACTTTTGCTAAACAGAAAAATCTTCCTACCTTTTTTAATATTCCAATTTACGACTGAAATCATCGATGCAGTAACCGCTTTATCACAGTGTCCATTCCACTCAACTGCTCATACGAAGTCCTTTGCTGCCTCTGACAGAATTACAATGTCATCAGCAAACCTCAAAGTTTTTATTACTTCTCTTTGAACTTTAATTTCTACTCCATATTGTTCTTTGTTTCCTGTACTGTTTGCTCCATATACAGACTAACACCGGGGATAGGCTACAACCCTCTCTCTCTCCCCTCCCAGGTACTGTTTTCCTGCCATGCTCCTCGACTCTTATAACCGCAGTCTGGTCTCTGTACAAGTAGTAAATAGAGTTTCGCTCCCTTTATTTTATCCTTGCTACCTTCAGAATTTGAAAGAGAGCATTCCAGTTAAAATTGTTAAAATCTCTCTCAAAGTCAACAGATGCTACAAACGAAGCATCTTGCCTTCTAAGCCGTAGAGTCAGTATTGCCTCGGGTGTGCCGATATTTCTCCGGAATCCAAACTGATCTTCTCTGAAGTTGGCTTCAAGTAGTATTGCCACTCTCGTATAAAGAATTCATGTAAAACTGATAGTTCGCTAACATTCACACCGCCGACCGCTGGGAACGAGCGGTTCTAGGCGTTTCAGTCGGGAACCGCGCTGCTGCTACGGTCGCAGGTTCGAATCCTGTCTCGGCATGGATGTGCGTGATGTCCTTAGGTTGGATAGGTTTAAGTAGTTCTAAGTCTAGAGGACTGATGACCTCAAATGTTCAGCCCCATAGTGCTTAGAGCCATGTGAACCATTTGAACATTCTCACCTGTCAGCAACTGCTTTCTTTGGAACTCGAATTCTACATTCTTCTTGAAGTCTGAGAGTATTTTGGCTGTCTCATATACTTTCAAGCGCCAAAGAAACAGGTGTACGCATGAGTATTCAAATAGAGATAGGTAAACAGGCAGACATTTGTTGATGGCCCTGTAGCAATATGAGAAAGGGTTGCACTTCACGCTGAATGATTCTCTCCAGTCGTCGTTTGTCCCGATCTTCCAGGACTTTTTTCCGGCAGCGATAGCGGAGATTTGATGTTTTACCGGACTCCTGACATTTACGGTAGACTCCTGTAATGGTCGTACAGGGAAAACCCACATCATCGCTACCTCTGAGATGCTGTGTCCCATCCCTCGTGCGGCGAATATAACACCACGTTGAAACTCACTTAAATCTGGATAACCTGCCATTGTAACAGCAGTAACCGATCTAAAGGTGCGTTTACACTGCCATTTGTATCGGCACATGTATGAGATACATGTATATGCGACTTTGCGACATGTATCGCGACTTGTATGAGTTGACAAATATCAACCTCATACGTGTATGAGCGTGCGTTTACACTGGTTGATATGTATCACTGTGCGATAGCTTTCGACGACGATTTGGAAGATTTCACATTTTTATGTGCTGGTACACTTGCTCTTTTGGAAGATGATAGGAAGAAAAGGCGGAGGAAGCGTAGATGGTGGCAGAGAGAGTTTCTCGCGAATTAACACTAAAGGATGGCGCATATTTTAGAAATTATGTTAGGATGAGTATGGAGAATTTCCGCGGTTTGTTATCACTTGTGGCTCCTCTTGCGTCCAAAACCAACACAAACTTTCGGGAAGCGATTCCACCAGAGGATCCGTTTTTTGGCCACTGGGGATTCCTCATGAAACGAAGATTTCATTACAAAACATTTGCATTGTCGCGCGATTGCTAATGCCAACGTCTCACACACGATTGTCGGCATCCGTTGTCAACACATCACGCGAGGCCGCCGGAATAATAGCAAAAAATTGATATACGTGCCAGATGCATGAAAAAATTATAGAATGTATTACATACTCTGATATATATAAAACTTTTACCTTCACTTCTTGGCATAAAACTTGCACAATAGCCTCGCAAACACGAAGAATAATGTTGCATATGGCACTTTTTGATGTTCTATGCAGATACATTAACGTCGAAACGATAGTCGGCACCTCCAAAACTCAAACAGCCGCCAAAGAGCCTGGTACTACGCATGCGCTAATCGTAAAAATAAGCGGCAGGCGACAAGACGACAGGAAATGATAGTACTGCGCATGCGCGAGTTCTTCAAATGTCGCTCATACATGTCGCGTATATGGCCAAAAAGCGATATACAAAATGTATACGCGACATGTATGAGCTCGAGGGTCCGCATACAAGTTCCGTGAATTTTTGTATGAGGTGATGTATCGCGACATGTCAAATTGACATGTCGCTCATACATGTCGCGATACATGTATCCCAGTGTAAACGTACCTTAACATCTGCGTCAGACACTTGTTGTATTACATAGGCGTTGCCGACCGCAGCGCCGTGTTCTCTCTGTTTAAATGTCTCTGTATTTGATTACGCATGCTTACACCAGTTTCTTTGGCGCTTCAGTGTAGTTCTCACCGTTCACGACACATGTGTTGACCGTCATTGCCACACACGACTACTACAGCGTGCGAATTATGCGTCGGTGGAGCACTAACCGAGGGACGCGGAATTATGTATGAGACACAGACAGTCGCTATTGGGTCTGTGCCAGAAATGATTCGATTGAAAATACACTCCTGGAAATGGAAAAAAGAACACATTGACACCGGTGTGTCAGACCCACCATACTTGCTCCGGACACTGCGAGAGGGCTGTACAAGCAATGATCACACGCACGGCACAGCGGACACACCAGGAACCGCGGTGTTGGCCGTCGAATGGCGCTAGCTGCGCAGCATTTGTCCACCGCCGCCGTCAGTGTCAGCCAGTTTGCCTTGGCATACGGAGCTCCATCGCAGTCTTTAACACTGGTAGCATGCCGCGACAGCGTGGACGTGAACCGTATGTGCAGTTGACGGACTTTGAGCGAGGGCGTATAGTGGGCATGCGGGAGGCCGGGTGGACGTACCGCCGAATTGCTCAACACGTGGGGCGTGAGCTCTCCACAGTACATCGATGTTGCCGCCAGTGGTCGGCGGAAGGTGCACGTGCCCGTCGACCTGGGACCGGACCGCAGCGACACACGGATGCACGCCAAGACCGTAGGATCCTACGCAGTGCCGTAGGTGACCGCACCGCCACATCCCAGCAAATTAGGGACACTGTTGCTCCTGGGGTATCGGCGAGGACCATTCGCAACCGTCTCCATGAAGCTGGGCTACGGTCCCGCACACCGTTAGGCCGTCTTCCGCTCACGCCCCAACATCGTGCAGCCCGCCTCCAGTGGTGTCGCGACAGGCGTGAATGGAGGGACGAATGGAGACGTGTCGTCTTCAGCGATGAGAGTCGCTTCTGCCTTGGTGCCAATGATGGTCGTATGCGTGTTTGGCGCCGTGCAGGTGAGCGCCACAATCAGGACTGCATACGACCGAGGCACACAGGGCCAACACCCGGCATCATGGTGTGGGGAGCGATCTCCTACACTGGCCGTACACCACTGGTGATCGTCGAGGGGACACTGAATAGTGCACGGTACATCCAAACCGTCATCGAACCCATCGTTCTACCATTCCTAGACCGGCAAGGGAACTTGCTGTTCCAACAGGACAATGCACGTCCGCATGTATCCCGTGCCACCCAACGTGCTCTAGAAGGTGTAAGTCAACTACCCTGGCCAGCAAGATCTCCGGATCTGTCCCCCATTGAGTATGTTTGGGACTGGATGAAGCGTCGTCTCACGCGGTCTGCACGTCCAGCACGAACGCTGGTCCAACTGAGGCGCCAGGTGGAAATGGCATGGCAAGCCGTTCCACAGGACTACATCCAGCATCTCTACGATCGTCTCCATGGGAGAATAGCAGCCTGCATTGCTGCGAAAGGTGGGTATGCACTGTACTAGTGCCGACATTGTGCATGCTCTGTTGCCTGTGTCTATGTGCCTGTGGTTCTGTCAGTGTGATCATGTGATGTATGTGACCCCAGGAATGTGTCAATAAAGTTTCCCCTTCCTGGGACAATGAATTCACGGTGTTCTTATTTCAATTTCCAGGAGTGTAGATTCGCATATAGTATCGTAAGGCCATCCTTCAGTGAACTTTGGCATTATGGACTCTGCGGCTGGTTCAAATGGCTCTGAGCACTATGGGACTTAACATCTATGGTCATCAGTCCGCTAGAACTTAGAACTACTTAAACCTAACTAACCTAAGGACAGCACACAACACCCAGCCATCACGAGGCAGAGAAAATCCCCGACCCCGCCGGGAATTGAACCCGGGAACCCGGGCGTGGGAAGCGAGAACGCTACCGCACGACCACGAGATGCGTTCAAAGTCTGCGGCTGGTCCCGGCGGAGGTTCGAGGCCTCCCTCGGGCAAGGGGTGTGTGTTTGTCCTTAGGATAATTTAGGTTAAGTAGTGTGTAAGCTTAGGGACTGACAACCTTAGCAGTTAAGTCCCATAAGATTTAACACACATTTGAACATTTTTGAACTTTGATATCCCCTCTTACGTGGAATGAGGAAAAACAGGAATTGGTCAAGTGTAAGTAGGATTCGCGCTTTGAGGCTTCCGCACAAACGTTTACTGTCCAGTGACCCCCGCCGATGTCCGACGACAACGTGCAGTAACCACTCACAGACGGCAGGTGGGAGCACTAGCAGTGGAGGGGTATATAAAGGATGTTCTACATCTACATCTACATTTATACTCCGCAAGCCACCCAACGGTGTGTGGCGGAGGGCACTTTACGTGCCACTGTCATTACCTCCCTTTCCTGTTCCAGTCGCGTATGGTTCGCGGGAAGAACGACTGTCTGAAAGCCGCCGTGCGCGCTCTAATCTCTCTAATTTTACATTCGTGATCTCCTCGGGAAGTATAAGTAGGGGGAAGCAATATATTCGATACCTCATCCAGAAACGCACCCTCTCGAAACCAGGCGAGCAAGCTACACCGCGATGCAGAGCGCCTCTCTTGCAGAGTCTGCCACTTGAGTTTTTTAAACATCTCCGTAACGCTATCACGGTTTCCAAATAACCCTGTGACGAAACGCGCCGCTCTCCTTTGGATCTTCTCTATCTCCTCCGTCAACCCGATCTGGTACGGATCCCACACTGATGAGCAATACTCAAGTATAGGTCGAACGAGTGTTTTGTAAGCCACCTCCTTTGTTGATGGACTACATTTTCTAAGGACTCTCCCAATGAACCTCAACCTGGTACCCGCCTTACCAACAATCAACTTTATATGATCGTTCCACTTCAAATCGTTCCGCACGCATACTCCCAGATATTTTACAGAAGTAGCTGCTACCAGTGTTTGTTCCGCTATCTTATAACCGTACAATAAAGGATCCTTCTTTCTATGTATACATTACATTTGTCTATGTTAAGGGTCAGTTGCCACTCCCTGCACCAAGTGCCTATCCGCTGCAGATCTTCCTGCATTTCGCTACAATTTTCTAATGCTGCAACTTCTCTGTATACTACAGCATCATCCGCGAAAAGCCGCATGGGACTTCCGGCACTATCTACTAGGTCATTTATATATATTGTGAAAAGCAATGGTCCCATAACACTCCCTGTGGCACGCCAGAGTTTACCTTAACGTCTGTAGACGTCTCTCCATTGAGAACAACATGCTGTGTTCTATTTTCTAGAAACTCTTCAATCCAGCCACACAGCTGGTCTGATATTCCGTAGGCTCTTACTTTGTTTATCAGGCGACAGTGCGGAACTGTATCGAACGCCTTCCGGAAGTCAAGGAAAATAGCATCTACCTGGGAGCCTGTATCTAATATTTTCTGGGTCTCATGAACAAATAAAGCGAGTTGGGTCTCACACGATCGCTGTTTCCGGAATCCATGTTGATTCCTACATAGTAGATTCTGGGTTTCCAAAAACGACATGATACTCGAGCAAAAAACATGTTCTAAGATTCTACAACAGATCGACGTCAGAGTTATAGGTCTATAGTTTTGCGCATCTGCTCGACGACCCTTCTTGAAGACTGGGACTACCTGTGCTCTTTTCCAATCATTTGGAACCTTCCGTTCCTCTAGAGACTTGCGGTACGCGGCTGTCAGAAGGAGGGCAAGTTCTTTCGCGTACTCTGTGTAGAATCGAATTGGTATCCCGTCAGGTCCAGTGGACTTTCCTCTGTTGAGTTAGGGGGACGCGGAAAACAGTGCTGTCATTGTCGCATTGTGGAAAGGGAACAATTTATCTGACGTCCAAAGGGAGAAATCATTGGCTGTTGGACCTAGGTGGAAGCATTTCCGGAACGACTAAGTCTGTAAACTGTTCGCGTGCTGGCGTTGTTGAAGTATACCGCACATGGAGATTGTGGTGCGCCAAGGCCATAGATGACAGGGGAGAGCGGCGTCTGCGAAGATGTGTACGGGTGAATAGATGTACAACCGTAGAGCAGCTGACGGCCCAGATCTACCAAGGGTCTGCCAGAAGTGTCTTCTCAACGACTGTCCAGAGAACGTTGCTCTTACTAATGCACCCAAGCTGATTGCTGTTCGTCGGCGTCGAAGGCTGGAGTTTGTATCCAATACCTCAAGTGCTTAGAGCCATTTGAACCATCTTTTTTGTCATGGATGGCAGCTAGCTCTAAATGTAAAGAAATGTCAGTTAATGCGGATGAATAGGAAAAACAAACCCGTAATGTTCGGATACAGCTGCAGTAGCGTCCTGCTTGACGCAGTAACGTCGTCGAAATATCTGGGCGTAATGTTGCAAAGCGATATGAAATAGAACGAGCATGTGACCATCGTGGTAGGAAGGCGAATGTTTGACTTCGGTTAGTTGGGAGAGTTCTGTGAAAGGTTGGTTCATCTGCAAAGGAGACCGCATATAGGACGGTAGTGCGATCTATTCTTGAGTATTGTTCGGGTGTTTGGGATCCGTACCAGGTTGGATTAAAAGAAGACAACGATGGAATTCAGAGGCGGGCTGCTAGATTTGTTAACGGTAGCTTCGAACAACCGGCAAGTGTTATGTACGAGGGCAGTTCAATAAGTAATGCAACACATTTTTTTTCTGAAACAGGGGTTGTTTTATTCAGCATTGAAATACACCAGGTTATTCCCCAATCTTTTAGCTACACAACACTATTTTTCAACGTAATCTCCATTCAGTGCTACGGCCTTACGCCACCTTGAAATGAGGGCCTGTATGCCTGCACGGTACCATTCCACTGGTCGATGTCGGAGCCAACGTCGTACTGCATCAATAACTTCTTCATCATCCGCGTAGTGCCTCCCACGGATTGCGTCCTTCATTGGGCCAAACATGTGGAAATCCGACGGTGCGAGATCGGGGCTGCAGGGTGCATGAGGAAGAACAGTCCACTGAAGTTTTGTGAGCTCCTCTCGGGTGCGAAGACTTGTGTGAGGTCTTGCATTGTCATGAAGAAGGAGAAGTTCGTTCAGATTTTTGTGCCTACGAACACGCTGAAGTCGTTTCTTCAATTTCTGAAGAGTATCACAATACACTTCAGAGTTGATCGTTTGATTAGGGGGAAGGACATCGAACAGAATAACCCCTTCAGCGTCCGAGAAGACTGTAACCATGACTTTACCGGCTGAGGGTATGGCTTTAAACTTTTTCTTGGTAGGGGAGTGGGTGTGGCGCCACTCCATTGATTGCCGTTTTGTTTCAGGTTCGAAGTGATGAACCCATGTTTCATCGCCTGTAACAATCCTTGACAAGAAATTGTCACCCTCAGCCACATGACGAGCAAGCAATTCCGCACAGATGGTTCTCATTTGCTCTTTATGGTGTTCGGTTAGACAACGAGGGACCCAGCGGGAACAAACCTTTGAATATCCCAACTGGTGAACAATTGTGACAGCACTACCAACAGAGATGTCAAGTTGAGCACTGAGTTGTTTGACGGTGATCCGTCGATCATCTCGAACGAGTGTGTTCGCACGCTCCGCCATTGCAGGAGTCACAGCTGTGCACGGCCGGCCCGCACGCGGGAGATCAGACAGTCTTGCTTGACCTTGCGGCGATGATGACACACGCTTTGCCCAACGACTCACCGTGCTTTTGTCCACTGCCAGATCACCGTAGACATTCTGCAAGCGCCTATGAATATCTGAGATGCCCTGGTTTTCCGCCAAAAGAAACTCGATCACTGCCCGTTGTTTGCAACGCACATCCGTTACAGACGCCATTTTAACAGCTCCGTACAGCGCTGCCACCTGTCGGAAGTCAATGAAACTATACGAGACGAAGCGGAAATGTTTGAAAATATTCCACAAGAAATTTCCGGTTTTTTAACCAAAATTGGCCGAGAAAAAAAAAGTGTTGCATTACTTATTGAACTGCCCTCGTAGATGTTTCGGGAACGCAAATGGGAATCCCTGTAGGGATTGAGAAAATTTAGAGAACTGGCATTTGCAACTGACTGCAGAACGGTTCTGTTACCTGGAACGTAAACTGCGCGTAAGGACCACGAAAATAAAGAAACGAGAAATTAGGACTCAAACGGTGGCTTATAGACAGTCGTCTTTCCCTCGTTCTATTTTACAGTAGAACAGGAAAGGAAATGACTAGGTGTGGTACGGGGTACCCTTCACCACGTGCCGTAGGGTGGATTGCGGACTATCGATGTAGATGTAGATGCAGAAGTAGATCATTCATTTCTGTGTCCGGTCAGCATAAAAAAAAAGCAGCTGCGATAGCTTTCTCATTTCCTTAGTAAACATCTTGTATTGTGCTCGAGTTGTCTGGGATGGGGTATACAAGTAGGTCGCTTGGGTCTTCTTCAGCCTTGCAGTCGCAAGAGGTGTCTGCGCTCGCTGGAACGATTCCCCATTTCTTCAGGTCGGTCTCGCATCGGGGGACGCCCACTCTTAGGCCGGTATTACACTATCAAATTTCTTTGTCAAAGATTTGATCAAAGACGTGATCAAATATTCCGTCAAATATATTTGACAAAGATCTTTGACGTAGCGCTAGAAGGGATATTACACTGTCATCAAATTTTTCGTCAAAGTTCAAGATTGCTGACAACAACTTGTTATTAACCGCAGCAGTTGCACTTACCGCAATTACATTGTGTGCACATGCGGAAAAGATGTGGGGGGGGAAAAAGGAACCATACATACAAGGTTGTCAGTCTTTAATTCCTGGGATTACAACTTGATAATAAATTCAGTTGGGAGGAGCACACCACAGAACTGCAGAAGCGCCTTAACAAATCTGTATTTGCAATTCGAGTGTTAGCAGACATAGGCAACATAAAAATGAACAAGCTTGCGTACTTTGCCTACTTTTATTCCATAATGTCGTATGGTATAATATTTTGGGGTAAATATTCAAGTCAAACAAAAGTTTTCAGAGCCCAAAAGCGTGTAATACGTATTATTTGTGGAGTAAATTCACGGACGTCCTGCAGAAACCTCTTCAAAGAACTGGGTATACTAACTACTGCCTCTCAGTATATTTACTCCTTAATGAAATTTGTCCTAAATAATATATCTCTTTTTCCAACAAACAACTGAGTTCATACATACAATACCAGGAACAAAAATGATCTGCACAAGGACTTAAAAGCACTTACTTTAGTTCAAAAAGGGGTCAATTACTCAGGAACACTCATCTTCAATAATTTGCCAGCAAACATAAAAAATTTAATTACAAATGAAGATCAGTTTAAAAGAAGCCTGAAAGACTTACTAGTGGCCAACTCCTCCTACTCCATTGACGAAATTTTTAATAGAAACAAATGATGTATTTATTCATAGTATTGTTATTTCAGCTTAAAAAAATTGATGTGTTACGCATCCACGAGGATCTCCTCAGCACGGATCTATGGAACGAAAAACTAATCTAATCTGGGTGAAGCCGTGGGTTTTACGACGACACGATAAAAGCATTCAACAAAACTTGTTACGTGAGCTTACAGTGAAAGACGTCAATTCGTACATTAATTACTTAAGAATGGATGAGCATACATTTCTGTATGTGCTCAGTGAACTGTATCCTCATATCACAAAGCACAATATTCACTCAAGAACTGCTACATCTTCAGAAGACAGGCTCACTGTAACACTCCGATTCCTTGCTACAAAGAGAGGGTTATGTTAGGTTAGGGTAGGTCACGTCAGGTCTCCAATCTTCTTAATCTATTTTTCTATTCAGAGTGCCTCACGTTGTAAAGCGCCTCATCAGCTTCATACATCTCTATTAATTTTGTAGTTGTCGGCACACACCAATTGTATTTATACCGGCAATGTTTATAAAAACACTACAGACGACAGAATCCTGTAGCGATGCTAGCGCTCCATGTGGTAACATGTCACATTGCAGTGAACAGAAGACAAGCGATTTCTTTGATCAAATCTACAGCGAGGCCCTAGATTTGATCAAATATTGGACGACATTTGACAAAGTCCCTATTACACTATCAAATATCTTTGACAAAGATATTGGACAAAGAAATTTGATAGTGTAATACCGGCCTTAGGCGGTTGAAGACCTCCATACAGGGCATTGTAGGTTTGCGCCAGGAGCTAGTTCTTCTTTTGGTGAGACGCCTACGGGCAGTGAGCTCTTCCACCTTGCAAGACGAACTGTCTGTGGTGCTCCTTCCGGTGGCGCAGTCCTAGCAAGGAAACTCTTGCGGGATTTAAGGCGGGATCTTGCCGCCTAATGACCGTACAGAGGGTGTCGACGGTCATTCTCCTGCTTTTTTTCTCATCCGGATATTTGGTGGGGCTACTCCAACAATCGGATACAATTCCGGTGCTGGTGTTGGCCTCAAGATGATCCTTGCAATATCGTTGACCGCATTATCGACTTTCTTAGCATGAGCTGAAGCGTTCCACACAGGAGTAGCGTACTTACCCGCTGATACACAAAGCGCAAGTGCAGAAGTCCTTAGGAGGTTCAGGTTGGCTCCCCAGCTGCTGCCAATCAGCTTCTTAAGTATCCCACTGCGAGCAATGACTTTCTGTTTTACTTTTAGTCATTGCTGCCTGTAGGTTAGAGCCCTGTCCAGAGTGACACCCAGGTGTCCTCGTGAATGAAGACCGGTTGTGAAAGGATATGCCGTCAGCGCGCTTCGCGCGTCTTCTGACATTGCCAAGGGTACATCCGATTGCTAACCATTTCTTGTCCTTCTCTTATTGCAATCTTCGTGGAAGTACCTTTCATGTCCCCCAAAATGTAGACGTAGTGGGATAAATGTACGCACAGTCGTGACGATTACTTTTCAAATTATAATCAGTTTATTTCTTTTTTTCATCTGTCTCGTTTTCATTTGATTGCCCCTTACATTACGTGCACGGTTAACTAGTCAGTTTTGTCACAAACGGATGGAATGCTGCGCCGTGTTTACTGAAACGTTTCTGCTTCTATTGTCGTTCGCCTTCGGGTGCTAACTACGATCCGCCCTGCAGGGAGACGGCTGCAGACCAGCTTCCTGAGGAAGTTGCTATTCCGGGCAGACTCGCAGGCTCCCCTCTGAGCTATTCCTGGGACGGCGCCCAAGGCTTTCAAACCCGCTGTCCTTCCGCTTTCGCCTTTTTATATTTGGCAATCACAGAGCGGTCTGCTGGATACGTCTGGTGTTCATCTACATCTACATACATAATCCGCAAACCGCCATATGATTTATGGTACCTTGCACCAATACTAGATACACTACTGGCCATTAAAATTGCTGCACCACGAAGATGCAAGCAGTAAAGGAAACAAAAGAAAAATTCGGAGTAGGTATTAAAATTCATGGAGAAGAAGTAAAAACTTTGAGGTTCGCCGATGACATTGTAATTCTGTCAGAGACAGCAAAGGACTTGGAAGAGCAGTTGAACGGAATGGATAGTGTCTTGAAAGGAAGATATAAGATGAACATCAACAAAAGCAAAACGAGGATAATGGAATGTAGTCAAATTAAATCGGGTGATGCTGAGGGGATTAGATTAGGAAATGAGACACTTAAAGTAGTAAAGGAGTTTCGCTATATAGGGAGTAAAAGAACTGATGATGGTCGAAGTAGAGAGGATATAAAATGTAGACTGGCAATGGCAAGGAAATCGTTTCTGAAGAAGAGAAATTTGTTAACATCGAGTATAGATTTAAGTGTCAGGAAGTCGTTTCTGAAAGTATTTGTATGGAGTGTAGCCATGTATGGAAGTGAAACATGGACGATAACCAGTTTGGACAAGAAGAGAATAGAAGCTTTCGAAATGTGGTGCTACAGAAGAATGCTGAAGATAAGGTGGGTAGATCACGTAACTAATGAGGTGGTATTGAATAGGATTGGGGAGAAGAGAAGTTTGTGGCACAACTTGACCAGAAGAAGGGATCGGTTGGTAGGACATGTTTTGAGGCATCAAGGGATCACAAATTTAGCATTGGAGGGCAGCGTGGAGGGTAAAAATCGTAGAGGGAGACCAAGAGATGAATATACTAAGCAGATTCAGAAGGATGTAGGTTGCAGTAGGTACTGGGAGATGAAGAAGTTTGCACAGGATAGAGTAGCATGGAGAGCTGCATCAAACCAGTCTCAGGACTGAAGACCACAACAACAACAACAGAAGATGACGTGCTACAGACGCGAAATTTAACCGATAGGAAGAAGATGCTGTGATATGCAAATGATTAAGGATGGCCTTATGATTAGCTTTTGAGAGCATTCACACAAGGTTGGCGCCGATGGCGACACCTACACCACGCTGACATGACGAAAGTTACCAACCGATTTCTCATACACAAACAGCAGTTGACCGGCGTTGCCTGGTGAAACGTTGTTGTGATGCCTCGTGTAAGGAGGAGAAATGCGTACCATCACGTTTCCGACTTTGATTTTTTTTTTTTTTTTGGTCATCAGTCTACTGACTGGTTTGATGCGGCGCGCCACAAATTCCTTTCCTGTGCTAACCTCTTCATCTCAGAGTAGCACTTGCAACCTACGTCCTCAAGTATTTGCTTGACGTATTCCAATCTCTGTCTTCCTCTACAGTTTTTGCCCTCTACAGCTCCCTCTAGTACCATGGAAGTCATTCCCTCATGTCTTAGCAGATGTCCTATCATCCTGTCCCTTCTCCTTATCAGTGTTTTCCACATATTCCTTTCCTCTCCGGTTCTGCGTAGAACCTCCTCATTCCTTACCTTATCAGTCCACCTAATTTTCGACATTCGTCTATAGCATCACATCTCAAATGATTCGATTGTCTTCTGTTCCGGTTTTCCCACAGTCCATGTTTCACTAACATACAATGCTGTACTGCAGACGTACATCGTCAGAAATTTCTTCCTCAAATTAAGGCCGGTATTTGATATTAGTAGACTTCTCTTGGCCAGAAATGCCTTTTTTGCCATAGCGAGTCTGCTTTTGATGTCCTCCTTGCTCCGTCCGTCATTGGTTATTTTACTGCCTAGGTAGCAGAATTCCGTAACTTCATTGACTTGGTGACCATCAATCCTGATGTTAAGTTTCTCGCTGTTCTCATTTCTACTACTTCTCATTACCTTCGTCTTTCTCCGATTTACTCTCAAACCATACTGTGTACTCATTAGACCGTTCATTCCGTTCAGCAGATCATTTAATTCTTCTTCACTTTCACTCAGGATAGCAATGTCATCAGCGAATCGTATCGTTGATATCCTTTCACCTTGTATTTTAATTCCACTCCTGAACCTTTCTTTTATTTCCATCATTGCTTCCTCGATGTACAGATTGAAGAGTAGGGGCGAAAGGTTACAGCCCTGTTTTACACCCTTCTTAATACGAGCACTTCGTTCTTGATCGTCCACTCTTATTATTCCCTCTTGGTTGTTGTACATATTGTATATGACCTGTCTCTCCCTATAGCTTACCCCTACTTTTTTCAGAATCTCGAACAGCTTGCACCATTTTATATTGTCGAACGCTTTTTCCAGGTCGACAAATCCTATGAAAGTGTCTTGATTTTTCTTTAGCCTTGCTTCCATTATTAGCCGTAACGTCAGAATTGCCTCTCTCGTCCCTTTACTTTTCCTAAAGCCAAACTGATCGTCACCTAGCGCATTCTCAATTTTCTTTTCCATTCTTCTGTATATTATTCTTGTAAGCAGCTTCGATGCATGATCTGTTAAGCTGATTGTGCGATAATTCTCGCCCTTGTCAGCTCTTGCCGTCTTCGGAATTGTGTGGATGATGCTTTTCCGAAAGTCAGATGGCATATCGCCAGACTCATACATTCTACACACCAACGTGAATAGTCGTTTTGTTGCCACTTCCCTCAATGATTTTAGAAATTCTGATGGAATGTTATCTATCCCTTCTACCTTATTTGACCGTAAGTCCTCCAAAGCTCCTTTAAATTCCGATTCTAATACTGGAGCCGGCCGGTGTGGCCGAGCGGTTCTAGGCGCTTCAGTCAGGTACTGCGCGCCCGTTACGGTCGCAGGTTCGAATCCTGCCTCGGGCATGGATGTGTGTGATGTCCTTAGGTTAGTTAAGTTTAAGTAGTTCTAAGTTCTAGGGGACTGATGACCTCAGATGTTAAGACCCATAGTGCTCAGAGCCATTTGAACCATTTGAATCTAATACTGGATCCCCTTTCTCTTCTAAATCGACTCCTGTTTCTTCTTCTATCACATCAGACAAATCTTCACCCTCATAGAGGCTTTCAATGTAAACTTTCCACCTATCTGCTCTCTCCTCTGCATTTAACAGTGGAATTCCCGTTGCACTCTTAATGTTACCACCGTTGCTTTTAATGTCACCAAAGGTTGTTTTGACTTTCCTGTATGATGAGTCTGTCCTTCCGACTTTGATAAAGGTCGGATTGTAGCCTATCGCGTTTGCGGTTTATCGTATCGCGACATTGCTACTCGCGTTGGTCGAGATCCAATGACTGTTACCAGAATATGGAATCGGTGGGTTCAGGAGGGTAATACGGATCGCCGTGCTGGCTCCCAACGGCCTCGTATCACTAGCAGTCGAGATGACAGGCATCTTATCCACAAGGCTGTAACGGATCGTGCAGCCACGTCTCGATCCCCGAGTCAACAGATGGGGACCTGGGTGCACGAATGGCAAAACGTCATTGTTTCGCATGAATCCAGGTTCTGTTTACAGCATCATGATGGTCGCATCCGTGTTTGGCGACATCGCGGTGAACGCACGTTGGAAGCGTGTATTCGTCATCGCCATACTGGCGTATCACCCGGCGTGATGGTATGGGGTGCCATCGGTTACACGTCTCGGTCACCTCTTGTTCGCATTGACGGCACTTTGAACAGTGGACGTTACATTTCAGATGTGTTACGACCCGTGGCTCTACCCTTCATTCGATCTCTGCGAAACCCTACATTTCAGCAAGATAATGCACGACCGCATGTTGCAGGTCCTGTACGGGCCTTTCTGGATACAGAAAATGTTCGACTGCTGCCCTGGCCAGCACATTCTCCAGATCTCTCACCAATTGAAAACGTCTGGTCAATGGTGGCCGAGCAACTGGCTCGTCACATTACGCCAGTCACTACACTTGATGAACTGTGGTATCGTGTTGAAGCTGCATGCGCAGCTGTACCTGTACACGCCATCAAAGCTCTGGGTGATTAAATGCCTAGGCGTATCGAGGCCGTTATTACAGCCAGAGGTGGTTGTTCTGGGTACTGATTTCTCAGGATCTATGCACCCAAATTGCGTGAAAATGTAATCACATGTCAGTTCTAGTATAATATATTTGTCCAATGAATACCCGTTTATCATCTGCATTTCTTCTTGGTGTATCAATTTTAATGGGCAGTAGTGTATTTCCTTTCCTTTAATTTTTTCATGTGTGGATCCATAGCCTCAATGTATCATCGAAATGATAAAACCATTTTAACCACCATAGGCTGTCAATTTTATTACTTTAATGCTCCATGCATATAAATCACATTTTAGACCTATTGATGATGTGAGTGTCACATTTAATGACACTTGTTTCATACTATCCGGCGCAAGGCACTTGATCCCACATATTCATACAAGGTGACAATTACTCAACTATATGAAAAACGTAAATATGTTACAAACTACTGCGTGGATACATTTTATTCAACATGTAAAGGTCACTACAGATATTCGGATTTAGGTTATGACATGTTGGACAAGCCTGCCATCATTGGCGATAATGTGCCGCAGGCGAATAGCGAAATTCTTCATGACCTGCTGAAGTGTCGGAACATCTACTACGGAGACTGCCTACAGTACGCTTGTCCGTCCTCTTTGAGAATACTGCTGCGCAGTGTGGGATCCTTACAAGATTGGACTGACGGAGTACATCGAAAAAGTTCAAAGAAGGGCAGCACGCTTTGTATTATCGCGAAATATGGGAGAGAGTGTCACAGAAATGATACAGGATTTGGGCTGAACATCATTAAAAGAAAGGCGTTTTTCGTTACGACGGAATCTTCTCACGAAATTCCAATCACCAACTTTCTCTTCCGAATGCCAAAATATTTTGTTGACACCAACCTACATAGGGCCAAACCATTGCCACGCTAAAATAAGGGAAATTAGAGCTCGTACGGAAAGATATCTGCTCGTTCTTTCCACGCGATATACGAGATTGGAATAATAGAAAATTGTGAAGACGGTTCGACGAACCCTCTTCCAGGCACTTGAATGTGATTTGCAGAGTATCCATGTATATGTAGATGTAGATGCTGTCGCTGACCTCCTGAATGGCTGTTTTCAGCTCAGCAGTGGTTTGCGGTTATTGCTGTACACCTTGTCTTTAATATAGCCCCACACAATGGCATCGCATGTGTTCACATCTGGAGAATGTGGCGACCAATCGAGGTCCACGCCAGTGGCCTCTGGGTACCACAGAGCCAGAATGCGGTCCCCATAGTGCTCCTCCTGCTTTCTTGTCGAAATCAAGTTTGATTTGGATAATAGGGATGAAATCATCTTCCAAAACCTTCGCGTACCGTTCGGTAGTCGCCCTGCCATCAAGGAATATCTCACCGATTATTCCGTGACTGTATATTGCACACCACACTGTCACCAGCTGAGGGTGAAGAAACTTTTCGATCGAGAAATGTGGATTCTCAGTCCCCCAAATGCGCCAGTTTTGCTTATTGACGAACCCATCCAGATGAAGGTGGGCTTCGCCGCTAAACAAAACATAATGCACATACTAATTCCGATCGTGCTCCACGGCCAACAGTGCAGTTTGAACTTACTAACGCAAACGTTTCAGGAGTTATGACGTATTTATTTCATGTTGTTGTTGTTGTGGTCTTCAGTCCTGAGACTGGTTTGATGCAGCTCTCCATGCTACTCTATCCTGTGCAAGCTTCTTCATCTCCCAGTACCGACTGCAACCTACATCCTTCTGTATCTGTTTAGTGTATTCATCTCTTGGTCTCCCTCTACGATTTTTACCCTCCACGCTGCCCTCCAATACTAAATTGGTGATCCCTTGATGCCTCAGAACATGTCCTACCAACCGATCCTTTCTTCTGGTCAAGTTGTGCCACAAACTTCTCTTCTCCCCAATCCTATTCAATACTTCCTCATTAGTTATGTGATCTACCCACCTAATCTTCAGCATTCTTCTATAGCACCACATTTCGAAAGCTTCTATTCTCTTCTTGTCCAAACTTTTTATCGTCCATGTTTCACTTCCATACAAATACTCTCAGAAACGACTTCCTGATACTTAAATCTATACTCGATGTTAACAAATTTCTCTTCTTCAGAAACGATTTCCTTGCCATTGCCAGTCTACATTTTATATCCTCTCTACTTCGACCATCATCAGTTATTTTGCTCCCCAAGTAGCAAAAGTCCTTGATTACTTTAAGCGTCTCATTTCCTAATCTAATTCCCTCATCATCACCCGACTTAATTCGACTACATTCCATTATCCTCGTTTTGCTTTTGTTGACGTTCATCTTATATCCTCCTTTCAAGTCACTATCCATTCCATTCAACTGCTCTTCCAAGTCCTTTGCTGTCTCTGACAGAATTACAATGTCATCGGCGAACCTCAAAGTTTTTACTTCTTCTCCGTGAATTTTAATACCTACTCCGAATTTTTCTTTAGTTTCCTTTACTGCTTGCTCAATATACAGATTGAACAACATCGGGGAGAGGCTACAACCCTGTCTCACTCCCTTCCCAACCACTGCTTCCCTTTGATGTCCCTCGACTCTTATAACTGCCATCTGGTTTCTGTACAAATTGTAAATAGCTTTTCGCTCCCTGTATTTTACCCCTGCCACCTTCAGAATTTGAAAGAGAGTATTCCAGTCAACATTGTCAAAAGCTTTCCCTAAGTCTACAAATGATAGGAAGGTACGTTTGTCTTTCCTTAATCTAGCTTCTAAGATAAGTCGTAGGGTCAGTATTGCCTCACGTGTTCCAATATTTCTACGGAATCCAAACTGATCTTCCCCAAGGTAGTTCAATATTTATCACCCGGTATGTCGAATATTACAAATTTAGTCTTGCACGTACCAATAAGCTTACAAGCACAGCTTTCGTAACGCGTCATGTAGGCGGAAACCTTGCGGACAGCTAGCTTACTAGTTGTCGCATATTCGTTTAACAACATACCGTATAATCTTATGCAGTGATACAGAACGAAACTGTTGCAGAACGCGGGAAACATTGCAAGACTGACCAGTAATGTAATTTATTTGCATGCTGGAATAAAGAAATAAATCTGGCAGCCTACGGTGGTTAAAATGGTTCCATCATTCAGGAAGTGTCCTTTCCAGATCAACCAGGAAATGGAACGAGCGAAAAGCCACTGTCTAAATGCCTCCGAAGGAGCCCTAATTTCTCTTGTCTTGTCCTCGCGATCCTTACAGGGAATATAAATTGGTGGCAGTAGAATCGGTTTGTAGTCGGCTGCAAATGCCTGTTCCTCAAACTTTCTCAACAGTATTTCACGTAAAGAACGCCCAGGGACTCCCTTTTGAGTTCACGAAGCATGTCTGTAACATCTACGTGTTGATGGAAGCTACCGGTAACAAATTTAGCAGCATGCTTCTGATTGGCTTCGATATCTTTCTTTAATCCGACGTAGTGTAGAATCCCAGATACTCCATCAGTACTCAAGAACGGGTCGCGCTAGTGTCCTATACGCGGTCTCATTTACGGATGAACCACACTTCCCCGCCGGCCGCGGTGGTCTAGCGGTTCTAGGCGCTCAGTCCGGAACCGCGCGACTGCTACGGTCGCAGGTTCGAATCCTGCCTCGGGCATGGGTGTGTGTGATGTCCTTAGGTTAGTTAGGTTTAAGTAGTTCTAAGTTCTAGGGGACTGATGACCACAGATGTTAAGTCCCATAGTGCTCAGAGCCATTTGAACCATTTGAACCACACTTCCCCAAAATTCTCCCAATACACCGATGTCGTCCATTCGCCTTCCCTACTACCATCCTTAGGTGCTCGTTCCATTTGACACCGCTTTGCGGGGTTACACGTAGATATTAAATCAGCCCGACTGTGTCTTGCAGCACACCGCTAATACTGTATTAGAACACTACAGGGTTGTTTTTCCCACTCGTGTGCTACAACGTAACGTTTTTCTACGAATAGAGCAAGTATCCATTCATCACACCAAGTAGAAATTCTGTCTAAGTCACCCTTCTACAGTCACCCAACGGCTATACTTTGCTTACACTACAGCTTCATCAGCAAACAGCCGGAGACTATTGCTCGACCTGTCCGTCAGATCATTTGTGTATATGGAAAATAACAGCGGTCCTATCACGCTTCCCTGGGGCTCTCCTGACGATACCCTTGGCTCTGAACAACATTCGCCGTCGACGGCAACTTAATCAGTTGTATCACTTCAGAACTCTTTCAGTTACATTTCTGGAACCTATTCCGTATGCTGGTACCTCTGTGAACAATGTGCAGTGGGGCACCGTGTCAACTGCCCAGAAATCTGGGAATATGAAATCTGACTGTAGCCTATCGTCTGTCGTTCACAGAAAAGGGCAAGCTGACAAGAAGACCACCCGGCAATACGATTTTTGTAGTTTTTTATATTTATGGATGTGAATTTCGGAAATTAAATAACAATCCCACCAACGCACTTGAATGCAACATTCAAAAATTCTCGAGAGAATCTATACTGAAATTTTGCGAGTAACGTTAATTCACTAAAACTGTGCCGTGTCGGTAGCACTGGAGAATAGTAAGTGAGTGATAAATGGACAGATGGCTCGAATCTCGCCATGGTCTTTTTTCGTTTTATTTTTTTAATCAGTTCAAATACCTACATAATTTAAATATAAAATTTATCAAATATATCGGAATTAACACTTATCTAATCATCATTTTTTATTAAAAACCACGTAGCCATATGTCTAACGTTGTATACCGTGTGCAAAATTCCAGTTTCCATTGGGAATATAAGTTCTTAATTATTGTTATTTTATTAAAGATTGTTAAGGGGGGGAATTATGCGAAGTTGCAATACTTTAAACCGGCTCTTATAAAGTCCGAAGTTTTCAAGGAAATGTAACTAAATTTGGCACAATTGTTAAGGAATGTTATATGGATACATACGTTTCCATGCTTATTGAAGTTGTACGTTTTTAACTATAAACAATCAAATTTTTTCAAGGTGAGAGAAATGTTATTTTTTGAAAAATCTGTCGGAACAAATTGAATGTATTTGTGCGCAAAGTGACATACCATTATTACAAATATTTGTGGAACAGAATATTAATATCTTTTTTTTGTTAGATTTGAACAATTGTCCAGAGTTCTATGAAAAAATGCCAAATGGTAGGGCTTTTCTCTTACAACAATACCTTACTATTGTGGTAAATGAAAATTCCTTCCACAGAATGTTTCACTATAGTATTGACTAGTTGCATGCCAAATTTAAGTACTATAATGTCAGTTGTACGTGAGGAAAATATACATAACATTTGCTAAAAATGAATTACAGGAAACCTGAATCAAAGATCTGAGTGTGTCGGTATTAGGCCATACCTTATGTGGGTGAACTAGTGGGAACCATATGCATTCTCCTCTTCATTCTCAAACTGTCTTTTCCCTGCTTGTCCTCTTAGGTGAACCTGATTTTCAAATTAAGTAACAATAATGTCAGCTGCATTGTTGCCCTGTTATCGATTTCCTTCGATATCGACAGTGTGAAAGCTCCTGGATGAAATCCTAGCCTCTGTAGAGTTCGTAGTCTTTCAAGATTAGCACGTTAAAACTCAACAAGCATCATACGCTGCAACTTTATCAGCAGTTGCGGAAACAAAAGCTGTCTCCGGGCGGGATTTTCGTATCAGAGAGTCGTAACTTTCATTAGAATTTTGAATTTTTCCATTCTCACACAACTGTAGACGTTCTCGATCTGCTAAACACCCAAATAGTCCCCATATTCTGATTGCATAAAACTGGAAGAAAACACAGCAGGAGTAAATAATATGAGGAAATACAGAAGAACATAGGGGCGTGGCCCCGTGCAAGTTTTTGTTAATTATTATTTTTGTCACACTTAGGAATGGAATTGGAAGGAAATATTCAGGAACAGTAATTTCGATACCATGTAGTAAATGAAGATCCAATAAAAAAATTTCACAATTTTTGTTGCTTTCATGTACGTACCCCCTTAATAATTTTGTTATACGCTTTTTAATTTAAACAACCTTTGTAGCCAGGAAGAGACGTCCCGCTTTCTACAGACATATCACAAGGATGGACCAAACAAGACTGACCAGCCGACTTTTCACCTACTGGAAGAGCAGCAAGACCGTGATACCGTGGCTGATAGAAGTCAAGAAAGACATCCAGGAACTGAACATAACTGAAAGTGACATTAGAAACCCAGCACTTCTCAGAAGGATACTAAAAGCAAAGAGGTTTCAGGACAGATCACCCCGTAAAAAGACCGGCGCCCTTTGGACAACAGAGAGAAAGAAGAAACATAGCCAGAGAGCCGGCCGAAGTGGCCGTGCGGTTAAAGGCGCTGCAGTCTAAAACCGCAAGACCGCTACGGTCGCAGGTTCGAATCCTGCCTCGGGCATCGATGTTTGTGATGTCCTTAGGTTAGTTAGGTTTAACTAGTTCTAAGTTCTAGGGGACTAATGACCTCAGCAGTTGAGTCCCATAGTGCTCAGAGCCATTTGAACCATAGCCAGAGAATGCGTGATTACTGGGCAAACATCAAGTCCCTCTCCAGGGTGAAAAGTTGAATATCGTGGTCCTTAGCTGGCTCATTCGAAAGAAGAAGAAGAAACAATCTTAGTTCCGAATCTTTTATAAAATATCGATAATTAAGAATTTATATTTGCAATGTGTGCAGAATGTAATGATGATATATATATATATATATATATATATATATATATATTACGGGCCATTAAAATTGCTACACCAAGAAGATGACGTGCTACAGACGCGAAATTTAACCGACAGGAAGAAGATGCTGTGATATGCAAATGGTTAGCTTTTCAGAGCATTCACACAAGATTGGCGCCGGTGGCGACACCTACAACGTGCTGACATGAGGAAAGTTTCCAACCGATTTCTCATACACAAACAGCAGTTGACCGGCGTTGCCTGGTGAAACGTTGTTGCGATGCCTCGTGTATGGAGGAGAAATGCGTAGCATCACGTTTCCGACTTTGATAAAGGTCGTAACGCGACACCGCTGCTTGCGTTGGTCGAGATCCAATGACTGCTAGCAAAATATGGAATCGGTGGGTTCAGGAGGGTAATACGGAACGCTATGCTGGATCCCAACGGCCTCGTATCACTAGCAGTCGAGATGACAGGCATCTTATCCGCACGGCTGTAACGGATTGTGCAGCCACGTCTCGATCCCTGAGTCAACAGATGGGGACGTTTGCAAGACAACAACCATCTGCACGAGCAGTTCGACGACGTTTGCAGCAGCACGGACTATCAGCTCGGAGACCGTGGCTGTGGTTACCCTTGACGCTGCATCACAGACAGGAGCGCCTACGATGGTGTACTCGACGACGAACCTGGGTGCACGAATGGCAAAACGTCATTTTTTCGGATGAATCCAGGTTCTGTTTACAGCATCATGGTGGTCGCATCCGTGTTTGGCGACATCGCGGTGAACGCACATTGGAAGCGTGTATTCATCATCGCCGTACTGGCGCATCACCCGGCGTGATGGTATGGGGTGCTATCGGTTACACGTCTCGGTCACCTCTTGTTCGCATTGACGGGACTTGGAACAGTGGACGTTACATTTCATATGTGTTACGACCCGTGGCTCTACCCGTCATTCGTTCCCTGCGAAACCCTACATTTCAGCACGACCGCATGTTGCAAGTCCTGTAGGGGCCTTTCTGGATACAGAAAATGTTCGACTGCTGCCTGTCCAGCACATTCTCCAGATCTCTCACCAATTGAAAACGTCTGGTCAATGGTGGCCGAGCAACTGGCTCGTCTCAATACGCCAGTCACTACTCTTGATGAACTGTGCTACCGTGTTGAAGCTGCGTGGGCAGCTGTACCTGTACACGCCATCCAATCTCTGTTTATTTCAATGCCCATGCGTATCAAGGCCGTTTTTACGACCCGAGGTGGTTGTTCTGGGTACTGATTTCTCACGATCTATGCACCCAAGTTGCTCGAAAATGTAATCACATGTCAGTTCTAGTATAATATATTTGTCCAATGAATACCCGTTTATCATCTGCATTTCTTCTTGGTGCAGCAATTTTAATGGCCAGTAGTGTATTTGAGGGAATTTTTTTTCTGAATGATGTATGTATTCGAAGCGAACGAAATGAAAGAAAAAAAAGACGTAGGTAGATTCGAACGCGCGACGCATTGATTATTCAGTTATGACTCTCCAACACTACCGAGTAAGCGGCTGGTCCCGGCGGAGGTTCGAGTCCTCCCTCGGGCATGGGTGTGTGTGTGTGTCCTTAGGATTGATTGGTTGTTTGGGGAAGGAGACCAGACAGCGTGGTCATCGGTCTCATCGGATTAGGGGAGGAAGTCGGCCGTGCCCTTTCAGAGGAACCATCCCGGCATTTGCCTGGAGTGATTTAGGGAAATCACGGAAAATCTAAATCAGGATGGCCGGACGCGGGATTGAACCGTCGTCCTCCCGAATGCGAGTCCAGTGTCTAACCACTGCGCCACCTCGCTCGGTGTCCTTAGGATAATTTAGGTTAAGTAGTGTGTAAGCTTAGGGGCTGATAACCTTAGCAGTTAAGTCCCATAAGATTTCACACACATTTGAACATTCGAGTAAGCTGCGCGGCAGTTGGTGAAGATCGTTTTATCTTTAGTGAATCTTAAGTTCCTCGGAAATCTTCAATGGCCATTTTCTCGAGAGTTTTTGAGAGTTGCATCGAATACTTTGCAGTATCGATATTTGAGTTCTGAACTTCACGTTCCGTTAATATAAAAGATTACAAAAAGCCGACTGTCAGGTGGTGTCTCTGTGTGAGTCACCCACGAGGGATGCTTTCCAAATCCGCGCCGGTTCGCAAACTGTGATTTTAAGCGGTGACACATCCGAGCTAAAAATAGCAGTTACCGAAAAGTGGCATCCACGGAAACCACCGATGTCGCAAAGTCACAGTCTAGGCCGTCTTTGGGTGGTGGTGGTGGTAAGTTCCTATGAGACCAAACTGCCGAGGTCATCAGTCCCTAGGCGTACACACTACTTAATCCAACCTACACTAAGGACAACACACACACACACACACACACACACACACACACACACACACACACATGCCCGAGGGAGGACTCGAACCTCCGACGGGAGGGCTGCGCGAACCGTGCCAAGGCGCCTGAGACCGCGCGGCTACACCACCGGGCTGTCTAGGTGGTAGTAGCGCAACGTGATTCTTTGGGGAGCGGTTCGAGGAATGGAGTAGTTGGCGAGCAGGGTCGTAAGGATGCGCACAATGGCAGTGGTGGCAGAGGGGCGTGCGCTTTGTGCCGGCAATGAGGAAGAGCCGGCGAAACCGGCCGGGTCGGTGTCTGCACAACCTAGCGCAACCTCTAACGGAAAATTGGCGCGGCCTCCGCACAATACGGCGACCTGCGCGCTAACCAGCCCCAACCCGCCGAGCGTAGTCCACCAGACCGGCTCCGGCCACACCTGCTCTCTTCCTCGGTTCCCACTACTCTGCCCAGACCTGCTCCCACGTATTCTGTCTCATCACCTGCTGTACAATGCCGCCGGCACGCGGACCGCGCATCCCATCGTCAACGTTGAGCGTGCCGATTCCAACGTGCTGCTCAAATGGACCTTCAGAAACGCAGTGTTGCCAACTCCTAGGACCCATTCGAAATTTCCCTTCGAACCCACTAAAACTGCGAATAGGCATCTGTGTTTGATAGAAACATCGAACTATTCGAACTATCAGTTTAATAAGTCACAGCTGCAAAATACTAACGCGAATTCTTTACAGACGAATGGAAAAACTGGTAGAAGCGGACCTCGGGGAAGATCAGTTTGGATTCCGTAGAAATGTTGGAACACGTGAGGCAATACTAACCTTACCACTTATCATAGAAGAAAGATTAAGAAAAGGCAAACCTACGTTTCTAGCATTTGTAGACTTAGAGAAAGCTTTTGACAATGTTAACTGGAATACTCTCTTTCAAATTCTGAAGGTTGCAAGGGTAAAATACAGGGAGCGAAAGGCTATTTACAATTTGTACAGAAACCAGATGGCAGTTATAAGAGTCGAGGGACATGAAAGGGTAGCAGTGGTTGGGAAAGGAGTGAGACAGGGTTGTAGCCTCTCCCCGATGTTATTCAATCTGTATATTGAGCAAGCAGTAAAGGAAACAAAAGAAAAATTCGGAGTAGGTATTAAAATTCATGGAGAAGAAGTAAAATCTTTGAGGTTCGCCGATGACATTGTAATTCTGTCAGAGACAGCAAAGGACTTGGAAGAGCAGTTGAACGGAATGGACAGTGTCTTGAAAGGAGGATATAAGATGAACATCAACAAAAGCAAAACAAGGATAATGGAATGTAGTCGAATTAAGTCGGGTGATGCTGAGGGTGTTAGATTAGGAAATGAGACGCTTAAAGTAGTCAAGGACTTTTTCTACTTGGGGAGCAAAATAACTGATGATGGTCGAAGTAGAGAGGATATAAAATGTAGACTGCCAATGGCAAGGAAATCGTTTCTGAAGAAGAGAAATTTGTTCACATCGAGTGTAGATTTAAGTGTCAGGAAGTCGTTTCTGAAAGTATTTGTATGGAGTGTAGCCATGTATGGAAGTGAAACATGGACGATAACTAGTTTGGACAAGAAGAGAATAGAAGCTTTCGAAATGTGGTGCTACAGAAGAATGCTGAAGATAAGGTGGGTAGATCACGTAACTAATGAGGAGGTATCGAATAGGATTGGGGAGAAGAGAAGCTTGTGGCACAACTTGACTAGAAGAAGGGATCGGTTGGTAGGACATGTTCTGAGGCATCAAGGGATCACCAATTTAGTATTGGAGGGCAGTGTGGAGGGTAAAAATCGTAGAGCGAGACCGAGAGATGAATACACTAAACAGATGCAGAAGGATGTAGGTTTCAGTAGGTACTGGGAGATGAAGAAGCTTGCACAGGATACAGTAGTATGGAGAGCTGCATCAAACCAGTCTCAGGACTGAAGACCACAACAACAACAACAACATCGAACTATTAAAAAAACATTCGGGTAGGAAGAAATGATGATTTTATTTACATACTTGTATTTTATATAATGCAACTTATAATCTAAATACCTTATTATGATAAACAGACAGTGGCGAATTTTTTCGACTAATTCTTAAGCGATGTGATTGTGGTGTCAGCGCCAGACACCACACTTGCTAGGTGGTAGCCTTTAAATCGGCCGCGGTCCGGTAGTATACGTCGGACCCGCGTGTCGCCACTGTCAGTGATTGCAGACCGAGCGCCGCCACACGGCAGGTCTAGTCTAGAGAGACTCCCTGGCACTCGCCCCAGTTGTACAGCCGTCTTTGCTAGCGATGGTTCACTGACAAATTACGCTCTCATTTGCAGAGACGACAGTTTAGCATAGCCTTCAGCTACGTCATTTGCTACGACCTAGCAAGGCGCCATATTCAGTTACTATGTCTTCTGAACAGATAATATTGTGACTCATGTACCGTCAAGAGCGACGTTCATCAATAATGGATTAAAGTTAAGTATCAAACGAATTACGTCCGCTTTCTGAATTCTAATTCCTTGTCATGTTCCAGACCTCACGTCAGTATAGTCCTTCCCTCCTCACGCCAGCCTGCGTGAGCTAAAACGCGTGCATTTCGTCCTCCTCTAGGAAAACGGTGTTGGCTCCTCTGCCAACACAACAGTGATGATGTAAGGATTTTTAATTTATTTGAAAAACTGAACGCTGAAAGGCATAATCAGTCTTAAATGATGATGATGATGATGATGAATAATGTTGTTTGTTAACTAGGTTCAAGATTAGTAATTCTGAAAGACAATAATGATAATGGAAAAAATAACGCAATTCTGCTAATTCGACATGAAAGAAAAATATTTCGGGAATGATAACAATGTGCTCCGATTTCGACTTACAAAACGCCGAATATTTCGTCCAAGGCTTGAGTAACATGTTGTGTTTTACTAGTGCCTGCGCATTTGTGATCATACATATTGACGTTGAATATTTCATTTTTAAACAGAGCGGTGACTGAATTGTGTTTGCCGGCCACTGTGGCCGATCTGTTCTAGGCGCTTCAGTCCAGAACCGCGCGACTGCTACGGACGCAGGTTCGAATCCTGCCTCGGGCATAGATGTGTGTGATGCCCTTAGGTTAGTTAGGTTTAAGTAGTTATAGGGGACCGATGACCTCAGATGTTAAGTCCATAGTGCTCAGAGCCATTTGAACCATTTGAATTGTGTTTTCTAACCATGACACTCGCACCATCGACGCCAATCCCGACCATATTTTCATTCTCATACCATTGAACTTTAATAGCACGGTACGAAGCTCTTTCCCGTTGCCTTGGAGACTAGAGTAAACCACTCCCATCATAGTCCCATCTACATATATACAGGCTGGTCCATTGATAGTGACCGGGCCAAATATCTCACGAAATAAGCATCAAACGAAAAAATCACAAACAACGAAACTCGGCTAGCTTGAAGGGGGAAACCACATGGCCCTATGGTTGGCCCGCTAGATGGCGCTGCCATAGGTCAAACGGATATCAATTGCGTTTTTTAAATAGGAACCCCCACTTTTTGTTACATATTCGTGTAGTACGTAAAGAAATATGAATGTTTTAGTTGGACCACTTTTTTCGCTTTGTGATAGATGGCGCTGTAATGGTGACAAACGTATAAGTACGTGGTATCACGTAACATTCCGACAGTGCGGACGGTATTTGCTTCGTGATACATTACCCGTGTCAAAATGGACCGTTTACCAACTGCGGAAAAGGTCGATATCGTGTTGATGTATGGCTATTGTGATCAAAATGCCCAACGGGCGTGTGCTATGTATGCTGCTCGGTATCCTGGACGACATAATACAAGTGTCCGGACCGTTCACCGGATAGTTACGTTATTTAAGGAAACAGGAACTGTTCAGTCACATGTGAAACGTCAACCACGACCTGCAACAAACGATGATGCCCAAGTATGTGTTTTAGCTGCTGTCGCGGCTAATCAGCACATCAGTAGCAGACAAATTGAATCTCAAAAACGTCGGTGTTGAGAATGCTACATCAACATCGATTGCACCCGTACCATATTTCTATGCACCAGGAATTGCATGGCGACGACTTTGAACTTCGTGTACAGTTCTGCCACTGGGCAAAAGAGAAATTACGGGACGATGACAGATTTTTTGCACACGTTCTATTTAGCGACGAAGCGTCATTCACCAAGAACGGTAATGTAAACCGGCATAATATGAACTGTTAGGCAACGGAAAGTCCACGATGGCTGCGACAAGTGGAACATCAGCGACCTTGGCGGGTTAATGTATGGTGCGGCATTATGGGAGGAAGGATAATTGGCCACCATTTTATCGATGGCAATCTAAATGGTGCTATATATGCTGGTTACCTACGTAATGTTCTACCGATGTTACTACAAGATGTTTCACTGCATGACAGAATGGCGATGTACTTCCAGCATGATGGATGTCCGGCACATAGCTCGCGTGCGGTTGAAGCGGTATTGAATAGCATATTTCATGACAGATGAATTGGTCGTCGAAGCACCATACCGTGGCCCGCACGTTCACCGGATCTGACGTCCCCGGATTTCTTTCTGTGGGGAAAGTTGAAGGATATTTGCTGTCGTGATCCACCGACAACGCCTGACAACATGCGTCAGCGCATTGTCATGCATGTGCGAACATTACGAAAGGCGAGCTACTCGCTGTTGAGAGGAATGGCGTTACACGTATTGCGAAATGCATTGAGGTTGACGGACATCATTTTGAGCATTTATTGCATTAATGTGGTATTTACAGATAATCACGCTGTAACAGCATGGGTACTCAGAAATGATAAGTTCACGACGGTACATGTATCACATTGGAAGAACCAAAATAAAATGTCCAAACGTACCTACGTTCTGTATTTTAATTTAAAAACCTACCTGTTACCAACTGTTCGTCTAAAATTGAGAGCCATATATTTGTGGCTATTACAGCACCATCTATCACAAAGCGAAAAAAGTGGTCCAAATAAAACATTCATATTTCTTTACGTACTACACGAATATGTAATGAAAAATTGGTGTTCCTATTTTAAAAAACGTAATTGATATCCGTTTTACCTATGGCAGCGCCATCTAGCGGGCCAACCATAGCTCTATCTGGTTGGCCCCTTCAAGCTGACGAGTTTCGTTATTTGTAGTTTTGTCGTTCGACGCTTATTTCGTGAGATATTTGGCGCAGTCACGATCAATGGACCACCCTGTATATACCTGTTAATGTTGCCGGCCTTAGCGCCGCCACATGATTTCAAACACTGTCGTTTGCGCGCGCTTTTTGTTTTTCTCCCCGTAAAAACGAATCCCCTACATAAACCCCTTTCCATTTATCTTCCCCCTAAATTTGGGGGGGGGGGGCTAAGTTGGTGACACTGCAGAAGCTACGCGTCTTGTGCACAAGGTACGCGTGTCTCGACGGGGTATGCGCGATGACAGTGCGCTCCCGCGGCAGTTGTGTGTATCTGGGTCGCTGATCGTACGGCTCCTGTGCGAAATGGACGGGCGTAAATTTCCTACCTCAGTTCTGTTTAAAAGGCACATTTCCCTCCCCTGTTCTTACACGGAGGTGACGAAACTTGTAGGATAGCGATCAGTACATATACTGATGGCGGTCGTATCGCGTACACGTAGTACAAAAGGACAGTGCATTGGCGAAGCTGTCGTTTACGATTGTGCTTCTGACCAAAAAGCGATTCTGGTAGCTGGAGCCTAAAGTTTTTGTTAAACATGTCTTTTGTGTTGTGGAGATATTCCTATACCAACTTTATCCCCTAAAATTTCTTTATATCTAACCGAGAAGTGAAATACCAATTTTCATAAATTTGTCAAGTTTGTTTGCGTGGCCATCCTCCGCAGCAAGCATAGAAATACTTGTTTTGTAAATAAAACCGCGTTTTCTTGCTGCTGCCTTTCTTTGTTCTAAGACTTCATCAGTGGGATCTATAAAGATACAGTTTTTTTTTTTATTTTTAGATTATCAAACAGTTCACGTCGCGATTTTTATGTAAAAAAAGTAATTAGTTACGATTTGCTGATCTGCGTTTCCTGGAGGTCATACTGTCAAAAAAACGACGAAAAAAAGCACACAAAAAACCGGTGTATACTAATGCAGTTCATTTAGCGATGTAATTTTAAGTGATCGTCTAAACAAAACAAAGAAAATTGCACATATTGTAATTCTTAGGCCTACAACAGTTAAATTATTGTAAACTTGATATTGTACTTTACACAAAATAAAAATTTGACCCACAGAGGATGACACATAGGTGTCGGAACATGTCTGGCAAATACAAAACTGAACAAATTGTGTTTGCATAAGGCTGATTTTCAAAACCACCCAATCCTACAGTATAAGATCCACACCTTCTCCAAACTTCAAGTTTCTGTCCTTCACAGCTTGGGCTGGCCGATGATGAGTCAGTGAATCAGTCTAACCGTATTTCACCCCCGTACGGGCTGAATTTCCGATAGCAGTGAAACATCTATTTTTTTCATCTGTAGCCGAGAAACCATACACCAGCTTTCAAAGATTTAGCATTTAAAATGCTTTCGGAATGAAATATTTTCATAAAACGTTTCACCACTATTTGATCCCCTTAGAGGTTGACTTTTGAACAGTGATATGCGTATGTTTTCTTTCTAAAATAGAAGCTGAATACAAATTTTAATAGATTTAGATTTAAAAATGCTTGCGCAGTGAAATATTTCCATAAAATCTTTTATCCCTCGTTTCACCGCCACTGGCGTTGAATTTCCAAAAGAGTGAAACACGTGTTCTTTTTATTTCTAATCGAGCAGCCAAATTCAAATTTTCATAGATTTAACTATAAAAATGCTTTCATAATAAAATTTTTTCATTAAATCTCTTATCCTCCATTTCACCCCCTTAGTGGTTCAGTTTACAAAACACGGAAATATATAGATATATATATTTTTTTATTTCAACCGAGAAGTCAAATACCAGTGTTCAAAGATGTTGCTTCAGAAATACTTTACTAGTTGTTTAACAATGACATGTTTTTAAAAAAAGCTTTTACCAGGTATTTCACTCCCATAGGCTTAAATTTCCAAACATTCTGAAACATGTTTTTTTTTTTTTTTTTTTTTTTATTTCTGACCAAGAATGCAAATGCCAATATTCATAGGTCTAGCTTCAAAATTGCCTTAATAGCGATATTTTTTTTTTAAAAAAACCTATATCCCGTATTTCACCCGCTTAGGGTTGGAATTTAAAAAAATCCCTTGTTAAATGACGGCTACACTATGAGATCTATGTGAAGACTGACTTGGTACATCCCCTCACGCTAAATCTGTGCGGTGTAAGCTCTTAATCACTGAGTAACTACTGGAGCCTACATCCTCTTGGACCTGCTTACTGTGTTCCCGTCTTGGTGCCCCTCGCTCTCTCTACAATCCACTCTCCAGTACCAAACTCACTATTTCTTGAAGCCTCAGGGTGTGTCCCTTTAAACCGGCCACTTATTTTAGCCAGTTTGTGTCATTCATTCTTTCCCTCAGATTTGATTCAGCTCCTCTTCATATGTTATATGGCCAACGGCCTTGCCTCAGTGGGAACAATGGTTCCCGTCAGATCACCCAATTTAAGCGCTGTCGAGCTGGGCTAGCACTTGGATGGGTGACCATCCGGTCTGCCGAGCGCTGTTGGCAAGCGGGGTACTCTCAGCCCGTGTGAGGCAAACTGAGGAGCTACTTGACTGAGAAGTAGCGGCTCTGGTCTCGTAAACTGACATGCGGCCGGGAGAGAGGTGTGCTGAGCACGTGCCCCTCCATATCCGCATCCAGGGACGCCTGTGGGCTGACGATGACACGGCGGCCGGTCGGTACCGTTAGGTCTTCCAAGGCCTGTTCGGACGGAGTTTAGTTTAGTTCATATGTTATCTCATCTTCAGCATTCTCGGTTATACCACATTTGTAAAGCTCCATGCGTAAATGTTTCGCTTCCGTATCTGGCTACATTCCAAACAAGTACTGTGAGAAAACACTTCCTAACATTGCAGTTTCCGTTTACTGTTAAGAAATCTATAGCTTTCAGAAAAACTTTCCTTGCTATTGCCCGTGTGCATTTTACATCCTCTTAACTTTTGTCGTCGTCAGTTACGAGGGCATGGTGAAAAGTAATGCCTCCGAATTTTTTATGTGAAAACTCTTAAAGCTTTTTAAATAAGACGAACTTTATCAACATTCTGCATCTTTATACTTCGTGTCTACATATTTATTTCTCAGCATAGTCACCGTGGCCAATCAACTCATTTCTGCCAACCAGAGATAAGTTTGTTGATACCGCCTCTGTAGAATGTTTGGCTTTGTTGACGGAGCCACACACTCACCTGTGCTTCCACCGCTTCATCGCTATCAAGCTGAAGTCCTCGAAGGAAGTTTTGGAAAATGATGAAAATCGAATGGGGCCAAGTCGGGACTGGTTGGAGGATGATCGGTGGCAGTGGATCCATGGCGCCGGAATGTTGCAGATGTCCTACCGCTTGTGTATGGTTCAAAAATGGTTGAAATGGTTCTGAGACAAAACTTCTGAGTTTATCAGTCCCCTAGAACTACTTAAACATAACCTAAGGACCTCACACACATCCATGCCAGATCCAGGATTCGAACCTGCGACCGTAGCAGCAGCGCGGTTCCTGACTGAAGCGCCTACAACTGCTCGGCCACTGCGGCTGGCCTCGTGTGTGGTCAGGCATTCTCATGCTGAAGGAGGGGTGCTCAGCGTGTGAACCAACTCTTCGAATGCGTGCTTCCAGTTTCCTGAGAGTCTCACAGTACCAGCAGAGTATATGTTGGTGCCCTTTGGCATGAGTTTCAAGTGCACCACAAGGAGAACACTACAGAACATTGTGAGCACGACTGATGGCATGGGCTTGAACTTTTTTGGCGTCGGTGACCCTTTTTAGCGGAACTCCATTGATGCTCTCTCATCTTGTGGGTCAAAATTGTGTCACAGTGCTGTTAAGGGGCTCCGGAACGCCCTATACTTGCAATGTTAAAATAACGCTTATAAATTACATCTTTCCTCACAAAGTATTTGAGGTAGGAAGTTGAACTTTTTACAGATTATTTATTGGAATATGGGCTACAACTTAACACAGGGATTTTACAAAATTTTAGTTCAGTTATTAAAGATGATTTTTTTTTCAATTGTAATGAAAATTCACAACATTTTTTTGCAATATTTTATTTATATATTCAAAAATATACAGTTTTTTGGAAAAAGGCTGTGTTAAATTATGCAGAAGGTACTGTGTAACATTTACTGAAAGTTTGAAACAAATATGTTTGGAAGATCCTTAGAAAACGTGTAATATGTATGAGAAAATAAAAGTTTTGGGAATCGAGCGACAAAGATTGGATTAACTTTTTAGTGCATTCCAGGTCCATCGGATGGAGTATCTTCATCCTCTGCAAACTCCTCCTCCAGCTTCCTCTTGTTCCTCCTCCTGTTTACTCTTGCTTGTATTTCTAGACTCTTTACAGCCCTGTCTGCAGCCCGAAGGCGTTCCTTGTCTAAAGCAAGCATCGCTCGTTGTTGTGTTCGTAGATTTTGCTACCATTTTCTTCAGTTGCAGTCACTGCAACACTGTTCCAAAAGGTGGTCATGTATGAACACTTATCACATTTCAGTCGTATTTCACTAGCAAGTCCTACGTGCTTTATTATGGAGAGTTCCAGACCAACTTCACTACAATGAATACATCTTACACAGTTTGAAAAAATTCCTTTGAGAACCGACATATCAAATATTTCAGCCACATCCGATTCGCCCATAAAACATTCATAGTTTTCACTCATTGAACCAAGCTTCTTCTGTGAAGTATTTTCTTTCCCACTTTGACTGCTATGGGCAGGTGTACTTGAGAGGTTAGGTTCACTCACTTGGTTATCGTCTTTATTGTTTACAGTAATAACACATACCTTTGGCTTTCCAACATTTCTCCTTTTCTTAAAAGCCTTCAGAGGATTTATAATAACTTTACTTTTACTCATTATTATACTTCAACAAAACAGAGACTCAAGAAACAGAATTAATTACGAATATTTTCGAGATAACGGCAGAGTAAATAAACATGAAACAATCGACAATCACACCAGCGATATATATTGAACCATCACAGGTTAGCCACAACACATACTTTATCTCACATCACTAAAATGTACCTGATGAACACGGACGTTAATAATAACACCATTTGACAGCAGTTTAACAGCGCCACAGTGGGTCACGCCCATGTAGAACACATTTCAAAAAAAATTTAAAAATAGTTGTAGTCTTCGGAATTGAATAAATTATATATCTATAAAAAGGTAATAGTCTGCAGATTCAGAAAACGTAAAAAAGTAAAAATTGAACTCTTCATGATTTTGAGCCTTTCCGGAGCCCCTTAAGGAACCTATCACCCCCACGCCAAAACCCAGAAGTCCCCTCTATCCTTGTCAGGAATGAGCATTCGAGGAGGCATCCAGTTTTCTGTTTTAAAAATGGTTCAAATGGCTCTGAGCACTATGGGACTCAACATCTTAGGACATAAGTCCCCTACAACTTAGAACTACTTAAACCGAACTAACCTAAGGACATCACACACACCCATGCCCGAGGCAGGATTCGAACCTGCGACCGTAGCAGTCCCGCGGTTCCGGACTGCAGCGCCAGAACCGCTAGACCACCGCGGCCAGCCCTGTTTAAAAAAAAAAAAAAAAAAAAAAAAAGAAATGGCTCTGAGCACTATGGGACTTAACATGAGTCCCCTAGAACTTAGAACTACTTAAACCTAACTAACCTAAGGACATCACACACGTCCATGCCCGAGGTAGGATTCGAAACTGCGACCGTAGCAGTCCCGCGGTTCCGAACTGCAGCGCCTAGAACCGCACTGCCACTGCGGCCGGCTATTCTGTTTTCTGTACCGCAGTTCTTCAGTGATGGCCTGTACACGTTCTCGTGATATTGCACACTTACCTGAGAACAGTTATCTGACAATTTTCTCTGATGAGTTCATCACCCGAATTCCGATGACTCAGTGGCAATACTCGGCCGTCCACTCCGTCACACACGTTAACGTCAGCACCACCGTTCCTTTCATTACGAGCACGAACAACCCACTGACGCCCAGTGATGATGTCGATAGAATCATTATAGTACACAACATTCTTCTACGGATTTCAATTGGGAGCAAGTTTTCTGCGGTTAGAAACTCGATTACAGCACGCTGTTTCTCATGCACCGACAGAGTTTACGTTAAACACCGCCGTGTTAAATGTTACAATCCGGAGCCCTCTAGCGGCAGATTGTTCCAGTTTGAGTTAGCGGAGCGGGAAAGTGGACCTAGTAATATGCATGACATGTAATACCTCAACCGATGTTGAGAACAGAATAAAACATTCAGAGGCGAAACCTTTCAACACGCCCTAGTCATTTACTCCTGAAATAGTAGGACTCGGCTACTAGTTTTAGTGTCTTGTTTCCTACCCTAACTCATCATTTATTTATTTATTTACACGTAAAGTTCAAAATGGCTCTGAGCACTATGGAACTTCTGAGGTCATCAGTCCCCTAGAACTTAGAAGTACTTAAACCTAACTAACCTAAGGACATCACACACATCCATACCCGAGGCAGGATTCGAACCTGCGACCGTAGCGATCGCGCAGTTCCAGACTGTAGCGCCTAGAAGCGCTCGGCCACTTCGGCCGGCCTACACGTCAAGTTCTGCATGACCAAATTGAAAAGCAAATCTCTAAGGTCATGGAACCTGTCAATACATGAAATTACAACATAAAAGTAATGACAGATAAAAATAAAATATTTATGAATCCATAAAAAAAGTCAACCCATAAGTTTCAGTAAACGCAGTCAACAATATAAGAGTCAGCTTAATTTTTCAAGGAACTCCTCAACAGAATAGAAGGAGTGACCCATGTGGAAACTCTTCAGTTTCGATTTGAAAGCGCGTGGATTGCTGCTTAGATTTCTGAATTCTTGCGGTAGCTTACTGAAAATGGGTGCAGCAGTATACTGCACGCCTTTTTGCACAAGAGTTCAGGAAGTCTGATCCAAATGCAGGTTGGATTTCTGCCGAGTATTAACTGAGTGGAAGGTGCTTATTCTTGGGAATAAGCTGATATTGTTAACGAGTGACGACAGTATTGTCAAAATACCCAGACTAGTGAAAAGGATCGACAAGTACTTACACCTGTTATTGCCCGGACTGCCCGTTTCTGAGCCGTAAATATCCTTTTAGAACTGGAAGAGTTACCCCAAAATATAATACCATACGACATAAGTGAATGAAAATAAGCAAAGTAGACCAATTTTCGTGTCGAACGATCACTTACTTCAGATACCGTTCGAATACTAAAAATTAATTAAGTCTTTGAACATTTCCTGAACGTTGGCTTTCCACGATAGTTTACTATCCATCTGAACACCTAGAAATTTGAACAGTTCAGTTTCACTAATCATACGCCCATTCTGTGAAATTAAAAAGTCGGATTTTGTTGAGTTATGTGTTAGAAACTGTAAAAACTGAGTCTTACTGTCATTTAGCACCTGCTTTAATTCGACTACATGTCGTCACCCTGGTTTTACCGTTATTTGTAATCATCATTAGGAAGAAATTTTTTAAGTAAATTAGTTAGTTGCATGTTCCATGGATCAAAATCATATCAAAATGATATGGAATGAGTCAGTTTACTGGATATGTATACGTGATTAGAGTTAACAAGAATGAATAGATCATTCTTTTCATTCCTCCTCGCGCAACTACACTTAGTTTTTTTACTTGCTAACAGCTTTTAGGCCTAAATTCGTCATTGCAACGGAAGGAGTTATCTGGGGGAACTGATTTTAAATTAGATTTAAAACTCGCTTCGCGACCTGTCAGGCATTTTTTGTTACCGAGCGGTTCTAGGTGCTTCTGTCTGGAACCGCGCTGCTGCTGCAGTCACAGGTTCGAATCCTGCCTCGGGCATGGATGTGTGTGATGTCCTTAGGTTAGTTAGGTTTAAGAAGTTATAAGTCTAGGGGACTGATGACCTCAGATGTTAAGTTCCATAGTGCTTAGAACCATTAAATGATCAAAAACTTTGTTACTGCATATTGAACTCCTTTCTGAGCCATTGACAGCTTTAACAATCAGTAATAAATATCACAATTCCCACTAATGTTGTAGGTATGGAAGTCACTGTTCTTCTCAAAATGTGATGGATTATTTTAGACGAATTTCATGAGAGAATATGTATATTCTGACGGCACAGTTAAAATGCCTAAGTCTTTGAAGACGTACCTACATTACGTCCGTGTGTAAACACCACATATTATTCGTGTTGCTCGCTTTTGTGGAGTCAATACTTGCTTTCTAAGTGACGAGTTACCCCAGCAGATTATTCCATACAACATTATTGAGTGTAAATATGTGAGAAGGTTGGCACGTTTGTTTCCAAGATGAGCAGTTGTACGAAGAGCAAAAGTAGCTAAACTTAATTGCTTGAGAAGCTCAGTAATATTCTTCTTCTATTCCAAGTTTTCATCAGTATATACATCCATAAATTTGGAACATTCCTACCCTATTTACTGACTCCTGGTCATTTCGTACATCAGTGGTTGCTATGACTGGTTCTTGTACAAAACTGAACCTAGTGTGTTTTCTCAAAATTTAGGATGAGTCCATTTCCAGAAAACCACTTAATAATTCTTTGGATAATATCATTTACGAACTCATCTGTTGCTTTCTCTGTAATGAGATTTGTTATAACACTAGCATCGTCAGCTCAAAGAATCAGTTTTACTTGTTGACTGTTAAGTGGAAGTTCATACACATATATGAGGATTAGGAGTGGACCTGCGAGAGTCGGTTTGTGATTTTTTTTTTCCTCAGGCACTAAAATTTTCTACCTCGAACGATTGCCGACACACATCTGGGCAACGAATAAGAAGTACTGAATGGAACAGAGGAGAAAACTAATCTATATGCACAATCTGAGTAAAAAAGGGAATTATTCATAAGAAAGATCCTGAACCATCAAGGAATAATCTATTTCAGTGCTTCCAAACCTGGGGGTAATCACCCACTCAGGGGTAAAATTAAATTTTCTGAGGGATAAAAGCAAAAGGATGTAGTTGTGTTTCAGTCACGATAATAAATTATTTTTAAAAGATCATTACTATTATCACTAATTCGTAAGACTGTAATATTGCTCGCATGAGTTGTCAGCAATTACATCTTTTTTCCAACATTAAAACCTGACACAGTTATGGTGTGGGCTACAGCTCATGAAACAAATGTGTGAACGTCATCTTTCTCACATAGTCCACCCACTACTCACTTACTACGTACTTCATACCATGCATTTATGATACTATAATTGAGACGAATACAACACATTCTTCAATACTTCATGAAAATGCTTCCCCGAGTTGTAGTTAGGTCCCGAAATGGGCTAGAAATTGCATCATTTTGCAACAATAAATGACCTAACTGATAGTTCAATACGACAATAACTATGTAATGGCTACTACACTGCTGTGCTTACGCATTATTATTATTATTGCTAGTTGCAGTGGTGATACGTAAAGCATTGGCAGCCTGAAGTCTTCCAATTTCTGCCAGTTCAGAAATAAGGCCTCCAGCAGTCAACTGATTTACCAATAGTAAACATAGTGAAAACATTTTAACTTGGTTGATTTTAAACGTGGGTGCAGCGAGTATGAAGAAAGTGTCGCTAGGGAGAGGAGCGGTGCAGGGGAATGATGTTTTGTAGCAAGTGTCTACCATCTATGTGGATAGTTAGCTATCTTTTCTGAGAAGGACTTGTAGAAACCACTCGCGATGCACTGACAATTGCTTCACCATTAAAAAGAGTGTTAAATAAACTGTACCAGTGGTGTCATGGACTCATTCATTAATTAAAAAAAAAACCTACAAAAACTAAACCAAGTTTACTTCGATGCTAATGTTATTGATGAGAGCGAACAGGATGTTTATGTATCTATGGGCCGAGGGGGCAGGGTTCTAGCACATATGTGATTGCAATCGGGGGTAATGGTCTCAGAAATGGTTGAGAACCACTGGTCTATTTGATAATGAAGGGAATTGTGCGAAGGGGTTGAGGGGGGGGGGCGTGTTGTAAAATTTGTAGAGGGAAAGTTAGCCATGAATGCACTAAGTAGGTTCAGATGGATATAGGCTGCAGAGACGAAGAAGCTTATACAAGCTAGAATAGCGTGGAGAAGTGCGTCATACCAGCCTTTGGACTGAAGCCGCAACGCATCGTCCTGAAATTGTGTGTGCGCGTAGGTGAGGGCGTTAGGAATGGCGGGGAAAGTTGGCTGTCCGTTAGCAGAGCTTTCTGCCGTTGCTGACGCAGACGCTTTCATATTTATAGCGAGCTCTGTACGCCTCTGCTCTAGTATTTCGCCCCAGCCGCGCCCAACCTACAAAGCAACGTGGAGGCGGGCTCTATAAATTACTACTTTTCCCATTTTTTTAGACCTGTCGCAGGCTGTTGTGAACACGTCTGACATCCATTACTGTAAGGGGGTGTTCCATTTATCGTGACAACAAACGAAAAAACAAGTTCATGAAACTGTGTGCCGCACCAGGACTCGAACCTGGAAGCTTTTGCCTTTTGGCGGGCGTATGCAATACCAACTGAGCAACCCGAGCATGACTCACGACACGTCCTAACCAGGTCCCGGGTTTGAGTCCCGGTCGGGCAAGCAGTTTTGATCTGCCGCTGGGCGAAAAATTCCTTCTAGAAACATGCTCATTGTTAGCAGTCATTTTTTACTTATTCCCACGAACGAGCTTCGCAGGTCGCATCTATCATCAGGTGACCTTATATTGACAGTGGGATACATGTGTTGTCTAACGTCTTTGGTCTAACCTGTGACATTGTCTAGCCCAAAAAAAAAAAGTATTTAAGCACATGGCGCATAGTTTTCTGGAGGTCTTTGACGGGAAATATGAAATATAAATGTGAAAGTACAAATAAAGTACCTCCAATGCTCACAGGCTCCATTTCTTGTTGTATTACATCATATTTTGTTGACAATGAAGGGAAAAATAACGGCGTCTAGAATCTAATTAGTCCAAGGGACACACAGCTCAGAAAAACTATTTTCAAGCAAGTGTTAAGGCATTGTGAGGAATTATGGTTTCATGGCTAGAGAAACATGAATCCAAATATCTTCAGTGGCCACACGTTCTTCTCCATCACTATCACATAACATAATATTTTGAGAACTTTTAGGCTGTTTGTACTTTTAGTGTGTTGCGAAGAAGGCGTGGTTATCCGCGCCGAAACCTAGCTCAACATCCGGTTTCTATTTGCAGTCGAGGCGGATTCATTATAATCATTACATAATATTTTGTACCCTTTTAAGTAATCAAGACGACACCCTAGAAACGTTAAGACTAATAATTACGCTGCAAAATTTAGCATGCATATAAATATACAGGTTATCTCACGAGGAATTATCTATATTCGGGGATATGGCAGGAACTATCATTCGAAGCAAAAAAGTCCAGCAAACATGGGCTCTAAAATGCATACCTTAACAGGTACACTGAAGAGCCAAAGAAACTGGTACACCTGCCTAATATCGTAAGGGGCCCCCGCCAGCACGCAGAGGTGCCGCGAGACGAGTGGTATGCACTCGGCTGATGTCTGAAGTAGTGCTGAAGGGATCTGACACCATGAATCCTGCAAGGCTGTCCATAAATTCGTAAGAGGACTAGACGATGGAGATCTCTTCAGAACAGCACGTTGCAAGGCATCCCGGACATGCTGAATAATGTTCATGTCTGGGGAGTTATTTGTAAAGTATTCAGATGTCTGAAGCTGTTTGTATGCATGTGAGTACAATTGTTTAAATAATCGGGGTCTTACTGGTAAATAATGAATGTGACTGGTTACAAGAGTTTGTGATTTCAATGTACGGTTATAGCGGTCACTGTCAATCTAGCGACAATGTTCCTATTTAACGACGACCAGGGTGTGCTGCATCATACGACACGTCGTGTGTATATGTTCAGTATTACCTCGTCTAAAGCTCAGTTGTCTCTCAAACCCGACAGCTTTTACCGTATTTATTTTTGGGGAATTAGTCCCACATGTGGCACGCATGACTTTATACGTTGCTTCCTTTTTTAGCTTTTCCTCTGCGGAAAAAAACTCCACGTTGACGATCTGCGGCAGGGGCAGTTACCTGTTTGTTTTACCTGTCGCATTCGTTACAGGCTGAACAATTTCCTGTCGAGTTTCCTCATTTTCGTCGTGTTGTATTTGCGGCGACTATTTGCACAGTTAATGTTGTTGTTTCACAATTATGCGCGCAACAGCACACGGTTAGTTCTGTGCACACAGAGGCGTCCCTGCTTTCGTACTGTAACTTATCGTCGTTGTTTATCGCACACTGCCGACAAAAATTCCGGCGAAAACGGGATAAAATTGGCGCTTTTATCTGCTCAACTATTGGCCTAGCTGGAAGGAAGGACGCCGATACGGTCATTAGAAACAGAACACAATTTAGAATATACAAAGCAGGCTTCCATCATCAATATTTGAGTCCTTGCTGATTTTTGTGCTATGGGCATTAGGCCGCGGTCCAAGGCATAATTATTTGTCTAATGTTTCGTCTTCCAGTGTGGACGCATCATAGGAGACTACACTGGGGTGAATAAAGCTATGGAGTAGTAACAGGCAGACATACAGATGAGGAAAGGATTGCGTACACAACGAATAAGACGGCAGTGCTCTGGTGGAGCTGTCATTTGTACTCAACTGATTCATGTGAGAAGTTTTCCTACGTGACTATGGCCGCATTACTGTGTAACAGACACTGACCACTGAATGATACAGGGTGTTTCAAAAATGACCGGTATATTTGAAACGGCAATAAAAACTAACCGAGCAGCGGTAGAAATACACCGTTTGTTGCAATATGCTTGGGACAACAGTACATTTTCAGGCGGACAAACTTTCGAAATTACAGTAGTTACAATTTTCAACAACAGATGGCGCTGCAAGTGATGTGAAAGATATAGAAGACAACGCAGTCTGTGGGTGCGCCATTCTGTACGTCGTCTTTCTGCTGTAAGCATGTACTGTTCACAACGTGCAAGTGTGCTGTAGACAACATGGTTTATTCCTTAGAACAGAGGATTTTTCTGGTGTTGGAATTCCACCGCCTAGAACACAGTGTTGTTGCAACAAGACGAAGTTTTCAACGCAGGTTTAATGTAACCAAAGGACCGAAAAGCGATACAATAAAGGATCTGTTTGAAAAATTTCAACGGACTGGGAACGTGACAGAAGAACGTGCTGGAAAGGTAGGGCGACCGCTTACGGCAACCACAGAGGGCAACGCGCAGCTAGTGCAGCAGGTGATCCGACAGCGGCCTCTGGTTTCCGTTCGCCGTGTTGCAGCTGCGGTCCAAATGACGCCAACGTCCACGTATCGTCTCGTGCGCCAGAGTTTACACCTCTATCCGTACAAAATACAAACGCGGCAACCCCTCAGCGCCGCTACCATTGCTGCACGAGAGACATTCGCTAACGATATAGTGCACAGGATTGATGACGGCGATATGCATGTGGGCAGCATTTGGTTTACTGACGAAGCTTATTTTTACCTGGACGGCTTCGTCAATAAACAGAACTGGCGCATATGGGGAACCGAAAAGCCCCATGTTGCAGTCCCATCGTCCCTGCATCCTCAAAAAGTACTGGTCTGGGCCGCCATTTCTTCCAAAGGAATCATTGGCCCATTTTTCAGATCCGAAACGATTACTGCATCACGCTATCTGGACATTCTTCGTGAATTTGTGGCGGTACAAACTGCCTTAGACGACACTGCGAACACCTCGTGGTTTATGCAAGATGGTGCCAGGCCACATCGCACGGCCGACGTCTTTAATTTCCTGAATGAATATTTCGATGATCGTGTGATTGCTTTGGGCTCTCCGAAACATACAGGAGGCGGCATGGATTGGCCTCCCTATTCGCCAGACATGAACCCCTGTGACTTCTTTCTGTGGGGACACTTGAAAGACCAGGTGTACCGCCAGAATCCAGAAACAATTGAACAGCTGAAGCAGTACTTCTCATCTGCATGTGAAGCCATTCCGCCAGACACGTTGTCAAAGGTTTCGGGTAATTTCATTCAGAGACTACGCCATATTATTGCTACGCATGGTGGATATGTGGAAAATATCGTACTATAGAGTTTGCCAGACCGCAGCGCCATCTGTTGTTGAAAATTGTAACTACTGTAATTTCGAAAGTTTGTCTGCCTGAAAATGTACTGTTGTCCCAAGCATATTGCAACAAACGGTGTATTTCTATCGCTGCTCGTTTAGTTTTTATTGCCGTTTCAGATATACCGGTCATTTTTGAAACACCCTGTAGTTGGAGCTAGACGCATAGGACATTCCATTGAGGAAATCATTAGGGAAATCAATGTTTCGAGATCCGCAGTGTCAAGAGTGTGCCGAGAATACCAAACTTCAGGCATCACCTCTCACCATGGACAACGTAGTGGCTGACAGCCTTCACTTAACGACCGAGAGCAGCGGCGTTTGCATAGATTTGTCAGTGCTAACAGACAAGTAACAGTGCGTGAAATTACCACAGAAACCAATGTGGGACGTACGACGAACGTATCCGTTAGGGCACTGCGGTGGAATTTGGCGTTAGTGCACTATGACAGCAGACGATCGACGCGAGTGCCTTAGCTAACAGCACAACATCGCTTGCAGCGCCTTTCCTGGGCTCCTGATCATATCGTTTGATCCCAAGAAGACTGGAAAACCGTGGCCTGGTCAGATGAGTACCGATTTACTTTGGTAAGAATTGATGGTAGGATTCAAGTGTGGCACAGACTTCGCGAAGCCATTGTCCAAGTGGCAATTTCCAAGAATGATTGCCTATCGAGTCGCTGGGTCCAAATGATGCGTATCGAACGTGCGATCGTAAATCGATCATGCGACTCTGGTGGCGGGCGTCGTGAGTATGTTTACGTTGGTCACTACAGCAACGACAGAAGAAGGGTGCTACAAAAATACTTGTAATTGCAAAGCAGATGACTTACCTTACTCGTTGTCGGTGTTGTCGTCATGTGGAAGTCCATTACGGTGGTCTGGATGGATAATTTGGAAAAGGTGAACCATCTATTCTTCCTGATACTCGTTCGTTTTCCCCACTGTCCGCAATGAACTTATAACGGTATTTCAGCAACGAAACTGTTGTTACGAAGTTTCACATACGTCGCATCATCACATTCACAGTCCCTTCTTACCTCGTCCGGTTGTTGTTGTTGCTGTTGTGGTCTTCAGTCCTGAGACTGGTTTGATGCAGCTCTCCATGCTACTCTATCCTGCGCAAGCTTTTTCATCTCCCAGTACCTACTGCAACCTACATCCTTCTGAATCTGCTTAGTGTATTCATCTCTTGGTCTCCCTCTACGATTTTTACCCTCCACGCTGCCCTCCAATACTAAATTGGTGATCCCTTGATGCCTCAGAACATGTCCTACCAGCCGATCCCTTCTTCTGGTCAAGTTGTGCCACAAACTTCTCTTCTCCCCAATCCTATTCAATACCTCCTCATTAGTTATGTGATCTACCAATCTAATCTTCAGCATTCTTCTGTAGCACCACATTTCGAAATCTTCTATTCTCTTCTTGTCCAAACTATTTATCGTCCATGTTTCACTTCCATACATGGCTACACTCCATACAAATACTTTCAGAAATGACTTCCTGACACTTAAATCTATACTCGATGTTAACAAATTTCTCTTCTTCAGAAACGCTTTCCTTGCCATTGCCAGTCTACATTTTATATCCTCTCTACTTCGACCATCATCAGTTATTTTGCTCCCCAAATAGCAAAACTCCTTTACTACTTTAAGTGTCTCATTTCCTAATCTAATTCCCTCAGCATCACCCGACTTAATTAGATTACATTCCATTATCCTTGTTTTGCTTTTGCTGATGTTCATCTTATATCCTCCTTTCAAGACACTGTCCGGTAGTACTCCATATTTGCGACAAAAAGTCGAACAATTTTCTACGCTGAATAAACATGGAATTAGATTCTTCCATGTGAGAGAATCCGTCGAAGAAACGTCAAGAACACCAGACATCCCACTCGCTAACGACATAAAGTGCCTGGGTTTCCCTAGCAACTCACAAATAATTCGCGGAGGTATGTAATTTAGAGGAAGTAAGAGAATGACGGAAAACAGATGAAAATGACGATCACAAGTAATTGATCACAACGCCCGCCACCAGAGTCGCATAATCGATTTACGATCGCACGTTCGATATGTATCGTTTGGACACTCAGCGACTTCGATAGGCAATCATTCTTGGAAATTACCGTCCAAGTTGTCAACAAGGTACTGTGCAAGCTGGTGGTGACTCCATAATGGTGTGAGCTGTGTTAACACGTAATTGACTGGGTCTTCCGGTCCAACTGAATCTGTTATTGGCTGGAAATGGTCATGCTCGGCTCCTTGGGGACCATTTGCAGCCATTCGACGATGGAATTTTTGTGACTGACAATGTTTCATGTTGATCGGGCCATAACTGTTGACGATTGGTTTGACAAACATTCTGGATAGTTCGACCAAAAGATTTGGCTACTTAGATCGCCCGAGATGATTCCCATCGAACATTATTGGACATAATGGAGAGGTCAGTTCCTGCACAAAATCCTGTATCGGCAACACTTTTCCATTTTTGGACGGTTACAGAGGCAGCGTGGCCCAGAATTTCTACAGGGGACATCCAACGAATTGCCACGTCGAGTTGCTGTACTATGCGGGGCAAAAGGGGGTCCGACACGATATTAGAAGGTATCCCTGACTTTTGTTACCTCAATGTATTACGACTCTGGAGACAATGCCAGAATTAAACAAGCAGGGTAAAAACATAATTATAGAATGAACGTGATTTGATTGCGTAACAGGTCTGTAGATAAAGACTGGAAAGTTGCACAGGTCACACCAACACTCAACAAAGGAGATAGGAGTGATGTGCTGAATTACGGGCCCGTGTCACTAACGTCGGTTTGAAGTAGGATATGGAATATATACTGCGTTGGAACATTTTGAATTAACTCGAAGATACAATTTATTGACAGATAGCCAACGCGGATCAAAAAATGTGGTTCTTGTGAAACACTACTATATCTGTGTTCACACTAAGTAATCTGTACTATGGGCGGGTGAAGTCAAATTGATTCAATTTTTTAGGTTTCGTGAAGGCTTTTCACACCATTCCTCACAAGCGACTTATGATCAAATCAAATCAAATCGTTTCTGTCGTGCCACTAGATTCGTGATTTCCTGTCCGAAGGGCCACAGTTCGCAGTAATTGACAGAAAGTTGTCGACTGAAACAGAAGCCGTATCTGGGGTTCGCAAGGAAGAATTACAGGTTCTGATATGTTCCTAATCTGTATAAAAGATTTAGGAGACAATCTGTGAAGCCCTGTTAGATTGTTTGCAGGTGATATTGTGATTTACTGTGTCGTAAAGTCATCAGAAGATCAAAACCAATTGCGCAATCCTTTAGTCAAGATATCTACAGGGTGTTACAAAAAGGTACGGCCAAACTTTCAGGAAACATTCCTCACACACAAATAAAGAAAAGATGTCATGTGGACATGTGTACGGAAACGCTTAATTTCCATGTTAGAGCTCATTTTAGTTTCGTCCACCTACGCTCAATGGTGCACGTTATCATGATTTAATACGGGATACTCTACCTGTGCTGCTAGAACATGTGCCTTTACAAGTACGACACAACATGTGGTTCGTGCACGATGGAGCTCCTGCACATTTCAGTCGAAGTGTTCGTACGCCTCTCAACAAGAGATTCGGTGACCGATGGATTGGTAGAGGCGGACCAATTCCATGGCCTCCACGCTCTCCTGACCTCAACCCTCTTGACTTTCATTTATGGGGGCATTTGAAAGCTCTTGTCTACGCAACCCCAGTACCAAATGTAGAGACTCTTCGTGCTCGTATTGTGGACGGCTGTGATACAATACGCCATTTTCCAGGGCTGCATCAGCGCATCAGGGATTCCATGCGACGGAGGGTGGATGCATGTATCCTCGCTAACGGAGGACATTTTGAACATTTCCTGTAACAAAGTGTTTGAAGTCACGCTGGTACGTTCTGTTGCTGTGTGTTTCCATTCCATGATTAATGTGATTGGAAGAGAAGTAATAAAATGAGCTTTAACACGGAAAGTAAGCGTTTCCGGACACATGTCCACATAACATACTTTCTTTCTTTGCGTGTGAGGAACGTTTCCTGAAAGTTTGGCCGTATCTTTTTGTAACACCCTGTATACGGTGCAAAAAAGTGAGAATTGACTCTAAATGATGAAAAGTGTGAAGTCATCCACATGAGGACTAAAAGGAATCCGCTAGATTTCGGTTACCCGATCATTCGCAAAAATCGGAAGACTGTGAATTTAACTAAATACTTAGGGATTTATAACTTAAGTTGGAACAATCACATACATAACATTGTCGGAAAATCCAATCAGAGATTACGTTTCCTGGTAGAACACCTAGAAGTTGCAACAGGTTTACTAAAGAGACCGCTTACACTATGCGTATCCGTCCTCTGCTACAGTTCTGCGGCGAAATCTCCGCATGAGACAGAGTTGACGGAAGACATCGAAAATGTTTAAGTAATATCAATTCGTTTTTTACTATCGGAAAATAGGGGAAAGTGTGTCACGGATATGATACACGAGTTGAGTTGGCAACAATTAAAACAAATTCGTTTTTCTTTGCGGCACGATCTCTTCACGAAATTTCACTCAACTACCTCCTCCGAATGCGAAAATATTTTGTTGACGCCCACTTACGTAGGGAGAAATGAGCTTCGTAATAAGATAACTTAGAGCTCGCACGCAAATATTTAAATGTTTGTTTTTTCCCGCGCTGTTGGAGAGTGGAACAGTAGAGACATACCTTGAATGTGGTGCGATGAAATTTCTGCCAGGCGCTTAATTGTGAATTGTAGAGTAGTTATGTAGATGGAGATGGAAAACCGAAATGGTTGTAAACGTATCCATGGAACGGCTGATTTGTGACGCCACTACATCTACATGGATACTCTGCAAATCTCATTCAAGTGCCGAACCACCTTCGTAATTCTCTATTATTCTAGTCTCGTAAAGCGCGCGGAAAGGATGAACACCTATATCTTTCCGTACGAGCTCTCATTTCCCTTATTTTATCGTGGTGATAGTTCCTCCCTATCTACGTCGGTGTCCACAAAATATTTTCGCATTCGGAGGAGAAAGTTGGTGATTGGAATTTCGTGAGAAGATTCCGTCGCAACGAAAAGCGCCTTTCTTTTGCTGATATCCAGCCCAAATCCTGTATTATTTGTGTGACACTCTCTCCCGTATTTCGCGATGATACAAAACGTGCTGCCTTTCTTTGAACTTTTTCGATGTACTCCGTCAGTCCTAGGTAAGGATCCCACACCGCACAGAAGTATTGTAAAAGAGGACGGACAAGCGTAGTGTAGGCAGTCTTCTTTGTAGGTCTGTTACATTTTCTATATCTCCTGCCAATAAAACGCAGTCTTTGGTTAGCCTTCCCCACACCATTTTCTATGTGTTCCTTCCAATTTAAGTTGTTCGTAACTGTAATACCTAGGTATTTAGTTGAATTTACGGCTTTTAGATTAGACTGATTTATCGTGTAACCGAAGTTTAACGAGTTCCTTTAGTTAGGTTTAATTAGTTCTAAGTTCTAGGCGACAGATGACCTCAGAAGTTAAGTCGCATAGTGCTCAGAACCATTTGAACCATTTTTGAGGAACGCCAGAAATCACTTCTGTTTTACTCGATGACTTTCCGTCAATTACAACGAACTGTGACCTCTCTGACAGGGAATCACAAATCCAGTCACATAACTGAGACGATATTCCATAAGCACGCAATTTCGCTATGAGCCACTTGTGTGGTACCGTATCAAAAGCCTTCCGGAAATCCAGAAATACGGAATGGATCTGAAATCCCTTTTCAGTAGCACTCAACACTTCACGTGAATAAAGAGCTAGTCGTGTTTCACAGGAACGATGTTTTCTAAACCCATGTTGACTGTGTGTCAATAGACTGTTCTCTTCGAGGTAATTCATAATGTTCGAACACAATATGTGTTCCAAAGTTCCGCTGCATATCGACGTTAATGATATGGGCCTGTAATTTAGTGGGTTACTCCTACTACCTTTCTTGAATATTGGTGTGACCCGTGCAACTTTCCAATCCTTGGGTACGGATCTTTCGTCTAGCGAACGGTTGTATATGATTGTTAAGTATGGAGCTAATGCATCAGCATACTCCGAAAGGAGTATTCTAGCGAATAACGTAGGAAGCTCCATGTGGTCTTCGAAAACCTTCACGCACCGTTCGGTAGTGACCGTGCCATTGAGGAATATCGCGCCGATTATTCCGTGACTGGACACTGCACACCACACAGCCAGCCGTTGAGGGTGAAGAGACTTCTCGATCGCGAAATGCGGATTCTCAGTCCCTCAAATGCGCCAATTTTTCTTATTGACGAACCCATCCAAATGAAAATGGGCTTCGTCGCTAAACCGAACCATGCATGTGCGTACTAATTCCTATCGTGCCCCGCGGCCAACCGTGCAGTTTGAACGTCCTAACGCAAACCGTTCAGAAGTTGTGACGATTTTATTTCATATAGTTCAGTAATTGTCTACCTTTACTTGCGCCCGAGTTATGACTTAGCAGATAATGTTTTTCCTCGTTCCCTGTATGCGGTATAAATTATCTTTAGGGTGGCTCTTGAAACACGGCTATCTTCGTTAGAGAAGCACCCACCTTAGAAGCACCAACAATTTGCCAACGTTCGAATTCACTTGTTGTTGTTGATGTGGTCTTCTGTCCGAAGACTGGTTTGATGCAGCTCTCCATGCCACTCTTTCCTGTGCGAGCCTCTTCATCCCCTTATAACTACTACTACCTACAGCCTTCTGTATCTGCTTACTGTATTCATCTTTTGGTCTCCCTCTACGATTTATCCCCTGCTCACATCTCCCTCCGGTACTAAACTGGTGATCCCTTGATGTCTCAGAATGTGTCCTATCAACAAAGCCATTCTTCTGATCAAGTTCTGCCACAAATTTCTTGTCTCCCCAATTCTGTTCAATACCTCATCATTTGTTGCATGATTGACCCATCTTATCTTCAACATTCTTCTATAGCCCTACATTTCGAAAGCTTCTATCCTGTTTTTGCGTAAACTGTTTATTGTCAATGTTCCACTTCCATACATGGCTGTACTCCAGACAAATTCTTTCAGAAAAGAATTCCTAATACTTACTCTTAATTTGATGTTAACTGACTTCTCTTCTTCAGCTTTTCTGGCCGTTGCGAATCTACGTTTTATATCCTCTCTAATTAAGACATCATCAGCTATTTTGCTGCCCAAATGGCAAAACTCATCCAGTACTTCGAGTGTCTCGTTTCCCAATCTCATTACCATAGCATCATCAGATTTAATTCGATTGCATTCCACTATCCTTGTTTTGCTTTTCTTTGTTTTCATCTTATACCAGCCTCTCAAAACACCGTTCTTTCCATTGAACTGCTCCTCAAAGTCCTTTGCTGTCTCTGACAGGATTACACGTTATCGGTAAACTTCGAAGTTTTTATTTCTTGTTCCTGAACTTTACTTCATACTCTAAATTTGTCTTTGGTTTCCTTTACTGCTCGCTCAATATACAGATTGAATAACATCGGTGACAAGATAGAACCCTGTCTCACTCCCCTCTTATCCACTGCTTGCCTTCCATGCCCTTGGGCTCTTATACCTGCCGTCTGGTTACCGTACAAGTTATAAAAAACCTTTCGCTCCTTGTATTTTTCGCCTGCTGGCTTCAGAATTTCAAAGAGAGTATTCCAGTCAACATTGTCAAAAGCTTTGTCCAAGCCTACAAATGCTGTAAATGTAGATCAGCCTCTCCTTAACCTGTCTTCTAAGATAAGTCGTAGGGTCAATGTTCCCTCACGTGTTCCTAAATTTCTCTGGAATCCAAACTGATCTCCCCCAGTTTTTTTCATTTTTCTTTAAGGCGAGAAGGACGTCAAACGGCCGACTTGGAGCAGGAGAGGCACCACAGGACTTTTTAATTTCCACTGTCTATACTTTTACAAATAAATTCATCGAACTTTGTCAGCATGACCAGGAAGGATTCAGAATTGACACTCATAGCAGTGGAAGTTTAAAAACGTAACAGAATAATTTTTTTTACATTTGAAATTTCATCATTTTTTTCACTTGTTATTGGCTGCATTTTTTGCTGTAGGTACACTTGTCTTCATAAGTAAGAGAGATTCTTCGATGAATTTCGCACGGCATACAAACCGTACTTACAGGTGTATGAAACTCTAGAATTTATTTAACTTATGTGAAAAGGAATGAGCTGCTACATTTCAAACTTCATTTTTATAAAAAAACTAAATTCTACAGTTAATTATCTCAATTTTTACCACAGTTTTTACATTTACATTTACATTTGGAAAATTTTTTAAAACAAAATGAAACCACAATTATGTACATAGCCCTTTAATTACTATTTTTGTATCCAATGCTGCATTACATTCACATTTTAAGAAAATGAATATATAACTACCTAATATAATTAGAGAGAGAAGGAAACGTAGTAGGTGAATATGGATTGGGGCGAAGAAATGAAAGAGGAAGCCGCCTGATAGAATTTTGCACAGAGCACAACTTAATCATAGCTAACACTTGGTTTAAGAATCATGATAGAAGGTTGTATACATGGAAGAACCCTGGAGATACTAAAAGGTATCAGATAGATTATATAATAGTAAGACAGAGATTTAGGAACCAGGTTTTAAATTGTAAGACATTTCCAGGGGCAGATGTGGACTCTGACCACAATCTATTGGTTATGACCTGTAGATTAAAACTGAAGAAACTGCAAAAAGGTGGGAATTTAAGGAGATGGGACCTGGATAAACTGAAAGAACCAGAGGTTGCACAGAGTTTCAGGAGAGCATAAGGGAACAATTGAAAGGAATGGGGGAAAGAAATACAGTAGAAGAAGAATGGGTAGCTCTGAGGGATGAAGTAGTGAAGGCAGCAGACGATCAAGTAGGTAAAAAGAAGAGGGTTAGTAGAAATCCTTGGGTAACAGAAGAAATATTGAATTTAATTGATGAAAGGAGAAAATATAAAAATGCAGTAAATGAAGCAGGCAAAAAGGAATACAAACGTCTCAAAAATGAAATCGACAGGAAGTGCAAAATGGCTAAGCAGGGATGGCTAGAGGACAAATGTAAGGATGTAGAGGCTTATCTCACTAGGGGTAAGATAGATACTGCCTACAGGAAAATTAAAGAGACCTTTGGAGATAAGAGAACCACATGTATGAACACCAAGAGCTCAGATGGAAACCCAGTTCTAAGCAAAGAAGGGAAAGCAGAAAGGTGGAAGGAGTATATAGAGAGTCTATACAAGGGCGATGCACTTGAGGACAATATTATGGAAATGGAAGAGGATGTAGATGAAGATGAAATGGGAGATACGATACTGCGTGAAGAGTTTGACAGAGCACTGAAGGACCTGAGTCGAAACAAGGCCCCCGGAGTAGACAACATTCCATTGGAACTACTGACGGCCTTTGGAGAGCCAGTCCTGACAAAACTCTACCATCTGGTGAGCAAGATGTATGAAACAGACGAAATACCCTCAGACTTCAAGAAGAATATAATAATTCCAATCCCAAAGAAATCAGGTGTTGACAGATGTAAAAATTACTGAACAATCAGTTTAATAAGCCACAGCTGCAAAGTACTAACACGAATTCTTTACAGACGAATGGAAAAACTAGTAGAAGCCGACCTCGGAGAAGATCAGTTTGGATTCCGTAGAAATACTGGAACACGTGAGGCAATACTGACCTTACGACTTATCTTAGAAGAAAGATTAAGGAAAGGCAAACCTACGTTTCTAGCATTTGTAGACCTAGAGAAAGCTTTTGACAATGTTGACTGGAATACTCTCTTTCAAATTCTAAAGGTGTCAGGGTAAAATACAGGGAGCGAAAGGCTATTTACAACTTGTACAGAAACCAGATGGCAGTTATAAGAGTTGAGGGACATGAAAGGGAAGCAGTGGTTGGGAAGGGAGTAAGACAGGGTTGTAGCCTCTCCCCGATGTTATTCAATCTCTATATTGAGCAAGCAGTAAAGGAAACAAAAGAAAAATTTGGAGTAGGTATTAAAATCCATGGAGAAGAAATAAAAACTTTGAGGTTCGCCGATGACATTGTAATTCTGTCAGAGACAGCAAAGGACTTGGAAGAGCAGTTGAACGGAATGGATGGTGTCTTGAAGGGAGGATATAAGATGAACATCAACAAAAGCAAAACGAGGATAATGGAATGTAGTCGAGTTAAGTCGGGTGATGCTGAGGGTATTAGATTAGGAAATGAGACACTTAAAGTAGTAAAGGAGTTTTGCTATTTGGGGAGCAAAATAACTGATGATGGGCGAAGTAGAGAGGATATAAAATGTAGACTGGCAATGGCAAGGAAAGCGTTTCTGAAGAAGAGAAATTTGTTAACATCGAGTATAGATTTAAGTGTCAGGAAGTTATTTCTGAAAGTATTCGTATGGAGTGTAGCCATGTATGGAAGTGAAACATGGACGGTAAATAGTTTGGACAAAAAGAGAATAGAAGCTTTTGAAATGTGGTGCTACAGAAGAAATGCTGAAGATTAGATGGGTAGATCACATAACTAATGAGGAAGTATTGAATAGGATTGGGGAGAAGAGAAGTTTGTGGCACAACTTGACCAGAAGAAGGGATCGGTTGGTAGGACATGTTCTGAGGCATCAAGGGATCACCAATTTAGTATTGGAGGGCAGCGTGGAGGGTAAAAATCATAGGGGGAGACCAAGAGATGAATACACTAAGCAGATTCAGAAGGATGTAGGTTGCAGTAGGTACTGGGAGATGAAGAAGCTTGCACAGGATAGAGTAGCATGGAGAGCTGCATCAAACCAGTCTCAGGACTGAAGACCACAGCAACAACAAACAACAATATAATTACTGAGTTTTGCACATGTCAATATGCAAATGTAATGCGTAGAGGTGAGGACATACATGAGGAAACAGTATGCAGACTTTTTACAACTCTACCGTCCCCTGTAAGTGAAATTCACTGTCAGAAATTCATGTTTTTTAACCTCCAAAGTGGTTTTTCTAAATAAGCAATTTTTATTATTAGCAAAAGGCGCAAAATAACCTACAATGGCCTTGGTCTGCGACTGTGAGAAGATGTCTATTCTTCACCAACTTCCGTAATGTAAATAAACAATTCTTCACCTGAAGTTGATGGTGTGAACCATCGAAACGCGTTGAGGCAAAATAAAACAAGTGACTGACGCAGAAACTGTTTTATTTGCAAAATATTTCTGTCTCCCTCAGTGATCACGGGGGGAAAAATCAGTGCAATTAGAGCTAATACGATGGTTCATCGATACTCGTTCAATTCACGCACTATTCGTGAATCGAGCAGGGAATGTGCCGGAAGTATCATTCGCCTCACAGCTTGAGGCGCATTTCACACTCGCCCGGCATCGTGTACACTGCCCTGGTGTGAACAGCCATATGGCGGCTATCATATCAATGCGGCACAGTCCGGTCCCGTCCAAAGTCCAAACGGCAGACGACAGCCGTTCTAGGCCACGTATCTGTTACAATCCACAGCCGAAGTTTTCGCAATAACAACTTCACCAGTATCTGGCTGTGATTTCAATCTGACGAGGGGAAGGCCTCAGACATGGTTAAGGCCGGTATTACACTATCAAATTTCTTTGTCAAAGATTTGATCAAAGATGTGATCCAATATTCCATCCAATATATTTGACAAAGATCTTTGACGTAGCGCTACAAGGGGTATTACACTGTCATCAAATTTTTCGTCAAAGTTCAAGATGGCTGACAACAACTTGTTATTAACTGCAGCGGTTGTACGTACTCCAATTGCATTGTGTGCACATGCGGAAAAGAAGTGGGGGGAGAAAATGGAACCATACATACGAGGTTGACAGTCTTAAAAGTCCTGGGATTACAACTTGATAGTAAATTCAGTTGGGAGGAGCACACCACAGAACTGCAGAAAGGCCTTAACAAATCTGTATTTGCAATTCGAGTGTTAGCAGACATAGGCAACATAAAAATGAAAAAGCTTGCGTACTTTCATTCCATAATGTTATATGGGATAATATTTTGGGGTAAATCTTGAAGTCAAACATAAGTTTTCAAGGTCCAAAAGCGTGTAATACGTATTATTTGTGGAGTAAATTCACGGACCTCCTGCAGAAACCTCTTCAAAGAACTGGATATACTAACTACTGCCTCTCAGTATATTTACTTCTTAATGAAATTTGTCGTAAATAATATATCTCTTTTTCCAACAAACAACTCAGTTCATACATACAATACCAGGAACAAAAATGACCTGCACAAGGACTTAAAAGCACTTACTTTAGTTCAAAAAGGGGTCCACTACTCAGGAACACTCATCTTCAATAATTTGCCAGGAAACATAAAAAATTTAGTTAGAAATAAAGATCAGTTTAAAAGGAGCCTGAAAGACTTACTACTGGCCAACTCCTACTCCATTGGCGAAATTTTTAATAGAAACAAATGATGTATTTATTCACACTATTAGTACTGTTATTTCAGCTTTAAAAAAATCGACATGTTCCACATCCACGAGGATCTCCTCAGCACGGATCTATGGAACGAAAAACTAATCTAATCTGGGTGAAGCCGTGGGTTTTACGACGACACGATAAAAGCATTCAACAAAACTTGTTACGTGAGCTTACAGTGGAAGACGTCAATTCGTACATCAATTACTTAAGAATGGATGAGCATACATTTCTGTATGTTCTCAATGAAGTGTATCCTCACATCGCAAAGCACAATATTCACTTAAGAACTGCTACGTCTTCAGAAGACAGGCTCACTGTAACACTCCGATTCCTTGCTACTGGAGAGGGTTATGTTAGGTTAGGTTAGGTTAGGTCAGGTTACGTCTCCAATCTTCTTAATCTATTTTTGTATTCAGAGTGCCTTACGTTGTAAAGTGCCTCATCAGCTTCAGACATCTCTATTAATTTTGTAGTTGTCGGCACACACCAATTGTATTTACCGGCAATGGTTATAAAAACAATACAGACGACAGAACGCTGCAGCGATGCTAGCGCTCCATGTGGTAACATGTCACATTGCAGTGAACAGAAGACAAGCGGTTTCTTTGATCAAATATACAGCGAGGCCCTAGATTTGATCAAATATTGGACGATATTTGACAAAGTCCCTATTACACTATCAAATATCTTTGACAAAGATAATGGACAAAGAAATTTGATAGTGTAATACCGGCCTAACCGATTCGGCTCAAATTTGGCAGGTCGCTTGTGTACAGCCTAAAACGAAGGACTCTAAGATATTTTGGATAAACACCCCTGCAATTTTGAGAAAGTCGCCCCTAAAAGTTATGACGAGCAATCGACTCAAAATTGAAGGGATCGGTAGATAATTGTAAATAGAGCATTTTTCATCATCAGGTATGGGGCCCGCAAACGCAAACCTTTCCAGAAATCGAGGAAAGAAACTTTTACAACTGCCGCTTCTGTATCCACATGGTAAACGTTTTTCGCCGACAGTGGCGATAGCGCGGCGGCCAAGGGAACTGGCCGGGAATCGGAAAATCCGGGTTGGAATCTCGAAGAAACCTAGCGGATGTTCTTCTTTTCGTTTGTATTTTTCCATATCTCAGTTGGTAGGGATAGGAGGCTTAATAAGGTAAGTAAATCAGTAAGGAATGATAATAAGAAGGTAGGCAAATTAATTTACCAAACGCCGCGAGTTAGTAAAGTATTAAAGTTTTAAGCCTTGTCACATGGAAACAACTCCGAGTAAGAGTACTGCGAATTCCTCACGAGGGATCACAGATAGCCAACCGCGCGACGCTTGTTTACACCGAGGCACGGGACAGAATGCACGCGGGGAGAGTTACGTTGTCCCGGTTGCCTCTTCGTCATATCATACTTGTGCACCTGGAGGAGTGAAGTCGTCCAGCAGGAGCCTAATAGAGGTCAATCGGAAAGAATTGTTTTCCGTCATTAGGCTGCCGCGAACCTCGTGGATGCATGTAGTGATTTTTCCATCGTTAATGCGCCGAATGAAATACGTTTTGTGAATGAATACAGCATTCTTCCGTAAGTAACATGACGAATACTGTATGTAGTTTGTAGTAATTAGCTCGTATGTTTATGCCGTAGTTATTGTTTGTTGTGTCATATCTTTCAGGTGCATAATCTGAATAATGGAGGATGTACACCCTTCGACCAGCGCTGTAATATATAGTTGGGAGCCTGTCACAGACGATGGCAAGCGGGAAGTTACTGACGCTGTGTTTTGGTTTGTAAAAGTGTTGCAAGACAGATGCATTATCAACGCACTACGGGAAGCAGGCAGTTCTGTTTCTCGGCGTTTGAGAAATTTATTTGCCTACCTTAATATTATCATTCCTTATTGATTTACTTATCTTATTAACCCTCCTATCCCTATCAACTGAGATATGGAAAAATACAAACGAAAAGAAGAACATCTACAAGGTTTCTTCGACACTCAAACCCGGGTTCTCCGAATCCCAGACTTACCTTGGCCGTTGCGTTATTTTTTATTTTTTTTATTGTAGTTGTTTTGTTCGAATCACTTGTTCGGTGCGGATGTCCCATGACACCCGTACCGTGCTGGCGACTATCGCTGCTGTCGGCGAAAAGCGTTTACCATGAGGGTACAGAAGCGGCAGTTGTAAAAGTTTTTTTCCTCGATTTCTGGAAAAGTTTGCGTTTGCAGACCCCATACCTGATGATGAAAATGCTCTATTTACAATTATCTATCGATCCCGCCAATTTTGAGTCAATTGCTCGTCATAACCTTTAGTGGAGATTTTCTCAAAAACGCGGGGGTATTGACCCAAAATATCTTAGTTTCCTTCCTTTTAGGTTGTACACAAGCGATCTACCAAATCTGAGCCGAATCGGTTGGCCGTGTCTGAGGCCTTACCCTTGTGAGTAGGACGCAAGACTCAAAACCGGTCCGCAGCTCGTGGTCGTGCGGTAGCGTTCTCGCTTTCCGCGCCCGGGTTCCCGGGTTCGATTCCCGGTGCGGTCAGAGATTTTCTCTGCTTCGTGATGACTGGGTGTTGTGTGATGTCCTTAGGTTAGTTAGGTTTAAGTAGTTCTAAGTGCTAGGGGACTGCTGTTAAGTCCCATAGTGCTCACAAGGGAACCTCCCCATCGCACCCCCCTCAGATTTAGTTATAAGTTGGCACAGTGGATCGGCCTTGATAAACTGAACACAGATCAATTGAGAAAACAGGAAGACGTTCTGTGGAACTGTGAAAAAATAAGCAAAATATACAAACTGAGTAGTCCATGTGCCATATAGGCAATAACAAGGAGAACGTGAGCTCAGGAGCGCCGTGGTCCCGTGGTAGCGTGAGCAGCTGCAGAAGGAGAGGTTCTTGGTTCAAGTCTTCCCACGAGTGAAAATTTTACTTTCTTTATTTTTGCATAGTTATTATCTGTCCGTTCGTTCATTGACGTCTCTGTTCACTGTAATAAGTTTAGTGTCTGTGTTTTGCGACCGCATCGTAAAACCGTGCGATTAGTAGACGAAAGGACGTGCCTCTCCAATCGGAACCGAAAACATGTGATCGCAAGGTCATAGGTCAACCGATTCCTCCACAGGAAAACACATCTGATATATTCTATACGACACTGGTGACGGCATGTGCGTCACATGACAGGAATATGTTGTCGACCCACCTAACTTGTACACTTTGCGAATGGGTAAAAAGATTCTTCTACCTTGCCCAGTTTAGGTTTTCTTGTGGATGTGATAATCACTCCCAAAAAAGTGATGAAAACATAAGAGTTTGTCACATAAACTGAAAATAAAAAATTAAAGTTCTCACTCGATGGAAGATTTGAACCAAGGACCTTTCGTTCCGCAGCTGCTCACGTTACCACGAGGCCACAGCGCTCCTGCGATCTCAGTGTCCTTGATGTTGCCTATCTTCCCATGAACTACTCTGTTTGTATATTTTGCTTATTTTTTCACAGTTCCACACAACTTCTTCCTGTTTTCTCAATTGATCTGTGTTCAGTTTTTCAAGGCCTATCCACTGTGCCAACTTATAACTAAATCTGAGGGGGGTGCGATGGGGAGGTTCCCTTGTCAGAGCCATTTTTGAACTCAACACCGTGTGCCATCTCTTCGCCTATTCTCGCACTTTGGTTTACGAACCTCTTGTCTCACGCTATGGATATGTAACGTACATGTGGTCGAAGAAATGAACGAAGTGGCTAATATGCTCTCAGAAAAATTTTACACATTTTTGTTTACCCGGCAGCGGCATTAGCGTGTTCGTCTAGAGTCTGAGATTGGACCCCTACACCCGCCTCTTCTCCCCCTGAAATATTGGCTGCGAAAGTAGCCCGAGGTCTAAGTTAGACTGAAAGGTGATGATGTGGTTCAGAATTGGTAGAGCCAACAAATATAAATGACAGATAAAGACAGTGTTAACATATGAATCTATAGCGTAGCTTAGCCTTTATGTTTCCGCCGTGTTTAATCGCACTCATTCACTTTTCATTACAAACACTAAAACGGAAAGGTAAATTCAGAAAACGTAGATAGCTAATCGAGAAGGCTCCGATGAGTAATTCCATGTTGTTGTTGTTGTCGTCTTCAGTCCTGAGACTGGTTTGATGCAGCTCTCAATGCTACTCCATCCTGTGCAAGCTTCTTCATCTCCCAGTACCTACTGCAACCTACATCCTTCTGAATCTGCTTAGTGTATTCATCTCTTGGTCTCCCTCTACGATTTTTACCCTCCACGCTGCCCTCCAATACTAAATTTGTGATCCCTTGATGCGTCAAAACATGTCCTACCAACCGATCCCCTCTTCTAGTCAAGTTGTGCCACAAACTTCTCTTCTCCTCAATCCTATTCAATACCTCCTCATTAGTTACGTGATCTACCCACCTTATCTTCAGCATTCTTCTGTAGCAGCACATTTCGAAAGCTTCTATTCTCTTCTTGTCCAAACTAGTTATCGTCCATGTTTCACTTCCATACATGGCTACACTCCATACAAATACTTTCAGAAACGACTTCCTGACACTTAAATCTATACTCGATGTTAACAAATTTCTCTTCCTCAGAAACGATTTCCTTGCCATTGCCAGTCTACATTTTATATCCTCTCTACTTCGACCATCATCAGTTATTTTACTCCCTAAATAGCAAAACTCCTTTACTACTTTAAGTGTCTCATTTCCTAATCTAATTCCCTCAGCATCACCCGATTTAATTAGACTACATTCCATTATCCTCGTTTTTCTTTTGTTGATGTTCATCTTATATCCTCCTTTCAAGACACTGTCCATTCCGTTCAACTGCTCCTCCAAATCCTTTGCTGTCTCTGACAGAATTACAATGTCATCGGCGAACCTCAAAGTTTTTACTTCTTCTCCATGAATTTTAATACCTACTCCGAATTTTTCTTTTGTTTCCTTTACTGCTTGCTCAGTATACAGATTCAATAACATCGGGGAGAGGCTACAACCCTGTCTCACTCCTTTCCCAACCACTGCTTCCCTTTCATGCCCCTCGACTCTTATAACTGCCATCCATATTATACACATATACTAAAGCGCCGATAAAACTGGTGTAGGCATGACTATTCAAATACAGAGATACGTAAACAGGCAGATAACGGCGCTGGGGCCGGCAATGCCTATACGAGAAAAGGGTCTGGGGCAGTTGTTAGATCGCTTACTGCTGCTACAATGGCAGGTTATCAAGGTTTAAGTGAGTTTGAACGTGGTGCTGTAGACGGCGCACGAGCGATGGGACGCGGCATCTCCGAGGTAGCGATGAAGTGGGGATTTTCCCGTACGACCATTTCTCGATTGCAGCGTGAATATAAGAAATCCGGTAAAACATCATACCTCCGACATCGCTGCGGCCGGAAAAAGATCCTGCAAGAACGAGATCAACGATGACTGAAGAGAATCGTTCAGCGTGACGGAAGTGCAACCCTTCCATAAACTGCTGCAGATTTCAATGCTGGGCCATCAACAAGTGTCTGCGTGCCAACCATTCAACGAAACATCATCGGTATGGGCTTTTGGAGCCGATGGCCCACTCGTGTACGCTTGATGAGTGCATGACACAAAGCTTTACGTCTCGCCTGCGCCGATCATTTGACTGTTGATGACAGGAATCATATTGCCTGGTCGGACGAATCTTGTTTCAAATTGTATCGAGCGGATGGACGTGTACGGGTATGGAGACAACTTCACGAATCCATGGACCCTGCATATCAGCAGTTGACTATTCAAGTTAGTGCAGGCTCTGTTGTGGTGTGGGGCGCGTGCAGTTGGAGTGATATGGGACCCCTGATACGTCTAGATACGACTCAGGCAGGTTACACGTCTGTCTGATCGTCTGCATCCATTCATGTCCATTGAGCGCTCCGAAGGAGTTGGGCAATTCCAGCACGACAATGCGACAGCCCATACATCCAGAATTGCTCCAGGAACACACTTCTGATTTTAAACACTTCCGCTGGCCACCAAACTCCCCAGACATGAACATTATTGAGAATATCTGGGATGTCTTGCAATGTGCTGTTCAGAAGAGATCTCCACCCCCTCGTACTCTTACGGATTTATGGACATCCCTGCAGGATGCATGGTGTCAATTCCCTCCAGCACTACTTCAGACATTAGTCGAGTCCATGCCACGTCTTGTCACGGCACTTCTCCGTGCTCGCGGACGCACTACGGGATATTAGGCAGGTGTACCAGTTTCTTTGGCTCTTCGGTGTACATTGTAGATAAACTAGGAAACATGCAAGGAGGTGGGATCTACTGTTGTGGATTGGCCAGAGCGTCAACCCACAATGAGAGGAAGCCGAAAGGCACGCGTTCAAGTTCATGCAGGCTGGCGTGAGGTCTGGAACAGTTAAAGGAGTTGAGACTAGTAAAATAAGTACGTAGCTTCTGTAATACTTAACTTTAATCCATAATTGGTGAACATCGGTCTGACGGTACATGCATCACAAGATAAATAGCAAATGATAATGGCGCCTTGCTAGGTCGTAGCAAATGACGTAGCTGAAGGCTATGCTATCGTCTCGGCAAATGAGAGCGTAATTTGTCAGTGAACTATCGCTAGCAAAGTCGGCTGTACAACTGGGGCGAGTGCTAGTAAGTCTCTCTAGACCTGCCGTGTGATGGCGCTCAGTCTGCAGTCACTGACAGTGGCGACACGCGGGTCCGACATGTACTAACGGACCGCGGCCGATTTAAAGGCTACCACCTAGCAAGTGTGGTGTCTGGCGGTGACACCACATCTACTACTTGACCTTTACTGAGCTTTTAACAGTACCGACCGTGGATTCACAAAAGGTATATGTTTTTTAACAATATAATGCTCAGATAACTCCTGTGTGTCTCTTCGAGTACTGCACTTCAAATCGCCCCGGCGTCAGCTTCTAACTGGAATACCCGTACTAGCCACTCTTTTTATTTTGATATCATCAACCTTAAAACACATAATCAAGTCCTTATTAACAACTCCATGACAGAAAATTGGCCTGTTTGGGAGATAATAAGGGGTTTATCATCTGTTTCAAATCGCTTAATGATTTCAGTGACACACTGTCGAAATACTTAGTTTGCTCACTTTACCGGCGACAACATATCACTCCCGTTTAATTGACTGTTCATCTAGCCAGAAAACCGATTAGCAGATACACTTGCCAATGCCTGATATGTGCTGCTTCTGACTCATCAAAGTGCTGTAAGAACTACGGCGTTAAATCGCAGAAATCACATTTTAGTGTTGCGGAGGGATTCATGTTGCGAATTCGTAAACGCTGATTTTAAACTGTGACAAACCGCAACTAAAAATTGCAGTTACTGGTAAGTTGCATCTCCGAGGCAACTGCGTGTACACCAGTTCATTAGTTCTACTGTTATTTGTAATTTTTTTTTTGTTACATCTTCTCGTAGACCACACGTAGCTTTGGAAATAGGTACTGTGCGATTAATTTCTTTATTGAAGAGCGACCAGTTTTATTGAACAAAACTCAGTAACATGACAAGGACAGGATTTACACAAAAAATGCGTGAGTCGATGTACATGATGAATTTTTAGACATGAACGACAAGGAAAAAATGCAGGAAGTAAATTGTTCAGTCTCCGTGTTAAGAGATTGCAAAAAAAAAAATACTGGCTACGGTCGCAGGTTCGAATCCTGCCTCGGGCATGGATGTGTGTGTTGTCCTTAGGTTAGTTAGGTTTAGGTAGTTCTAAGTTCTAAGGGACTGATGACCACAGATGTTAAGTCCCATAGTGCTCAGAGCCATTCTGAAAAAATACTGATTATCGCCCGACTGGAAAGAGAGAACTAGGTAGATGAATGGATAATGGGGAGCGGAAAAGGTGAATACAACACCTAATCCTTGGAAGGAGATGACAATGATGAACGTTTTCGAAAATGTTTCCATTGGATGAAGCAATATAATATTTGAAAGCATTTTCTTTTAGAACACTGCCAGTTTAATAAGTAATCCATGTTCCTTGTGACACTATTTGCTGAAATTATTGATATACTCATTCCACAGTTCTGGAAGAATGTGAACACCGGAATGTGACAAACAAGGTGTGATATAACAAAGCTTGTAACTTTTGCACAACTTGTGCGCATTTATTCTAATAGAAGAATTTCTCGCGATCGAAAGGGTCTCTGGAAATGGGACATGAGACACACTGGATTCGTTGCTTTGAACCTGAATTGGATGAATCCACTGTGTTCATCTACATCTACACGGCTATTCTGTCAATCACACTTAAGTGGCTGGCGGAGGTTTAATCGAACCACCTTCATAATAATTCTTTATTATTCCACGCTCGAACACCGTGCAGAAAAAACAAACACCTATATCTTTCCGTGCGATATCTGATTTCCCTTATTTTATTATGTTGTTCATTCTCCCTACGGAGGTCGGCGTGGGACAAAATATTTTCGCATTCAGAGGAGAAAGTTGGCGATTGAAATTTCGTGAGAAGATCCCGCCGCACAAAAGAAACGCCTTTTTATGTCCACCCCAAATCCTGTATCATGTTCGTGACACTCTCCCCCTATTTCTCGATAGTACAAAACGTGCTGCCCTTCTTTCAACTTTCTTGATGTACGTCGTTAATTTTATGTGGTTAGGATCCCACACCGCTCAGCAGTACTCCTAAAGAGGACGTACAAGCGTAATGTAGGCTGTCTCCTTAGTAGGTTTGTTGCATCTTCTAAGTGTTCCGCCAGTAAAATGAAGTCTTTGGTTTGTTTTCCCCACAACATTTTGTATGGCTTTTTTCCAATTTATGTTGGTCGTAATTATAATTCCTAGGTATTTCGTTGAATCTACGGCCCTTAGATTTGATTCACTTATCATGTAACGAAGGTTAACGGATTCATTTTAGTACTCATGTGGATGGCGTCACACTTTTCATTATTTCGGGTCAATTGCCACTTTTTGCACCATACAGATATCTTATCTAAACCGTTTTCCAGTTGGTTTTGATCTTCTGATGATTTTGCTACACGATAAGCGGCATTATCGTCTGCAAACGATCTACGATGTGTGCTCAGATTGTCTCCTAAATTGTGTATATAGCGGCTATAACACTACGTTGGGGAACGCCAGAAATCCCTTTACTTTGATCGATGACTTTCCGTCTATTACTTCGAACTGTGACCTCTCTGACAGGAAATCACGAATCCAGTCACATAACTGACACAATATTCCATAAGCACGCAATTTGTTTACAAACCGCTTGTGAGGCACGGTGGCAAAGGCCTTCTGGAAATATAGAAATGTTGTTGTTGTGGTCTGGTTTGATGCAGCTCTCCGTGCTACTCAATCCTGTGTAGATCTCTTCATCTCCGAATAACTGCCACAATCTACATCCTTCTGAATCTGCTTACTGTATTCATCTCTTGGTCTACCTTTACGATTTTTACACTCCACCCTGCCCTCCATACTAAAATTGGTGATCCCTTGATGTCTCAGAACGTGTCCTACCAACCGATCCCCACTCCTAGTCTGGCCACAAATTCCTCCCCCCCCCCCCCCCCCAATTCTGTTCAGTACCTCTTCATTAGTTATGTGATCTACGCATCTAATCTTCAGCGTTCTTCTGTAGCACCACATTTCGAAAGTTACTATTCTCTTCCTGTTTACACTATTTATCGTCCATGTTTCACTCCACACAATTTTTTTCAGAAAAGACTTCATGACACTTAAATCTACACTCGATGTTAACAAATTTCTCCTCTTCAGAAACGATTTCGTTGCCATAGCCAGTCTACATTTTACACCGTCTCAACTTCGACAATCATCAGCTATTTTGCTCCCCAAGTAGCAATACTCGTTTACTACTTTTACTGTTTCAGTTTGTTAATCTAATTCGTGATTTAATTCAAATACATTCCATTATCCTCGTTTTCTTTTGTTGATGTTCATCTTATATCCTCCTTTCAAGATACTGTCCATTCCGTTCAGATCCTCTTCCAGGTCCTTTGCTGTCTCTGACAGAATTGCAATTTAGTCGGCAAACTTCAAAAGATTTTATTTCTTCCCCATGGATTTTAATCCTGCTCCAAATTTTTCTTTGTTTTCTTCACTGCTTGCTTGTTACACATATTGAATAACATTGGGGATAGGCTACAACCCTGTCTCACTTACTTCTCAGTCACTGCTTCCCTTTCATGTCCTTCGACTCTTATAACTGCAAACTGGTTTCTGTACAAATTGTAAATAGCCTTTCGCTCCCTGTATTTTACATCTGCCACCATCAGAATTTGAAAGAGAATATTTCAGTCCACATTGTTCAAATGGTTCAAATGGCTCTGAGCACTATGGGACTTAACATCTATGGTCATCAGTCCCCTAGAACTTAGAACTACTTAAACCTAACTAACCTAAGGACATCACACACATCCATGCCCGAGGCAGGATTTGAACCTGCGACCGTAGCAGTCGCGCGGCTCCGGACTGAGCGCCTAGAACCGCTAGACCAGCGCGTCCGGCTGTCCACATTGTCAAAAGCTTTTTCTAAGTCTAGAAATGCTGGAAACGTAGGTTTGGCTTTCCTTAACCTGTCTTCTAAGATAAGTCGTAGGGTCAGTATTGATTGCCTTGCTTGTTCCAAAATTTGTACGGAATCCAAACTGATATTCTCCGAGGTTGGGTTCTACCAGTTTTTCCACTGGTTTGTAAAGAATTCGTGTTAGTTTTGCAACCATGACTTATTAAACTGATAGTTCGGTAATTTTCATACCTATAAAGAAGGAATCAATTTGAAATCCCTTGTCGGTAGCGCTCAACACTTTGTGCGTGTTGTAAGCTAATTGTGTTTCAGAAGGGCGTTTTTTTTTTTTTTTTTTTAATCTGTGTTGACTGTGTGTCAATAGACCGTTCTCTTCGACGTAATTCATAATGTTCGAACACAATATACGTTCACAAATATTGCTGCATATCGACGTTTATGATAAAGGCTTGTAATTTACTGAGTTACTCCTATTGCCATTCTTGAATAATGGTGTGACCTGTGCAACCTACCTGTCTTTGGCTGCAGATCTTTCGTCGAGCGAGCGTTTGTGTATCATTCTTAAGTATGGTGTTATTGTATCAGCACACTCTGAAAGGAACCTAATTGGTATACAATTTGGGCGTGAAGAGTTGCTTTTAGTAAGTGATTTAAGTTGATTCACTACTTCGAGTATATCTATTTCTTAGTTACTAATGTTGGCTTTTTTTTTTAATGACTATAAACTAAAGCCAATGTGAAACTGCCGTGGTGGCATGCCGTTTAGACGGCTGCCGTCAAATGTCAAATGGACCTGAGCTGGCTTGTGGGGAAGCAGTGCGGCCTCTAGAGGTTTTATCCTGCAGCCCCTATCAAATGAACGACGACGGATGTAGCCACTGCCTCAGAATCGCGCAATAAAATGCGTGAAGTTGGGAGTCAAATGCAGACGAGGGTGGAGCATGCAGCTGCTACGCGCCGCACCTGCCGCGGCGCCGAGCTCTGGGAAACACGTACGTGAGGCTGGGTCGCGGGCAGGTAGGCGGGCCGCGGTCTGATGGGGCGAGCCGTTAGATGCGCTCCTCCCCGCCCTGCATAACCTACCCCAAGCGGCCGCCCCAAGGGCTAGGGGCGCACCTGGCCCGCGGCGTTGCCGGGCGACCGCGCTGCTGCGTTGCCACGTCTCCCCACCCCTGCCGCTACGGGAACCAACGCCGCCAATCGAAGGCTCCCCTTTCTGCTGTCTTCCATCTCTCTCGTCTCGTTTGATGTAGCGCGTGTCCACGTGCGCCACAGTTCCAGTCTTTGCCCTTTACAATTACTTCCTTCCATTCTCCTTGCGCTACTAAATTAATTTCTTCATTTGCGTGGCCGTATTGTCCGTCGTTGCTTTACAATTCCTAAGGGTATTTTTGTCCCGTCGTTATAATTAAAAGACCCGTTTCGTTGAATTGAAGTAAAACATCGTCAGTGATCCGTAGTTAAAAATATTTACAATTTGATTTGTTTTTAACACCGAGCAACATTTCGTTAGTAACTTGTTGGTCTTTACTCGCTGTAATTTCTGTTTGGTTTCTCGCCTACATCAGGAAACGCCGTCTGCTGCCCCAGTTTCATTTCATTTCTTGCTACTCACCTTTTCTCCCAGCTCACTCTCTACCTCACTACTATGGACTTACGTCCACTCATCTCTGGTTCTCCCTCCCCCACCTATTCACCACAAAAAACTCCATCACTATTACTTCATTACTTTTACACAGTACATAAATACCACAGCAGCAAAATTAAATAGAGTAACACACATTTAATAAACTACATGAGGAAAAAAAAGTGTAGGTCAAAGACAAATTAGTGCAACGTTGGCAACACTACAAAAAACAAAACACTCTTAGAAGTGTAGAAATAAACAGTAAAGAGTCGTGTGCGAAAAGTGTGCTGCATAAAAAGTAAAATATGCAAAGTTCTGCAAAGCAGTAAACAGTTAGACTACTATCATCAGTGTTTGATGAAAAAAGAAACCTAGGACATGCTAGCAGACGGCACTTCCTGATGTAGGCGAGATACCAAGCAGAAATTACAGCAAGTAAAAACCAACAAATTGTTAACGAACTGCCTCTCGATCTTAAAAACAAAATAGATTGTAAATATTTTTAATTAGAGATCACTGATCATGCTTTACTTCAATAAAGCGAAACGTGTCTGACGAGGAAAATACATATTCTCTTGTAGCTGTAACGACGGAACTAAAATATCCTCATAAATTAATTAATTCGCAGTGCTTCGTGCTGTCGTTCTCTGTTACATTTCTGTTGAGCACACTCTCTGTTCGAACCTGTAGTCGATTCACTCGCAATAAGGAGTCTTCCATATATACACTTTTGAAAAACACTTTGGGCGAGCACTCTTTTTACGCTGACCGTAAACTGTTCACTAATTTCAGACCATGTCTTCATCTGTGCTAGTGATAGAAACAAACGAATAAAATTAATCAGTCGGTTGTTGGAAAACAACTCCTTTGGTTATTGTTTCATGTGTTAGTTGAGTTATTCTTCACACACTCCCTTTTGAGTGTACCAGCCTGTGGGAGCAACAGAATGAAACCAATAGATACAGTCCGTTGTAATTTTGCCCTGTGAGTAGATTATTCATTCCTCCTTTTCAGGTGAAACCGTGGTGCAGTCTTTCTGTCGGTTTTACCGCCAGCCTTCAGTGCGGTTTTTAGGCTGTTCCCCACACTAGTGTAGCTGTATGCCAGGTTGGTTAATTGTTCAAAGAAAGTTCACAAACGATGACAAATATTTTTCAGAAAAAAATTGTCAGTATATACATACCAAAAGCAAGTGAAAACAAGGGGTTAAGTCGCCAAAGAATTTAAAAAATTGCATCTGTATTCTTTCTTCTTAAGTCATCTCAGAGTACTGAAATGGAATAATGGTGATGGATGCAAAACAGTGGGGAGAGACAGACAGACTTACAGTACATTTTTATAGAGAAAGAATCGTTCATTTATTTAAAGATAAATTTATAATGTAGAAACCCTGAAGTATAAAAATTCCTATATTTTAGGTATATACATACATAAATTTGGAAAAGTACTTCATTTATGTCTACTAATAATTAATCTGTAAAACATTAATGTCTATTTCAGAGCACTGCTCCAAAACTACTAGACGAATTTTCATTGCGTTTTCGCAGGCAACTTCACCATAGTTTGGGGCACCTTACAGGCTTCATTTCATCAAAGTCGGATCATGAAAATTAAAAAAGAAAGATATCTTGATTTAAGGTTTTTTCTAAATCGTATCGCAGAAGAAAAATCGTAACTGAAAGTTTTACCTATACCAATATTATAAATACCGAAGTAACTCTGTCTGTTACGTTTTGACGACTAACCCGCTGAATCGATTTAAATGAAATTTGATATGGAGACTGCTTGAAAACTCGAGTAAGAACGTAGGATATTTTAGAAAGTGTGTAGTAAAAGTTAATTGCTGATTTGAAGAATATTATGCGAATCACTGAAAAATATTTACTCTTTGAATAAGCTATTTACTCTTTGACTTTTGATCTTTATTATAGCTATCAAAATGCTTATAGTAGTTGATATATGCTACATGATACAATTTGAAGTAATGAATACATTGCTTATACAGTCTTAAGTGTGTTTAATCCATACTGCTACACTATTTCTTACATAATATGCACAATGTATGGCGTATAGTTACTTCAGTAGCACAATTCATAGATGCACGCTCAGACTCATGATCCTGTATATGCACTGCTCGGAGCGATGCTGCACGTGCCACGCACTGTGTGTTGGGAAGGAGGAAAGCAGGGTGCATGTCACGAACTTTGGTTACCCAAATAGCTAGACACATAGCTAATGTTATTGCATATACAGTATCTCACTTAATCATAATCACTCATAACAAAACTACTTATACGTGAGGGCAGTCGCAGGTAACAACCAGTTTGTCGAAATCACTTTTTATACACCTCCCCTTGAAATAAGGTACGTTTTTCGTCGCTAAGAAAGTTGAAAATCGTAGTTGTGGTTCATGTATAACGAAAAAGGCTGAGAAAGTATGTACATGAAATAACTCATACCCAGAAGCGAGTAAAACATTCACGCAACTGCCCTGACTGTCAGATATTTGTCAGTCACGTGTCTCACAACTAAGATATGGAGAGTGAGTGGAACATCTATATAGCTGCCATGGGTGCAGAGAATAGTTCATTTGATTGAAAAAAAAATCGACTCAACAAAAAAATAAACGACTTGTCAACCAGTTGTTAAAACCAGCCAGATGGCCCATCACAACCAGCTGCTTCAGAAAAGAACGCCCCAGAACGATGGTCACCCTTTCCGCTGTCTCCCATCTCTCTCTCTCTACTCATTCGCTGTTGCTGTCGCACCTCAACGTGCGTAATATTTCCAGTCTTAAGCTTCTAAAATACAGGGTGATTCAAAAAGAATACCACAACTTTAAAAATGTGTATTTAATGAAAGAAACATAATATAACCTTCTGTTATACATCATTACAAAGAGTATTTAAAAAGGTTTTTTTTTCACTCAAAAACAAGTTCAGAGATGTTCAATATGGCCCCCTCCAGACACACGAGCAATATCAACCCGATACTCCAACTCGTTCCACACTCTCTGTAGCATATCAGGCGTAACAGTTTGGATAGCTGCTGTTATTTCTCGTTTCAAATCATCAATGGTGGCTGGGAGAGGTGGCCGAAACACCATATCCTTAACATACCCCCATAAGAAAAAATCGCAGGGGGTAAGATCAGGGCTTCTTGGAGGCCAGTGATGAAGTGCTCTGTCACGGGCTGTCTGGCGGCCGATCCATCGCCTCGGGTAGTTGACGTTCAGGTAGTTACGGACAGATAAGTGCCAATGTGGTGGCGCTCCATCCTGCTGAAATATGAATTGTTGTGCTTCTTGTTCGAGCTGAGGGAACAGCCAATTCTCTAACATCTCCAGATACTGTAGTCCAGTTATAGTAGCACCTTCGAAGAAAAAGGGACCAAAAACTTTATTGGCTGAAATGGCGAACAAATGTACAACTAAATGAAACTTTATAGCTCCCTTAATTCGCCGACAGATAGTGCTTAGCTCTGCCTTTTGTCGTTGCAGAGTTTTAAATTCCTAAAGTTGTGGTATTCTTTTTGAATCACCCTGTATTTCTCCCTCCCATTCTCCTTGCGCTACTAAATTAATTAATTCGCACCGCCGTACCACTATTACATTTTCGTAGTAAACATAGTAACCACGACCTCACAAAAACCGTTATTAATCCACCACTTCCTGTAAGCGACACTTTTCATAGGAGCACTTTCGAAAAATAATGGGATGGACTGATTCATGTTACATCGGCATTAACTGCCTAAATTTACTTCTGTACTCCGTACTTAGGTAAAAGTGTTGTATCTAATCTACTTAAACGAGTCAAAAACATTCAAAATATTGAAAGAATTGAGTACCTATAATCCTAATATCTATGTAAACGGCCATACCAACAGACTCACAAAACAAGTAGTCGAATTTATTATCTAATAAATAATATTAAAAAATAAAAATACTTATGTACGCTTCGGACCATTGTGAATTTTTTGTTTGTATTTATTTTGACATCTAGCCGGACAACCATTTAGCCAGTTTGCTTCGTCATTTATTATTATTTGCGAATTCACTTATCAGGACTACGCATATTGCTTAGACGTGGGCATTTGTCTTCCTCTGGATCCATTTTTTAAAATTCTCTTCCTTCTTGTTTCCTTTCTCTTTTCGACCTCGTTGCTCCAGTTGTCTTGGGTTTTTCCTCCTGGTGTGCTTGCCACTTGTGAATTTTTTACCTTAATATTTCGCAGTTTGGACAGTACCTGGTGCAATTCCTGCCAGTCTCAGATCAGTTTTAATCTCAAAAATCCGTTTAATCATGTCCGTTTGGGCCTTACCCCCGCTGTCATTGAATTCGACTAGTTGTTTTGTGAGCCTGTCTGGACTCACACTTCTAGGGTGTCCATAAAATCTTAACTTACATTTTCTAATGCCACTGTGTAATTTCCTGTTTACCTCTGAGTTGGTATTGTTTGTCTACAGGTTGTATGCATAGGATTTGTCTTGTGGATTTGTGTTTCTTTTTCTCGACTTTTCAAACTGTTTCCTGTTCAGAATTACTTTCTGATCCATAGAGGCATTCTGGTTTGATTGCTACATTGTAATGCCTTAGTTTTGTGTGCTTGGAGATAAATTTCTCGTAGATATTTTGGGTAATTTTCCATATTTTGGCGTCTAATTTCATTTGCTTCTGTTTCGATTCCAGGTTCCAGAATGGTTTCACTGGAGTATTTAAATTCTGGAATTCGTTCAATTTTGCCATATTCCGTCCCAATTGCTATTTAATATATTTATAGATACATATTTATTCGTTAGCATTGATTTTCCGACACATCTCACTACTTCAGGTCTTCAGAAACAGCTGCAACCAGTTACCGTTTCTGATGGTTCAGTTTTTTATAACAGGCCGGTTTCAAGTCGCTTAGCAATCGTTACCAGATGATACACCCTTTTAATGATTGATTGTAGCATTGTGAGGGTCGCTGTGTAGTAATTTTACGTTAAGCCAAAGATTGATACATCATTAAGAAGTTGAGATGACTGTCTTTGCCGTATCACCGTGTTTATTTATGCACTATCATCTTTTGAATCAGTAATGTGCTTGAAAATGAACTTATAACCCTAAACATAGGTTGTGCAATAGCCATAACAAAATTTGTGATTCAAGGCAAAAAATAATCTTCCTGTACTTAATTTACAATGTTTCACCAAGAACCCACAGTTAATTGAATTAAAAAGTATTAGGAAGTTCAACTTCAAGGCATTACTTACAGTTATTGGCATCCATGGGTGTAAGTAATGTCGACCTTCTGATATAAATGATTCCTCATACCTTGCCATATTCATTACGTATTTTTTCATTGATTCTGTTTTGTCAATGTTACACAACGACCCCCACAGTACTAGAAACCACCATTAAAGGTGTGTCCATCTGCTAACGAGTCGCTAGATGACTTGAAACCGGTCGTGGAATAATAAAAATCGAGCCATGAACCACCACAAAGGGCGACTGGTAACAGTTGCTTATGAAAATCTTTATTCCTCTCAGTCGCATTAATCCACATCCACCATCGATGAAAGTTTTATTTTTCGTTTCGCTGTTTCTGAATTGCATATATTCACCACAAAAAACATGAACATATAAACTTCTTATGTTGAGATTGTAAACAATTGGCAATCTTATTTCGCTCGAGTAAGTTTTATGGGACTTATTACTGGAAATCTGTATTGTTAAAACGCTATTCCGGAACGCGGCACTAGTTGCAGTTTTCAATATTTCACGTAATTATTCACCGAGTTAAAAAATTTAAAATGCTATCATAATATACTCATTAAAAGGTATGATGTTATGTTAAGAGTTTAACAGTAAGATAATATTATAATTAGAAAGTGTGTATTTGTCTTCGGGCAGTGTAAATAATGGTGCGCTTATAGCCAGACTGTATTCATCTAGAATTTGAGAATGAGACCATTCTGCGACTTCCAGCAAACTTTATACATAATTTCAAGCCTTGCCTAAGCCTTTTCTCGTTTGCATGCTTAAAAGGAAATATTTAAGACATTAACTCATTTGCCAAATAGCAACATAGCCAGCTCCGGGAAAGCCACGATGACTTTTTTCTTTGACTTGAAGGGCTTGCTGTTCATTGACTTTCTGGAGGAGTGAGCCACAATCAACGCACAGCGGTACGTGGACACATTGTGAAAGTTGAATGAATCCATCAAGTGCAAACGGCCAGGAATGTTGACGGACCGCTTGATTCTGACGCACGATAATGCCCACTCACATGTTGCCAAAGTTGTTTCGCTGGGAAGCCCTTACACGTCCTCCATACAGTCCCGATCTCTCCTTATGCGATTTCCATGTTTTTGGAGCCCTGAAAAAAGACATACGTGGTCTTCGATGTGCTTCGAACAAAGAGGTGCAAGCCGGGGGACATTCAAGGCTCTGTAGCCAACCGCAAAGAGATTTCCATGAAAGCAGTGATTATTTTGCCTCACAGTGGGACGAATGTACTAACAGTTATAGCTATTACTTTGCAAACGATAACAGTTTACTTACTTTTTTCCCAACTGTCTCGTTTTAATTTGACAGCCCCTTTTATGTAGATACTGTACGCGAAATGTGTTGCGAATACAGTTAGTTGTAAAGAAGTAATAAATTAAAACATCATGCCTGCTGTTAAAGTTTACTGCGCGCCATTTTAAGCAAAAGCTAGTTCTTCACACACCTAAATGTTTATGACGTCATATCTCCTGAAATGTATGTTCTACAATAACTTATATGTGCATACTGTCTGCGAACTGTATTGCGAATAAAGTGGGTAGTGAAGAAGTAATAAATAAAAACATCATGTCTGATACTGAAGTTTTAATGCTTGAACAGCGAAAAAGTAGTCCGCAATCAACTTTTTTCCTTTTATCATTTTGTGAGAGGTGTCGGCGAGAAAATGTTTTGTAAAGGTTTGAAATTCTGTGGCAAGTTTGTTGGAAGTCGGTAAGTGCTCTCATTCTGGTATTGTGGAGGAATGAATTGGGTGTACTGTATTTGTTAGCTATTGGTTACGCTGCCTCGAGATAAACACACGTGTAATACTTGTCTTGTTGTGTCAAACCTTTAAAGTAAGACTAGCGAACCTGGAAACGCTTACCAATTGCTAAATATGTAAGGGTACAGCATTCCACCTCCTCCTCCATCCCATATTTCTGCCCATCACCTACCCCCCACTCCATGTGCATCTCGTATCTACCCATATCCTCCCTCATCTCTCTGTCCATATCTTCCTTCCCCTCCGTTACATGCATTTCCTTCCCCCCTTCTCTTCACATCTCCTCCTCTACTCTCTCTCTCTCTATTTATTCTTAAAGGGAGATAAAGACGTCAAAAAGGTAAAAAAATTGGATTTGTCAAAAATATGCCTATTTTGTAGCGCACATCTTCCTGAATAGTTTGATGTCATGTATTTGAGAGATTATAAGGAACATTATTTGGTCTTAAGTGTGCCGAGATGCAGCGCCACACCCCTTTGCACAGAATTCTTCTGACGTACGTAAATGAAGAATATCATCATAGGAATTCTCTACCAACTGCTGTAATGCAAGCCATCAAACCTATATTCAGGGACCTTACAAATGATAACTTATTGAAGGAATTTCGTTATGGCAGTACCCAAAACCCAAATGAAAGTTGTAACCAGTGTGTATGGGAAAGATTGACAAAAACAATTTTTTGGGGAAGAAATGCGCTTGCTATCGGTATTCATTATGCAGTTTCATATTTTAATGATGCTGTGCAAAGCAGGAAATATTGGAATTAAGCCTGGAGTGAACTGCATCAAAGCTTTGTATGCGATAGACACAGAACGTGTAGTGAAAGCAGATAAATCATTTTTGGAGGTGATAAAATCAAGAAGAGTGCATCATAGGACTATGAAAAGGAAGAAACCTGATGTAGAAAATGAAAATGAACCTGCTTATGGTGCTGGACAGTTCTAAAAGAATGCCAAATACAAGCAGAAACTTTAACGGCCATTTTCTGCATAACATAAATTTCTGTTCTTGGGTACATGTAACATCCAAAATAAATATCCTATAACTTTCAAACTTGACACGCTTATTAAACACAAACTCCTTAATGCAAAACTCTAAAAGTTTCCAAATTTATAAAAAACTGTGGTAAAAATTGAGATAATTCACTATAAATTTTAAGTTTTTTTTCTAAACATGAAGTTTAAAATGTAACATCTCATTCATTTTTTCATAAATTAAATAAATTCTGGAGTTTAATACACCTGTTTGTATGTTGTACAAAATTCATCGAAGAATCTCTCTTACTTATAAAGAAAAGTGTGCCTATTGCAACAAATGCAGGGAATAGTAAGTGAAAAAAATGATGAAATTTCAAATGTAAACAAAAGGTAATTTTTTTTTTTGTACTTCCACTACTATAAGTGTAAAATTTGAATGCTTCCTGGTCATGCTAACAAAGTTTTATGAATTTATGTGTAAAAAAATTGACAGTGGAAATTAAAATGTCATGTAGTACCTCTGCTGCTCCAAGTCGCCCCGTTAATGCAAACCCCCTTAATGCAAACGTAACCTTGATTGGCAATAGAAGTCAAAATGAATGGGTAAATCTGTTGAAATCGTTAGTACACGGGATGCGAGAGAGACCTTTCCAGCTGCTGGATCTGCAGGGATAGTAGCTTTAATGACAGCATTTCGCATGGTTTTAATTTACGAATAGGTATGATTATGAAGCTAGCCATAAAAAGATCTTTCCTGTTTTCTGTTAAAAATGACTGCAAAAAGGAGAACAAAACCACACATTTTCTCAGCACAGCTTAGCGTGTTCCTTCCCGCAGCCAGGTTAACAGAAAGCATTTACTGTATAATTCTTATTCGACTTGCCTCCTGCGTCCTTCGCCAGTCCCAATGACTCGACGATCATATAGTTGGCTTGCGTTGCGCGTACTCCAACCGTTATTTCGACATCTGACTGGTGGAATTTTTTCCAAAAAAAAAAAATAAACCACGAACTGGAATCAGTTAAATTTTTGCAGCACATGAAATCAGCATGAACTGCCAGCAACTCAACCTTTGCAACATATGAAAGATATGAGTACGATCGTATCGCTTTCAGTTGTTAACTTTTTCGCGAAGTATCGATATTCAGTACGGAATTTGTTGTTGTTATGAAAACATGCGGCAGTAGAACTGCCAAATTAAACGTCACATTCTTTATGGAAACATGTGGCAGCAGAACGGACCATCACATTTCCTTTATTGATAATTTTTGTACAAAAATACAACCCAAAATTTCCAGTCTTTCCGGTGGATTCTCCAAAAATTTGTTGTTTTTCCTAAAATTTGTTGTTGTCTTGAACAAAAAAATAGATTATTCTTCTTAGCGAATAGATTATGACAGAGTTCTTGTGATTACGCGAAATATTGAAAATCGAATTTTGTTGCCCCTGCGCTGTATCTGATGCCGCGTTCAGGATAGTGTCGTAGTAATATTCAATGTAGATGGCTGTACCTTTGTAAAGTCTTGTTGGGGTCCCCCTCCCTCCCCCCCCCCCTCACCCGCAAAAAAAGAAAAAACTGCTGCGAAGTTGATGTCAGACGGTACTTCCCGTTGTATCAGTTATTGGGACTTCTCCCATTCGATGGATACACGCTTGCTTAAACGCCTCTGAGCCGGCGGTAACGAGTCTAATGCCAATGTGAGTAATACGTAAGGAATTTTAGTATATTTCCAGATTCATAATTTAAAGCCGTTTCTTGACGCTTTGTAGGTAGGCTTTCTGGGGCTAGTTTCCGTATACCTTCAAGCGCCAGCCAGGTAAGGTTCTTCAGCATCTCTGCGACACTCTGCCGTGGGTTGAAGAAACCTGTGGCAATTTGTGCTGCCCTTTTCTGTATACATTCAATATCCGCTGTTAGTGCTGTTTGGTACAAGCTCCATATTACTGAGTAGTATTCTAGGATGGGGCGAAGGAGTAGTTTGTAAGCAGTCTCCTTTGCAGACATGGCATTTCCCCAGTATTCTGCCAATGAACTGAAATCTGCCACGTGCTGTACCCACGGCTGATCGTTCCGTTCCATATCCCTACAAGCTTCTACACCTACGTATTTGTGTCACTGGACCGACTTCAATTATGTCACATCGATATTGCAATTACTAAATACATTTGGTTTTCGTCTCGTGAAGTGTACTGTTTTACATTTCTGAACTTTTAAAGCAAGCTGCCAACCCATTTTGGACCAATTTGAAATATTATCCACTTATGGCTGAATATTAGTGCAGGCTTTTTCAGATATAGACAATTGCATAATCTGTGAAAACTTAAGTCTGCCAGGTCATTAATGTACAACATGCACACATGATCATCATTTTGGAAAGAACATGTCGATTGTGATGGAGTCATCTGTTAAAATAACCCTCGTCGTTTTTGTACGTTTTGATTCCTGGCGATTCGTCGCTTTCTCGTAACCGCTGCCGATCAGCACATCATTTTCTTTTGTTTTGTTGTCCATGTTGAGTCTTGTGAACTCCGCCGCCGTTAATCATAGTTGGTGGATGACGCAACCAGCCACAAATACTTTTTCAATGTTTTATTTTAGTACCATAAACGTCTTCATGCCCGTCTCCAGATGGCTAATATTTTTTCGTTACACGTATGTTTTGACAACAGCATGTCGTCTGCTTCCACACTGCACAAGAATATTTGAGTATGTAGCGGCACTTTATAAGTTGTTTCATTAATAGAAATACGCTGAAGTGCTTGCATTTATGTAAATGTGATGCAAGATAATTATGTTCACTTACATAAGTTCCAGTAGATGACTATTTGCTTTGTTGTGGTTCATGTGGTTTTCCAGTTCGATGTATATGTTGTTGACTTCCACACAGCACATTCATTGCAAATAAATTACTGTGGCAAACTTCATAGTATAGTATTCTTAATGTCAGTGTTGAGCATCACACGTGTACTATGGACTCGGTGTTTTTGTTTACAATGCAAAGATTATCACTGAGAAAGATACAAAGATATGATTCATTAAATGCTGACCGAGGATGTGGAAAGAGCAAAGATCATGTGTGAGATGTGTAAAATTTAATATGTTAATGACAGAAAAATGTTTGGACTTTAAGAATAAACCTATAGCTAAAAGACAGTAGAATATTTTTAGGGTTTTTTATTGTCACTGGAAATTATTGACGAGATACTTTAAAGCCAATTGTTATACAATAGATATATACACGATTTTTTTATTATTTTCGATATTCCCTTTTAAGAGAGCGATTGACCTTGAGTAGTCATGATTTCTTCTTCTTTCTTCGTTCTTCCCACCTGGAACCGCGCAACTTCTACGGTCGCACGTTCGAGTCATGCCTCGGGCATGGATGTGTGTGATGTCCTTAGGTTAGTTATGTTTAAGCAGTTCTAAGTTCTAGGTGATTGATGACCTCAGATATTAAGTCCCATAAGGCTCTGAGCCATTCGTTCTTCCCAAATTCTCTTCATACGTTCACTGTGTTCTCTCTTGCGTTTTACCGACCATCTATTCCCCGTTCTGTTCTCCGGATGTTCTTGTTTAAGAGTGTGTTTCTTTATGATGTTTCTAAACTGTTCTCTATTGTTTATGTTGTCTTGTGTGATCCCCAGTTCTTTAATGTCTTCTTCTGTTTCAGTGATACACTTTGTCTTGTTTTTGCTCTTGTTTACTATCTCAAAGATTTGCCTTGTCAGCCTGCTTTTATTCATCCTGCTGGTATCTCCATAAAATTTCATCCTTCTCTTTCTAATGGCGTCTGTCATTGTTTCTATGTCTTTGTAAATCTCTCTAGTTGGCCTCTTCATCCAAATTCCTTCCCGAAACACTGATTCATATATTTTCCTCAGAATTGTTCTTTCCTGCTTTTCAATCTCTCTGAGCTTCGCATGACCATGAATCACTGTAGTTACTGCAGCATAAAGTACTTCTGGTAGGAGTACTGTGTTGTGATGCCTTAGTTTCGCATTGACAGAAATAGATTTCTTATTATAGTGATTCCAAGTGAACTTTATGTTTTTTGTGATCTGGAGATTCCATCTTTATTGGGTATTGAGTTCAGTCCCAGATATCTGAAGTGGGCAACTTGTGCCACTTTCCCGTATTGAGTACTAATGGGGAGTTTACCTACAGGTTTGTTTTCCATATACTGTGTTTTGTCGTAAGAAATTTGTAGCCCAGTTTTCTGTGAGATTTCGTGTAGTTTTTCCTATGCAAGTTTGGCTTCCTCTCTATTGTTCATTAGAATTGCAAGATCGTCCGCGAAAGCCAGACACTTCACCCTGATTCTCTGCTCTCTTTTAATCGCAGGCTGAATTTCTTTTATTTCCTTTTCCCATGTCCTCACAATTTTTTACAGAACCATGTTAAATAGAAGGGGGGACATTCCATCTCCTTGGCCAACTCCAGTATGGATATGAAATGCTTAAGATGTTTCTCCTATGACTTTAACTTTGGGGGTTGTATCTGTTAATGCCTGTTGAATAACTGACCTTGTTTTCCTGTCACTTTTGAATAATTTTTGCCTATCTATTGAATTGTAAGCCTTTTTAAAATCGACAAACGTTGCCACAATATTTCTACATCTTCTCATTTGCAAAATTGTTTTGAAGTTCCATATCTGTTCGATGCAAGATCGACCTTCGCGAAACCCTGCTTGATACTCCCCTATTAACTGGTCCGCTTGTCCTTCTAGTCTGTTATCAGGGCCTGTGTCAGAATTTTGTATATTACAGGGAGCAGTGAAGTTGCCCTGTAATTATTTGGATCGGTTTTTGCATCTTTTTGTGGAGAGGGTGAATTAATGCACATTTCTACGCTGCAGGTATTTGTTCAGTTTCCCAAATATTTCATATAATTCTGTGGGTTGCTTGTGTGAGATTGTTGTCATTTAATTTCCATACTTCTGCTATGATTCCGTCTTACCCTGGAGACTTGTTGTTCTTCAAAGAATTGATTATTTCCATTTTCTCTTTAAGTGATGGTGGATTTGAATCGGGATTGGATGTGGGATTTTCAAAATCTAGTTGTTCTGTCGGAGGCTCGCAGTTGAGAAGTGAGTGAAAATACCTAGCTTAAGTTTGACAGTTCTTTTTAGGGTTGGTTTCCAGTGACTCATCGGGCCGGCGAAAGCACGCATTTATATACACAGAAATTTGATTATCATTATAGTTTATAAGTTAGCCATAGGAAATACAACACATTCATTCGCCATGGTAGTTTATATTTGCGCAATTATATACTGATATCTTAAACTACAGTTGTGTGACTGTTATAAGTGCAGTTTGCTGATGATTTCTGTGGACAGCCGAAGTAAATTATTTAGAAAATCTTTATTGGCTAGCTCCAGCTGCTCATATAAAATATATTTTGAGCGGTAGGTGTGAATATATGTTTCTAGTTCCTCTAAGAGATCCATTTTCTTGCCTGTGTTAGTGGTACGTAATGTCTGTAAGTTGTCATGAATGTTAGAAATAGAGTGTCCGTTCTGATTCATGTGAGTGGCTATTGCAGATTTATTTAAAATTTTTAGTCTAAAGCCATATGTGTGTTCATGATATCTTATACTAAAATTTCTGTCGGTCTGTCGAAGATTAACGATGGGGCAATTATCACAAATAATCTTGTAAATTCCTGATTTTTCTAATCTTGAACTTTTGGTTTTGGTGCTGTGAATAATGTTACATTGCGCAGTGTTACTGGTGTGCAAACGTATTTGAACTCCTGTCCTTCAGAAAAGGTTGGCTATTTGGTATGAGGTTGTGCCTAAGAAGGGAATGTATCCAAATAGTTCCTTTTCTGCTGCTGGTTATGAATTATTGCAGGTGACTTACTATCTTTACTTTTATTGTAGTGGCAGTCAATTATTCGTGACGCACAGCCATTATTTTTAGCTACTGTTTTGATAATATTGATTTCTTTCTCTTCGGCAGTGTCTAAGTAAACAAAACTATTTTGCGTCCCATGTAAATAAATGCAAGCATTTAGTGTATTTTTATTATTGAAGCATATTAAAAAGTGACACCAAATACTTGAATATTCTTGCGCAGTGTGGAAGCAGACGACATACTGTTGGTCGAAACATCTGTGCAATGAAACAATATCAGACGCCTGAACTTGGATTTGATAGCCAGAAACCGCTGATGGCACTAAAATAAAACATTTAAAAAGTAATTGTGGCTGGTTACGCCATTCAACATCATGCTTTACCTAAAACCTCCTCCTTCCTTTCCATGTAGCCTCCTTCTTTCTTAATATATGTCCTATTGAGTTCCGTTTCCGTCTTTTTATTACACTCAATAATTGTGTATGCTCTCCCCATCCTAACTATTCCTACATTTCAAAAGCCTCCTGCCGTCTCTGTCTTTCACCGTGATTCTACACATTCCAGCGTGCGTAGGGGGACACTCAATATTAAACCCATTATCGACGTTTTACACAAATCTGTTTTTGACAACAAACTATGCGTAAATATAAGTGTAAAAATAAAACAACTAAAATAGATTATTTTCATTGGTCGCAGGCTCTTCTCTGTCGTAGTACATCACATACATACTGTTACATTTTGCAAACGAAGGTAGTGTCTGGAAACTATTAGGAGAAAAGATCATGTAGCAAGAACAGAAATATTATTTCAAAGTGCAAAGAACATATAGGAAACAAGACTCTTATTTCAGAGTGAGTTTTAGAGCGTTGTCGAGATTGTATTAATGAATACATATATTGGAGTAAATATTTCAGGTGGTATCTAAGTCCTTTTCTGCAAGTTTATACAGCTTACCTTCTGTACTGATTTATGTAATAAAGTGTTGTGTTACAAATATTAAGTGGAATAATTATGTTGCCAACAGTGGTCAAATTATATATAAATAATCATTTCGGCTGGGATTGAGAGATTGAGGATGGAAGAATTGCGAGAAAGGGACGGTAGACCTAAGTATTTGACATAAATTTCAAGTTGATATCTCCTATCCGTAGCCGGCCGGTGTGGCCGTGCGGTTAAAGGCGCTTCAGTCTGTAACCGCGTGATCGCTACGGTCGCAGGTTCGAATTCTGCCTCGGGCATGGATGTGTGTGATGTCCTTAGGTTAGTTAGGTTTAATTAGTTCTAAGTTCTAGGCGACTGATGACCTCAGCAGTTGAGTCGCATAGTGCTCAGAGCCATTTTCCTATCCGTTCCTGAGAAAGAGGGGTCTTAATAGACGGACAAGGTGATACTATAAGGTTCCGTTTTTACCGACGGAGATAGAGGACCCTACAAAATAACTTGGGTAAAGTTTTCATCGATAGACTATGAGTTGTCATGTGATGTCCGCACGGAACCAGTCTCCCCGAAGAAGAAAGACGACGACGACGAAGAAGAAGGGGAAAAAAAAAAACGGTGGTAGAACACATTCCCGCGAAATGAGAAGATACCAGTTTTCTAAATTCTATGTGTACATGTAAATATATAGGCAATTAACGCTATCGCTGTTCACGACTGCGAAGACAAAATTTCCGTACAGTTCACCCTGTCAACCTGTGTGGGCAGTGTTCCATACATTGTGTGCCCGTATTTAGTGAATAATTTTCTTCCGCTGCGAATAAACTGCTGCAGATATTCATCTGTAAGAAAATGTACGCGCAAGAAAAGAAGTGTGGGCAGATACATTATCGTAATGCAGAAACCATGAATTTTTTTTTTTTTTTTGCCATAAATCTGCCCATTTTCTAGTTCAAGCAGACTGTGTTGAACTTGAAAGAAATACTTATTACTGATTGTTCGATCTCGTGGTCCATTGCGCCGTCAGAATCGAATACAGCAAACATAATCTTCTCATTTGACCGCACTTGTCCAACTTTTCTAGGTCTTGGCGATCAGAATGCTTGCAGTGGAACGATTGTGCCTCATTCTCGACGTCATATTTGTAAACTCACGTTCTTCACTTGTTATGACACGTTTCAGCCGTTCGTTGTTGACTTCATCTAGCGACTCCTGAACGACCAGCATTCATCACTATTTTTGTTCGAAATCCAAGAATTTCTGCAAGTTGTGCTGTAACACTTTCACGCCCAGAACACAGGAGAAACGAACTAAATTTATGTCAACACTATCAGTGATGTATCTGATTATGATTCGCCGGACGTTCATGATAACTTCTCTCTTTTTCCACAGTGTTATCGGTTGATGATGTGATGGGAAGTCGAGTCGCTTGTCACCGTCAATGCCTTCACGGCCTTCTCCGAAACGCTTATAGCAATCGTAAATATTTGTTGTTTTATTCATGACAGACTCACCAAAAGCAGCATGTAATATTTCTAAAGCTTTGCTGACCTTTATTCCGTTCTTGGTATACAAAATGTAATAGAATTCCCTGATCTATTTTTAACAAAATAAAGAACCTCCGATACTACCAGAATATATGTAACTTTTTTGATAGCTGGCAACAGACTAAATGTTCGATATGGGTAACATTAGGGAGTTATTGAAATGACGTGGCAGGAAGAACAGGACTTCTGGTCACGTCAGTACGGGTTTGTAAATACCAAAACAAATAGGATTAGTCGGTAGGAGGTATGATAATGAAAAAGAAAGCGATTGATAATGAAAAAGAAAGTGAGTGAGATTCTATGAACAGCAAAGGAAACATTCTATCGAAACCAGCGTAGACACAAGCCAAGTAGTATAAGTTTATATGCCATCTGGCTCCGCAGATGGTGAAAAGATTGAAAGAATTTTTGATGAGATAAAAGAAATTATTCAGACAGTTTACCTAACTTGCGATGGGGGACTGTAATTTGATAGTAGGTAAAGAAAGAGAAGGAAAAATATTAGGCGAACGAAGCCTGAGGGAAAAAATGAGAGAGGAAGGCGCTTGGTAGAATACTTTACAGATCATAATTTATACATGGCTAATAATTGGTTTAAAAATCACGAAAGATAGTTATGTAGGTGAAAGAGATCGGGAGATACCAAAAGATTTCAAAAAAATTACATAATGGTAAGACAAAGATTCTGAAAACAGATTTTGAAGTGAAAGCCATTTTATAAGGGAGCATATGATTATAATTAATTAGCTATGAACTGTAGATTAAAGCTGAAGTGCAGAAGGTTGCCAAATTAAGAAGAAGGGACGTAGATAAATTGGAAAAAAAGAAAGAGAAGTTGTTGAGAGTTTCAGAGGGAGCAATAATCTTGAGTTTGAAGCTGTTCTGTCAGTGTTTGCTTCCTAATAGATTTGTTTTAGCGGATGGTCTGCCTTAAGAAAAACACAATTTTTATTTTATTTTTTCAAATTCCCCGACATGTGTCGCTGAAGTTTCAGCATCGTCAGTTGGTCTTTTATTATCTTCTTGTTGCCACCTGTTGTGGCTTTCCTGGATTTTGCCGGCCGGTGTGGCCAAGCGGTTCTAGACCCTATAGTCAGGAACCGCGCGACCGCTACGGACGCAGGTTTGAATCCTGCCTCGGACATGGATTTGTGTGATGTCCTTAGGTTAGTTAGGTTTAAGTAGTTCTACGTTCTAGGGGACTGATGACCTTAGAAGTTAAGTCCCATAGTGCTCAGAGCCATTTGAACCATTTTTTTCCCTGGATTTTATGTTATGTAAAGTAGCTGTTTTGTTTCACAGTTCGTCATTTTTACTGCTTTCCCCATTGAAAGTTACTTACTGCAGGTCTTCACAGTGAAGATAATGGGGAAACCAGAAAAATGACAAACTGTGAAAATAGGAGAACTGCGTTAAATAATATAAAATTCAGCGTATCCACAGCATGTGACAACATGAAGATAATAAAAAAAACCATTGATGATGCTGAAACTTCAGAGAAACATATCTGTGGAATAAAAATAGCCGGGCGCGGTGGCCGAGCGGTTCTAGGCGCTTCAGTACGGAACCGCGCGGCTGCTACGGTCGCAGGTTCGAATCCTGCCTCGGGCGGGGATGTGTGTGATGTCCTTAGGCTAATTAGGTTTAAGTAGTTCTAAGTTCTAGGGGACTGATGACCGCAGATGTTAAGTCCCATAGTGCTCATAGCCATTTGAACCATTTGTATAAAAATAAAAATATAAACTGTGTTTTGGTCGAGGCGGGACCCTGTCCAAAAACAAATCTTCAGAGCGAGGATTAGACAACACTTGACTGAAACTGGGGAAAGGGCTACAATAAAACATGAATAGCTATGATATATGAAGTAGTGAAGACAGCCGAGGGTCACATATATAAAAAGCCGAGAGATAGTACAAATCTTTGAATAGCTCACGAAAAGAGAAAATATAAAACTGCAGCAACTTCGAAGCAGGCAAAGGAGTATACGGACGTTTAACAAATGAATTGACGGGAAGTACAGAATGGAAAACAGGAACAGCTAGACGAGAACTGTAAAGATGTAGTAAGAGGGGAAAGATTGCCGCCGGCAATGGGAAATAAAAGAGGCCTTTGGAGAAAAGTAACTGTGTGAAAATCAGGAACTCAGATGTAAGGCAGTACCAAGCTAAGAACGGAAAGCTGAAAGATGAAAGGAATATATAGAGGGCTATACAAGGGAAATGAACTTCAAGGTATATTACAGATAGGAAAGAGGAAGTACATGAAGATGAACCGGGAGATACGATACTGCGAGAAGAATTTGACAGACCGCTGGAAGAGCAAATTCGGTAACAAGGTCCCTGGAGCAGAAGACATTCCCTCGCAGTTTGTGAGATCTTCGTGAGAGCAAGCCGTGACAACACTATTCCATCTTCTGCGCAGAACATATGAGACAGGCGAAATGGGTTCAGAGTTCGTAAAAAGTGTAATAATTCCAATTTCAAAGAAGGGTAATGCTAGCAGGTGTGAATATTACTTCAATTTAATAAATGATGGTTGTAAATACTGAGTCTAATTATTTTCAGAAAAACTGAAAAACTGGTAGAAGCCGACCTCGGAAAGATCAGTTTGGATTCCAGAAAAATGTAGGAACACGCGAGGCAGTACTGGCCCTGCGACTCTTCTTACGTGATAGGTTGAAGAAAGCCAAACCTACATTTATAGCAGTTGTAGATTTAAAGAAAGCTTTGGACAATGTTGACTGGAGTACTTTCCTTGATATTCTAAAAGTAATGGAGCTAAAACACAGGGAGCGAAATGTTACGTTATAACTTGTGCACAAACCAGACTGCACTTAATAGTTACATTGGACATTGAGAAGTAGTGGTTGAGGTGAAGTGATGGACACATTGTTGTACTCTGAATAAATTCTTCATGGATCTCTTGCAGCGTTAGAGCTGCCATCGCGAGCTTTCGACGACTTCCTTCGTCATTAGATTTCAATTGGCTCTATTTGCTTTCTGTTTTTGAGACGGGGTGGTATGGACCAAAACAAGAAAGAATTGTCTAGAAGACATGGATTCTAAAATGCAAATCTTGTTCAGTAGAAGAGATGAGGGTCAGAGTATCGAAGATGGACAAGTGCTCATAGCTCTTAAGGTATGCGTTTGTAAAGCCCATGTTAATTAGGCTTTCATGGTTCGAATGAAGGGTCCTGTCATGTCCTGAATGTTGACCATTCCTCCTGGTACACCCCATACGTAGTCAGAAGTAAAATTTAGGTTGACCCTTCCACGAACGTATACTTTTGAAATTATTTGAACGGTAAACCACATCCTTATATGCATAACTCTATTTTGTCGCGTTTTCCACTGGAATGAGATGAGAATCTATACGAGGCTTTTACACTTTTCAAACGAAACCGAGACGAAACGCGCTGTTTTTTTTTTTTTGTTTTTTTTTTTTTAATCTTCTTAACTTTCTATATCAGTCGAACCACACTAGGGCCCCATAGAAGTCAGCAATACTCAAGAATGAGTTGAACGAACTAAATATCAAAGCAGAGGTTCTTGGTTTATTCGTAGTGCATCAATATGTCGTGTGTATCAGGTACTAAAATCGAAGACTTATACCGCAAACACTTCTGAAACCGAAGGTATTTTTGATATGCTGTTTTTACAGAAATGAATTGTTACCAAGGGCCTATAATCGTAGCCCACACATAGATTTTAACTGCAGCTAGAATGTATCTTTATCTTAGAACGTTACATTTTCTTATAAGCTGGAACAGTGCACAGTGACATTACCAAAATGAAACTAGTGTAAATTAGAATGTCTATAGTGGGTTTCTGCTTCTGGATTCTAGTACGAGTAGTCCTCGAGCAGTTGCAGTTAAAAACTGTAAATACTGGTAGTTACCTCCTGGCACTTAAGGAAAAAAAGTGAATAAATAAATACTTTGGATTTTAAGGAACCGATAAAGTTGGCCTTCAAAGAAGGTGTATAAAAAGGCGACTTCCAGTTTCAAAACCCAAGATAAGATGAAAGCTCTATCTTTTATCATCGGCATAGTTTGCCTCTTGTTACATTCCAGCTCTTTCTCTTCTGGCCAACATGTTGCCGATACCTGTTTCTGATTGTAAACTTATCCCTTTCGATTTATCTCCCCTCTCTCCCCCCCCCCCCCCCCTCTCACCCCCCTGCTTCACAATCTCACCTGCTAATCTCACACTGTTAGTTTTCGCTCTTCCTCCGACCCACACTGTTCTCGACATTAATTCCTTTTGTACTGCTGACACACATTTCTGTTAGATGCTTTTAGTCGCATCTGCATACATAAACATATATACATAAACTGAATTTGCCGTCGGTTGCCGCGCGGGGTAGCCGCGGCTCCCCCTGTCGGAGGTTCAAAAATGGTTCAAATGGCTCTGAGCACTATGGGACTTAACTGCTGTGGTCATCAGTCCCCTAGAACTTAGAACTACTTAAACCTAACTAACCTAAGGACATCACACACATCCATGCCCGAGGCAGGATTCGAACCTGCGACCGTAGCGGTCACGCGGTTCCAGACTGAAGCGCCTTTAACCGCACGGTCGGAGGTTCGACTCTTTCCTCGGGCATGGGTGTGTGTGTTGTCCTTAGCGTAAGTTAGTTAGATTAAGTAATGTGTAAGCCAAGGGACCGATGACCTCAACAGTTTGTTCCCATAGGAACTAATCACAAGTTTCCAAATTTCCGTCGGTGCTTGGCAGAATGTGATAATACTGAATAGGAAACTCTTCTTAATGTTCTGCAGAATTTTATTTATTTGGTCATAAATCGGCGTTCGGATTCTTAGACCACCGTCAGGTCATTATACAGGATGTTAAAAAAAGTTTCCATAGTTTGGGAGAAGATAGTATCGACGAAAAGAAGGGATAAAAATCTCCAGTAAATATGGCCACTTGATGATCTTCGCAGCTCTGAAACGCATATATTCTACTGCAATCTCCGTAACGGCAGTAGACAAATAGGAAAACATTATTCTGTTACTGTGAAACAGGAGAGACCTTCTGATGTAATATGATTGCTACCACTTAAGACCTGACCTACACTTGTGAATAATCGCTAAAGGAAGTGCTCATTATGATGTCCATTCAGAGTAACGCATGCTTCTGTTCTGTCCTACGTCTTAAGGAATCATGCACTCCATGAAAAACTCCGTGGTGGTCGCGGATGTACTGATGGGCGTTGATGATGCAGTTCTGTAGTGTAGTACATCATTAATAGGGCTTCTGTAACCCAAAGATTTTTGAAGTATCCCCACAACCAAAAATCCAAGTGATTAAGTGCGCGAGAACGAGCTCACCGACCAATCCATAGCCCTTTAAGTGCCTGTTTGGGGTGTTCTTGCCCATTTCAGAGATACTGGGATGGAGCTCCCATCACGCACGACCATTAGCGTTGTTGGAATGATAGCTCTTTTAATGTGCTGTACCCGTGTACAATGTCAGATAAAAGCTGTGCTTATTTGTTTACTGCATTTTGTAGGTCGTTCGTAACAGCAGGGACGATTATTATTACGTAGATCCTGTAAACTAGTATCTCGAAATCGGTGAAGCTGGTAGAATGTTCACGTGCTACTGTCGTGAGCATCTATGGAAAGAGGTAGAAGCACAGTAAAACTAGGTTTACAGTCGTCTCCAAAAACGCCGTCATCGAGATGAATGGGTGATGCGAGCAATATTACGCTATGGGAGACATTCTCCTGTGCTTGCATGGAACCTGTGGTAGTAATCGAAGACACGCTGACAGCTGTGAACCACCTGCATCCTTTCACACTCGATGAGTGGTTTATTTGGTTCCAAAGACGGACATATTAGCTATTAACCAGGTGGTCATAATGTTTGGCTCATCAATGTATATCTACTGAACATTTATTTCTTTTTTTTTTTTTGGTCCATACTACCACATCCTAAAATACAGTATACTTTTAACACACAGTATCATGTGGCTGCAAATGTGTGAGCAGCAACGCGGTGGGCCCAAAATGGCGGCCTCCTCTAGCCTGTACAGAGCTTTGGCTGCTACCTGCGTGCAGCGCTCACCTGGCGCCGTGGTGGCCGCAGTGTGTATTTCGGGTGCAGCGCGCGATTTGGAAGCAAACCCAGACACAACAGAGCGGCTATTCCTGACGCGTCGCGACGCCGACGCCACGTGGGCAGCGCCGCTGCTGTCTGGCCGACTGGCGCCTCTGCGCTCCTCGCTTTCTCGCCGCTGTCCCTCTGTCGTCTGCTCCAGTTGAGCCATCGCGACGGGTACACAGGCAAAGCACATTCCACGGTAAAGCTGCCCCATTCGACGCTTGCAAATGCACTCCACTGCCCCATTCGACACTTACGAATGTACTCCAGTGTCGCATTCGACGCTTGCGAATGCGCTCCACTGTCCCAGTTGCCTGTTTACAGCTGGGGAAGGCACCCTTGTCGGTATTCACTGATTTGTTTGTTGAACTATATCATCTTCTGTTGCCAATCCTGCTCATTCTTTCAAGAATTCTTTGACTGCATAGTTTCTGTCTGTAAGCAGATACACTTCTGCGATGAGTTGCTCCTCTGTCTTCACTACAGTTCACAACTAATTGGTTAATTTTGCCTGTGTGTGGTCTAATTCGATGCGTGTCGTTTCCAAGTTTTTCTCTAGAACATTCAAGAATATTCTGCAACATTCGAAAACAATTGTTTACGAAAATATTCGTAAATGCTAGTTCTTTGAGATGATTATTATAGATTTATAACTTTCATTGTCTGTATAGTTCTGTGTTTCCCTTTGCTATTGTAATTTTTGTACTTTTTTTCGTAATATGTGCATACCAAGGCGACATAGTAAATTTAGTCAGTTTTTCTGAACAAATTCAGTGACACAGTAATATGAAATTAATAATGGAGGTGAACTGCTTTGAAACTAATAAGCTTTTTCTTATTTTTCAGGTAAGTTTCGACACATGTGATTTCGTTTGTGGTAAGTAGAGCATTTTTTGCATTTTATTTGAGTATGTGTTTTTTAGTGTCTTAGCTGCCTGACCATCAGCAACATGTTTATGTTAAATGTTGCAAGATTTTGATCTTCGCTGTGGTTCTTCTGGAAATCGTCTAATCCCAGCATTGGCTGCAAATAAATATGTTTTCACACTGGCTGAGATACACCAGCTTCTGTTCCCCTCTTCTCATTTGTTTTTCAGTCGGGAAAAGTGCAGTTAATCATTTCATTTGCATAGCATCTAACTTACTCAAAGTATATTCTTATAACTTTATTTGGTGTTTTGCTTTCAGATGCAAAGATGAATAAGTTTGTAAGTATCCAGTACACAAACACGTTATATAGATGTTTGTGCGAGGAGCACAGTCCTTTCAAATGCAGACAGTCATTGTGCTTTATGTTAGCCATACTATATGCCAATCTTACTGGAAACTTATAACCTCCTAACAGAAAAAATAATTATAATATTCACATTTAGTGTAACCTCCCAACAGAGAAATTTCGCTTAAGTTCCCAATAGAAAAACTTCTTTCCAATAATAAAATTTCAAGTATTAATGTGACCTTTCATTAACATATCGAGATTAATAAGTTTTGACGTCAGCAGCGCTGCGTCATGGCCCTGTGAAATTATCCTGAATAAACTGAAAGATTCTTACCTCACAATGATGTCGCCGGATAACGCTATAGATCTGCCCCTATAAGAAATTTTTGGCATAGCCCAGTGCAATGCTGGCCGCTAAATTTTCATTTGCTGGAAAACAACTGATTTTCTTTTGCTTAATCAACATGAGTGTGCACAGGAAAAATTCGTAAAATCTTTAAACTCAGATAAATGACTCGCAAAAGTTTTCTTCAGAACAAAAGTTATTATTGAAACATTCCTGCAAGGAATTACATGGGACTTTAACATTACAATTGTGGTTATATCAGTTGTTGTAATTAACATATGCGCGCGGCATCAAAGAACAATTTTTTTCCCCATATACTACATCGCTCAGGCACCGCCATCGCTCTGCACGACCGGCCCAACACAAGTCAACTGCTGCACTGCCCTGCCCGAACTTCCATAACTCAAGTGTTCTGTGCGAGTTACAAAACACGACTGCTCTCTGCGAGCTACTAAACTCGACTTACTGCCAACACTGCTCTGACCTGCGATTCTATTGTAGCACTGATATTCCGTATCGCCGGCAGCGCGTGAGCAATCCATCGAAATTACATCTGCTCAAGTGCGCTAGCGAATAGTAATTAACCCCTAATGAACCACTTACAAACTGAAACCTTTCAAAGCTGAACGATAAGTTAGTTTGAACGAGTGTTATAACTTGTCTTTTTCATTTGCGGTTAATGCACCTGCTTGTATGTTGTTGTTATACACCTTTTTGAGAGGGCATACCGAATTCAGGAATTCTTGTGAGATTACACGCCTTCGTCTTGGTTCAGAATTTTATCAATAAATTTAAGAATTTTCTTGCCCTGGTAACATATTCTATATTCGCTGACTTGTTTATTCAACTACGTCACTTTTTAATGCTCAAACTGTTCGCTCCCAAGACCATTCTTTGTATACGTAGTTTCCATAAGTGGATACACTTTTTCAGTAAGTTGTTGCTCTGTCTTTACTTCATTTCGCAACCCATCGGATTAGATGATTTTGTCTGAGTGTGGACCAATTATATACATACCGTTTCCAAGTTGCGTTCTAGTGCATTCGAAAATATTCTACAACATTTTTAATGAGAATGATCCTAGAAGCTCGAGAACATTATGGAACAATCAAGAATTTTTTCCTCGGTGAATACGTTGGTCTGAAAGGGACAGATGTTCTGTTGACCACCAAGATGTGGCGACGACCACTTCAAACACAGAAATCCACACAAAGCGCAACTCCACTGCACAACCACTATAGCACGTAACGGTATAAGCAAGGCTAGCATACAAAACACAAGAATGAGTGATAACGGCGAGTAGTGTCGTAAACTCCAACTAAAAGCAATATACAGAGTGTTTCACAATTCATGTTACACATTTCTGGAGGTTGTAGATGGTACTTGGTAGGTCAAGGTTTGCAAAGGAACCCATGTCCGGAAAACGTCACCCAACGACTTTACAGAGCGTCGAAGTTATAGAAGCCGGCGCCTGCAAGTGTATGTGTATACATATGATGATGTTTCGGACTTTCGAGGATTAAGGAGACGATTAAATGTATCAATTTGAAGTAGCGGTCCTTGGTCCGAAAACGAACGAGTCGAAAGTTATAAGCGAAAACCATTCTGATACCTCTGACCGTGGAATACATGTATTAGTACTGTTGTTGCTAAGAATGTAGAGTAAGCAACTTTCAGAGGCGGTAGTATGGACCAAGACAAGAAGAAATGTCTAGTAATCATGGGCTCTAATATGCGTACCTGAGGAGCTTTGATGACTTGTTCACCTTCGCTAGTGTGAAACACGTTTCCTCTACTGAGCAAGTGCTCATAGCTTTTAAAGTATGCATTTTAGATCTCAGTCGTAGCAACAACAGTACCTATACTTTTATTCCACTGTCAGAGGTATCAAAACGGGTACGGTCGCAGGTTCGAATCCTGCCGCGGGCATGGATGTGTGTGATGTCCTTAGGTTAGGTTTAAGTAGTTCTAACAAGGGGAGGCCGCCAATTGTGAAATTCAGATTCGATTCATACCGCGCATAATAAAAGCTCATGGCCAGAGGTGTAATGTGCAAAGCACCAAGATGCACTTCTCAGCCGTTGACGAGAAAATCGACAGTTAAAAGAAACCGTTGAGGTGAAATACTCTCTACGATTAATTATTTTCTACAGCGTCGTGGCGCAGCGGTAAGCGCTCGGGTTCGTAATCCGAAGGTCGCTGAATCGAATCTCACACCATGCAACCTTTTTTCTTTTAGTATTTGTTTTTTGTAATTCAAATGTGTACACACACACACACACACACACACACACACACACACATATATATATATATATATATATATATATATATATATATATAATTCCCGGCAATCAGTTGCAACGATTATGCATATAATAAGTTTTTGAACGTCGTTTGTCGTGGAAAAACTGGCGACTTCGAACATCATTATGTTTTCCGCAAACAAAGTTGTATTTCGCAAATGTTATTAATTATCTTCATAATGTTAACCACGTATAGTTAACGGAACACGTAGAAACGATATTCCGAAACGAATACGTATAGCGTAAGCCAAACGTTCGAATTGGAATAGAGACCCCAAGAACACAAATTTGTTGTGGCAGGTATGAAATATAAACTCCGTTACTCGCTCGTTACACTTGAAGGACAGATGTTGAATGGGCCGAAACGAGCTGCCGCATAACAGCGTAGTAACCTGCTAACTTCGAAAGAAGGTAGATGCGGTCCCTAGCGCAACTTATAACATCGTCGAAAATCAGTGCGGACGTGAGAGCTTTGGTACACCCTGTTAAACAAACGGAAAAATGGAGGCGGTACAATTGGAGAGCGATCCGCCTTCACCAACATGCATAAGCAATTCATTAATAATTTATATATATATATATATATATATATATATATATATATATATATATTTTACAAAAAAACTAATAATAGAAAAAACTGCATAGCGCGGGATTCGATCCGGCGACCTTCGGATTACGAACCCGAGCGCTTACCGCTGCGCCACGAGGCTGTAGAAAATAATTAATCGTAGAGAGTATTTCACCACAACGGTTTCTTTTAACTGTCGATTTTCTCGACAACGGCTGAGAAGTGCATCTTGGTGCTTTGCCACATTACACCTCTGGCCATGAGCTTTTATTATGCGCAGCATGAATCGAATCTGAATTTCACAATTGGCGGCCTCCCCTTGTAAGTCTATTTAGGCTCTTCAATACTCTCCATTCCAATTGTGATCCAGCAGGAAGTTTTTCTTTAATGTTCCAACTTTTCAGACTGCCTTTATCCAATTTCTGTTTCCACATTGATTCTCTAGTTGTAGACTGACTTTCGGTTAGTGGACGTTCAGCTTTTATGAAGTCTTTCCTAGATTTAAGTCTTGCCTCCGCTGGCTGATGTGCGTACAGGGGATGTCTTGTATCTTCGCACTGCCTGCTTCGTTCGGCCATCGCCAACGTTTGCCGTCTGATCTGTGGGGGGGCTATTCCAGATCACGGTTTGTAGGCATCAGGCATCCCGTGATTAATCGACGTGAGTCATTCAGTGCTGCGTCCAGCTTCTGAGCATGTGTCGATCTTCTCCAGACGGGGCATGCATATTCAGCTGGAGCAAAGCACAATGCCAGGGATGATGCACGTAGAGTTTCAGGGTTTGCTCCCCAGTTTGAGTTGGTAAGTTTACGGATTATGCCGTTCCGTGTGTTGACTTTCGCTCTAGTTTTCTCTATGTGTTTCTTGTAAGACAATGTTCGATCTAACGTGACTCCAATATAAACTGGGTTTGGGCAGTGTTGAAGTTTAACTGAGTTCCATTCCAATTGTAATTCCCTGTTTGCTTCCTTGTTGTTTAGATGAAATAAACAAGTCTGCGTCTTTGCTGGATTAGGTCGAAGCTGGTTCCCGTTGTAATATTCAGTTAGTTCTTCTAAGGCATCTGTTAGGTTTCTCTCAATCTGTTTGATTAATCTAGATTGGCGTGCAATGGCTACATCGTCAGCATAGATAAAGCTTCTTGTCGTCGGTCCAACTGGTTGGTCATTTGTATACAGATTAAAAAGTAGGGGGGACAGAACACTACCTTGTGGGAGCCCGTTCTTCTGGTTCCTCCAGCGACTTCTTTGTTCTTGAAATTCCACATAGTATCTTTTGTTGGAGATCAGTGATCTCACAACTTCATTAAGGTGGTCATTTTTAAAAAATTTTCCCAGGAGGATATTGTGGTTTATCGTGTCGTAAGCTGGTGATAAATCGACAAACACCACGGCAGTTTTTTCTCCCTTCTCAAAACCGTCCTCTATGTATTGTGTTAGGCAGAGGACCTGGCCAGTGCAACATTTACCTGGTCTGAATCCTGCTTGTTGTGGAATGATTTGCCTTTCTAGTTGTGGTGCTATTTTATTCAAGATAAGACGTTCATATAGCTTGAAAGGGCAGCACAGCAGCGATATTGGACGATAGTTCTTAGCATCATCTCTTGGTTTACCTGGCTTTGGGATTACGAACCCGAGCGCTTACCGCTGCGCCACGAGGCTGTAGAAAATAATTAATCGTAGAGAGTATTTCACCACAACGGTTTCCTTTAACTGTCGATTTTCTCGACAACGGCTGAGAAGTGCATCTTGGTGCTTTGCCACATTACACCTCTGGCCATGAGCTTTTATTATGCGCAGCATGAATCGAATCTGAATTTCACAATTGGCGGCCTCCCCTTGTAAGTTCTAGGGGACTGATGACCACAGATGTTATGTCCCATAGTGCTCAGAGCCATTTGAACCATCAAAACGGTTTTCGCTTTTAACTTTCCATTCGTTCGTTTCCGGTACAGATATCCTTACCTCAAATTGATACAGTCATCCTTCTCCATCATCTTTGTAACATCCTCACAGATTCATCTAGTATATACGTACATTTGCAGGCGCCGGTGCCTGTAACTTTGAGCCGAGCGGCGTCGTTGGAAGACGTTTCCGGGCATGGGTTCCTATGTGAAACGTGATCTACTAAGTCCCGTCCACAACCTCTCGAAGTGTCTCACGTGGGTTGTGAAACACCCTGTATACTTCGTTATGCATCACAGTGTGGTTTAGTGTTCAAATTCCAAATCCGTGATCGCCAGTCAGGTCTAGCGGGCTACTGGTAAAGCGTGTGCCGGGAACCCGTGAGGTTGTGGGCTCGATTCCCAGTTGCACCGCAGAAGTAAACTCAATTAACAATATAGCAAATGAAACAGCTTAATTTTTCAAACTCCTCCACAGAATAGAAGGAGTTACACATGAGGAAATTTTTCAGTTTAGATTTGAAAGAACGTGGATTACTGCTAGAGTTTTTAATTCTTCTGGTGTCTTTTTGAAAATGGATGCAGCAGTATAGTCAAGGAAGTGCGATCCAAATGCAGATTGAATTTCTCCCTAGTATTAACTGCTACTTCTTGGGAATAAGTTGCCATTGTTAACAAGAGTATATATATATATATATATATATATATATATACAGAGAGAGAGAGAGAGAGAGAGAGAGAGAGAGAGGCCAATGTCAGAATACCCAGACTAGTGAACGGGTTCGACAAGAGGTTCGCGAACGTACACCTCTTGTTACTCGAACTGCCCGTTTCTGAGCCAAAACTATCCTTTGAGAATGGGCAGAGTTACCCAAAATCCAATAACTCGCAGACAAAGCGCTATGAGCTTATTTAGGAGCCCTGATTTCACTTACCGTGCCTTGGCGGCTCTTACGGGCGACGCACGTTCATTGCAGTGGATTCGTTCTTACAGTGTATCAGTAATGTTCTAAGCTTTCTCAGTAGCATTTCATAAACTTCGTCTTTCCTCCGGGAATTCTGATTTGAGTTCACGCTACAATTCCGTGTTGGTAAGACATGCTAGTAACAAATCTAGTGGCGCACTTTTAAATTGCTTCTCTTTTCCTTTAATGCTACATGGTGGATATCCCAAAAACTCGAGCATTACTCGAGAGTGGTTCGCGCTACTATTGTGTACATTCCTCCCGTTATAGATGAGCTCCAGTTTCCTAAAATGCTCCCAACAAAGCCAAGAAAGGCAGGAGAAGTAAGCTACTAACTCACAGGCGTATATCATATATTATTTTGGAACATATATTGTGTTCGAACATTGTCAGTTACCTTGAAGAGAATGGTCTATTGTGTTTCACAGGAACGACGTTTTCTAAACCCATGTTTAGAATACGTCATTCTGGTGAAACACAACTAACTCTTCACCCACACGAAATGTTGAGTGCTGTCGACAAGGGATTTCAAGTTGATTCCGTATTTCTGGATTTCCAGAAGACTTGATACCGTATCTCACAAGTGGCGTGTAATCAAGTTGCGTGCTTATGGAATATCGTCTGAGTTATGCGAGTGGATTCGTGATTTCCTGTTAGAGGGATCACAGTTCGCAGTCACTGAGTAAAACAGAAATAATTTGTGGCGTTCCTCATGGTAGTGTTATAGGCCCTCTGCTGTCCCTTATCATAATAAACGATTTAGGAGACAATCTGAGCTGCTGCCTTACGTCGTTTTGTCGATGGTGCTGTCGTGTATTGTATAGTAAAGACATCAAAAGATTAAAACCAATTGCAATACGATTTATATAACATAATAGTGTTGTTGTTGTGGTCTTCATTCCAGAGACTGGTTTGATGCAGCTCTCCATGCTGCTCTATCCTGTGCAAGCTTCTTCATTGCCGAGTAACTACTGCGGCCTACATCCTTATGAATCTGCTTAGTGTATTCATCCTTTGGTCTCCCTCTACGATTTTTACCCCCCACGCTGCCCTCCAGTACTAAATTGGTGATCCCTTGATGCTTCAGAACATGTTCTTCTAGACAAGATGTGCCACAAATTCCTCTTCTCCCCAACTCTCTTCTTGTCTAAACTATATATCGTCCACGTTTCACATCCATACATGGGTGCACTCCATACAAATACTTTGAGAAAAGACTTCCTGACAAATCTATACTCGATGTTAACAATTTCTCTTCTTCACAAACGCTTTTCTTGCCGTTGCCATTTTACTGTACATTTTATATCCTCGCTACTTCGACCATCATCAGTCATTTTGCTCTCCAAATAACAAAACTCATCTACTATTTTCTCATATCCTAATCTAATACCCTCAGCATCACTTGATTTAATTAGACTACATTCCATTATCCTCGTTTTGCCTTTGTTGGTGTTCATTTTATGGCCTCCTTTCAAGACACTGTCCATTCTGTTCAACTGCAATTCCAGTTCCTTTGCTGTCTCTGACGGAATGAGAATATCATCGGCAAATCTCAAAGTTTTTATTTCTTCTCCATGGATTTTAATTCCTACTCCGAATTTTTCTTTTGTTTCCTTTACTGCTAGCTCAATGTATAGATTGAATAACCTTGGGGATAGGCTACAACCCTGCCTCACTCCCTCATCAACCACTGCTTCCCTTTTACGCGCCTCGACTCTTGTAACTGCTATCTAGTTTCTGAACAAATTGTAAATAGCCCTTCGCTCCCTGTATTTAGCCCCTGCCACCTTTAGAATTTCAAAGAGAGTATTCGAGTCAACATTGTCAAATGCTTTCTCTAAGTCTACAAATGCTAGAAACGTAGGTTCACATTTCCTTAATCTATCTTCTAAGATAAGTCGTAGGGTCAGTATTACCTCACATTTGTACGGAATCCAAAGCGATCTTCCCCTATGTCGGCATCTACCAGTTTTTCCATTCGTCTGCAAATAATTCGTGTCAGCTGTGACTTATCAAACTGATAGTTCGGTAATTTTCACATCTGTCAACACCTGCTTCCTTTGGCACTAGAATTATCATATTGTTCTTGAAGTCTGACGGTATTTCGCCGTCTGATACATCTTGGTCACCTGATGGTAGAGTTTCGTCACGGCTGGCTATCCCGAGGCTGTCAGTAGTTCTAATGGAATGTTGTCTACTCCAGTGGCCTTATTTCGACAACATATTAGTATGGTGCTAAAATTTACAGTTGACCTTAAATAACGTAAAGCGCGAGTTCACCCATAGGAGTGGTAAAAGTGTTGGTTAAACGTCGATTGCACGTAAATCAACCAAATTTAAAGGCAGTAAATTCAATTAAATAGCTAGGCATTACAATTATTTGTCGACAGACCGTTCTCTTCAAGGTAATTGATAATGCTCGAACACAATATACGTTCCAAAATAATAGATGATACGTGCCTGTAAGTTAGTAGATTATTGCTGTTTCCTTTCTTGGCTTTGTTGGGAGAATTTTAGGTAACTGCCGCTCATTCGTAATAGGGACAACATACAGAATAGTAGCGCGAGCCACTCTCAAGTAATGTGCGAGTGGCATCTTCACCATATCGCATTAGTGGAAAACAGAAATAATTTACAAGTGCACCTTTAGATTTGTTACTGATATGTTATACCAACACGGAGTTGTAGCGTGAACTCAAATCGGAATCCACGGGGGGAGGGGGGGGGGGGGAGGACGAGATTCTTGAAACGCTGTTGAGCAAAAAGAAGCACGTAGAGAATGTTATGGGAAAGCCGAATCAAAGAGAAATACATAGATCTACAGGAGAGACTGAAATGAAATGATCGTATGGCATTGTTGGCCGGGAGGCCCCATTCGGGGGAATTCGGCCGCCGTATTGTAAGTCCTTTCTAGTTGGCGCCACTTCGGCGACTTGCGAGTCAATGATAATGAAAATGATGATAAAGGACACACAACGCCCAATCCTTTGCCGGGAATCGAACCAGGACCCCTGCGTGGTAAACGGCAACGCTACCGCTACGCTACGGAGGTGGACACTGAGGAGACTGCCTGTATTATACTTTTCCGTCCTCTTTTAGAGTACTTTGTCCTCCGGCTGTCTATCCATCTGTTGCTAAGACCTCTTTTTGCCAGGAACAGGTTGAAGCATGAAGTTCACATCTATTCATACCCTTAGTTCTACAGTCCCTTGGCAGTGTAAAAAATTTAAGTTTCTAAGTCAATGCAGTCAAAAAACAAGGGCATTTGCGTCACATATTTTGATACTGACTATCCATGAACATAATTAAGTTTGTACGGAATCCTCAGAGCGTGAGTCCTCCTTGCACTTGTTCAGTTTTTTTTCACATTCTTCTTAAAATTGCCGACTTTTCTTCTATTCTGGAAAGAGGTATACCTGCGGGCGACCTTGTCGGTGACTCATAAGGACAGGGGCAAGAATGTCGAACACAAGCCGGCTGGTGCGTGCCGACACAAACAGAACGCAGTGGGGGAGGCAGGCGCATACCTGGCAGTTCCAAGCGAGCGAAAACACCCACACACGTGTCCCCTGCTCTCGCAGCTGAGCGCGAACTCCACCTCCTAGCGACCCAGCTCGCTCTGTTCCACCACGGGACCCAGAGGGGGACAGATAGCGGCGGCCAGCTTGATTCCATGTTCCTTCACTTGCAGAAGGCGTTCCATACAGTTTTGATTGATTGCGTTGGGTGGTGGGGGAAGGGGGGGGGGGGACCAAAAAGCGAGGTCATCGGTCCCGTCGGATTAGGAAAGGATGGAGAAGGAAGTCTTTCAAAGGAACAATCCCGGCATTTTCCAGGAACGATTTAGGAAAAGCACGGAAAAGCTAAATCAGGATGGCCTGACGCGGTTTTGAACCGTTGTACTCCCGAACGGGAGTCCAGAGTGATAACCACTGTCCCACCTCGCTCGGTACATACAGTTCCACACTGCCGCCTACATCCACATCTACACCTATACACTGCGAACCTCCATGAAGTGCATGGTAGAGGGTACGTCCCACTGTACCATTTATTAGGGGTTCTTCCAGTTCCATTCTCTTATGGAGCGCTGGAAGAATGACTTTTGGCTGCCTCTGTGCGTGAAGCAGTTATTCTAATCCTATCGTCACGATCTCTATGTGAGCGATACGTAGGTGATTGAAATATATTTCTGGGATCACTATTTAAATCCAGTTCTCGAAACTTCGTTGGTAGACTTTCTCGGGGTAGTTTACGAGGGGCGTTTAAAAAGTTCGTGCAAAAATAGAAACTACTTACGTGTTTGGGTAAACCTTTTTTATTTTTCGACATAGTCTCCTTTTAATACATTTCGTGCAACGCTGATCTAATTTGTTGATCCCTTCCGAATAATTGGAATTGTCCAAGTCTGCAAAATAGCTATTAGTTGCTGCAATCACCTCCTCGTTTGAATAAAATCTTTGTCCCACCAGCCGTTTCTTCAAATTGAGGACAAAATAGTAGTCCGAGGAAGCCACGTCTGGAGAATAGGAGGAATATGAAACGAGTTGGAATCCTATTTCCATTAATTTTGAGACCACAACAGCTGAGGTGTGTGCTGGTGCACTGTCGTGATGGAAAAGAACTTTTTTGCAGTCCAATCGCCGGCGTTTTTCTTACAGGTCGGTTTTTAAACGGTCCAATAACGATGAATAATATGCACCTGTAACAGTTTTACCCTTTTCCAGATAGTCGATGAGGATTATCCCTTGCGAATCCCAAATCCGGTCGAAGGAATGGTCTTCGACTCTTTTGGTGCAGATTCCCCCTTGGTAACCCATTGTTTAGATTGTTGTTTGGTCTCTGGAGTATAGTAATGTATCCATGTTTCATCCACCGTGACGATAGAACGCTTAAAGTCCCGCGGATTCTCCCTGAACAGCTGCAAACCATCCTTGCAACACTTCACACGATTCTGTTTTTGGTCAAGCATGAGAAATCGCAGAACCCATCTTGCGGATAGCTTTCTCATGGCCAAATGTTTGTGCAAAATATTATGTACCCGTTCATTCGAGATGCCCACAGCACTAGCAATCTCACACAACTTAACTCATCTGTCATCCATCACCATATCAATGATTTCTGGAGTCGTAACCCCCACAGGGCGTCCAGAACGTTCAGCATCACTTGTGCCAATATGGCCACTCCGAAAATTTTGAAACCACTTATAAAATGTTCCAATCGAAGGTGCAGAGTCACCGTAATGTTTACCAAGTTTCTCTTTAGTCTCCTGAGACGTTTTGCCTTTGATAAAGTAATGTTTAATCACCACACGAAATTCTTTTTCGTCCATTTTTTGACAATCACTCGACTTCCTTGATTCACACGAATTCCAAACACAAAGAAATAGGCCAATATGGCTGAAACTTGGTGTGCGTTCTTTCCAAAGATGCTACTAACTAAGTATGACATCGATACGCGCCGGTGGTGCCACCTCTAGGACTTTGCACGGACTTTTCAAACGCCCCTCGTACGTCTATCTTTAAGAGTATTCCAGTTCAGTTTCTTCAGCATCTCAGTTGTACTCCCCAACTGATCAGACAAAACTTTGACGATTCGTGATGTTCCCCTCTGTGTATATGTTCAATATCCCCTGTTAGTCCTATTTGGTACCGGCCCCATACACTTAAGAAGTATTCTAGGATGGGTCGCACTAGTGATTTTAAAGCAATCTCCTTAGTAGACTGATTGCAAATGCGTTTCTTCCTGACTGCTTCGATCCAAAGGTTTCAGTATGTCATGTGAGATAAGTACGAGTTGGATTTTGCATGATCGATGTCTTCGGGATAGAATCTACCACTTACACCCGTGTAATGGATATACTGGAATGAATGCCGCCACAGAATGGCATTATAAGCGGCGGATCATGTGCCGCTGGTTCGGGCTACAGTACATAAAAATATTTTTATTGCTAGTCTTCAAGTTTTCTAATGGGTTCTGATACTTTTTGTTAATTTAATAAAAGTAAATACTATAATGTTCTATGTTATGTAAATATAACCGCGCTGTTTCTGATGAGTTCGTTCGTTCATTGGTTTAATCTACAAGCCAGGTTGCACCATTTGCACTAAGATTTTTGAACATAATCGTTTTAAGTTTCTTATTTCACGTTTTGTAAATATTCCGCTTGGCGAATAGGAACAGTGGTCAAGTAAGGATGTGTAACGCACTGTTTGTAATGGAACTTTTATACGTCAATGTTCTAGCAATTTCCTTTTTTGCCTTATACACTGAAACGCCGCCCGCATCTCGTGGTCGTGCGGTAGCGTTCTCGCTTCCCACGCCCGGGTTCCCGGGTTCGATTCCCGGCGGGGTCAGGGATTTTCTCTGCCTCGTGATGGCTGGGTGTTATGTGCTGTCCTTAGGTTAGTTAGGTTTAAGTGGTTCTAAGTTCTAGGGGACTGATGGCCATAGATGTTAAGTCCCATAGTGCTCAGAGCCATTTGAACCATTTGAACTGAAACGCCAAAGAAACTGTTGTAGGCATGGGTATTCAAATACAGAACAGAATACGGCGGTGCGGTCGGCAACGCCTATACAAGACAACAAGTGCCTGACGCAGTTGTTAGATCGGGTACTGCTGCTACAATGGCAGGATATCAAGATTTAAGTGAGTTTGAACGTGGTGTTATAGTCCGCGCACGAGCGATGGGACACAGCAACTCCGATGTAGCAGTCAACTGCGGATTTTTCTGTTCGACCATTTCACGAGTGTATCGTGAACATCAGGAATCCGGTAAATATCAAATCTCCGACGTTGCTGCGGCCGGAGAAAGTTCATCCAAGAACGGGACCAACGACTATTGAAGAGAATCGTTCAACGTGACAGAAGTGCAACCCTTCCCCAAATTGCTTGAGATTGCAGTGCTGGGCCATCAACAAGTGTCGGCGTGTGAATCATTCAACGAAACATTACCGATATGGGCTTTCGGAGCCGAAGGCCTACTCGTGTACCCTTGATGACTGCACGGCAGAAAGCTTTACGCCTCGCCTGGGCCCGTCAACACCGACGTTGGACTGTTGACGACTGGAAATATGCGCGGTCGGACGAGTCTCGTTTCAAACTTTATCGATCGGATGGTCGGGTATGGAGACAACCTCATGACTCTATGGACCCTGCCCGTCAGCAGGGGCTGTTCAAGCTGGCGGAGGCTCTGTAATGGTGTGGGGCGTGTGCTGTTGGAGTGATAGGGCACCCCTGATACGTCTAGATATGACTATGACAGGTGACACATACGTAAGCATCCTGTCTGATCGCCTGTATCCATTCGTGTCCATTGTGCGTCCCGACTTACTTGGCCAATTTCAGCAGGGCAGTGCGACATCCAGCACGTCCAGAATTGCTACAGAGTGGCTCCAGGTACACTGTTCTGAGTTTAAACACTTCTGCTGGCCACCAAACTTCCCAGACAGGAACTTTACGGGGCATATATGGGATACCTTGCAACGTGCTGTTCAGAAAAGATCTCCACTCCCTCGTACCCTTATGGATTAGTGGACAGCGCTCCAGGATTCATGGGGTCAGTTCCCTCCAGCACTACTTCGGACATTAGTGGAGTCCATGCCACGTCGTGTTACGACAATTGTGCCTGCTCGCGAGGGGCCCACACGATAAAGAGGCAGGTGAACAAGTTTCTTTGGCTCTTAAGTTTAACATGTCCGCGGATTTCAAGTTTTTATTTATACTAAGACACAGCAACATTACTAGCATACGGACAAAGGAGCAAATGCTCGTTGTAATAGAGCTAACGTATGAATTCCACGCCCGGCCGCTTCTTAAACAGTGTGATATGCGAGCCAGATACAGGCGACAACTGCGGCGCGGGATTAGCCGAGCGGTCTAAGTCGCTGCAGTCATGGACTGTGCGGCTGGTCCCGGCGGAGGTTCGAGTCCTCCCTCGGGCATGGGTGTTTGTGTTTGTCCCTAGGATAATTTAGGTTAAGTAGTGTGTAATCTTAGGGACTGATCACCTTAGCAGTTAAGTCCCATAAGATTTCACACACATTTGAACATTTGAACAGCCGCCAACTGCCGCTTGAGCGCGCTGCGATCGCGTATACCAAGTTGAGGCACAAGCAGCATCGTTTCTGAGAGTTCAGCAGCACCTTGAACTCGGCACGCTCAATGTCGACGTTCGACAGCACGTTGTGTGTGCCGACGGCTTAAGAGGAAGGAAGCATTTCATGAGTTCGCTTCAGAATTGTTACAGTGATTCGTAGGGTAGTAGACCGCTATTCTGCGAATCCAAAGCTTTCCACCTCGCTGGCACACACTATAGGTGACTCCCTCGAAGGACGGCAAAATATTGAAACGTTTATCTATTTTGTGTAACTTGTAAATAAGTAGTTGCCACTATTAAAGTTCCAACACTCGTAGACGTAGACATGCCTAAAGCCGTCAGCACACGGACCGTGCATCAGAACGTTGAGCGAGTCGAGTTTCTAACGTAATAGCGTGGAATAGCACGTTGGGGAGTCTTTCCGAACATGCAAACCAATACCTGTCAGATATTCTGAATGTGCGTTTGAACGTTGACCAATGAGATGGCAGAATGCCGCTACGTCACATGCACGCCATCTCCCTTCGGTGCACAGTTATGAGGCTCTGGAGCTCTCGAAAACCCATCGTTAAATGTGTGATACGTTGTAATGAAATGACGAGAAACGTCATATTCATCGTAAAAGAAATATTGTAACTTGTGTATTATGACAGTATGCATTTCAAGGTAACGGCCCGTTGAGGATCGATTAGAAATGCACTGTTCTTGGTACAGTTTGTCATATCTAAATTTCAATTGGTAATATAGCTGTGACTGAAGTGTTTATCATAGTAACATGCTAGGTACTGTCATCCAACAACCGTTGTCACTTTAGCCCCCTTCTCTTGCTTTCCTAGACTTCGATAAAGCATTTGATCGTGTTAATCACGACTTTTTGCTTCGGATTCTGGAGGCAGTTGGTTTTACTGTTGATACACGGCGAGTGCTCTCAAATCTGTTTACGGATATTCCAGCTTCGGTAGTTGTTAAAGGCCAACTGAGGCCCCAATAAATATCCGTCGGGGATTACCTCAAGGAAGCCCGCTGTCAATGACTTTGTGTTGTCTCTGGAGCCCCTACTTCGGATGCTAGCATCCCAGCTGAAAGGTTGGACGCTTTCCGGAGGGACTATAGCCGTTCGTGCATACGCGGAGACGTGATGGTTCTACTCCGCAATTCTGCGGAGATACCTCGACTGAAGGCTGTAACCGATAATTATTGCTGGAGTTCAGGTGCACCACTTAATGAAGGTTTGCGAGGTTTTGATGGGGCCGTTGTTCCATGGGCTACTGCAGTGGATCGACATCTTTCGGTAACATCGGTTTGCGAGGTTTTGATGGCGCCGTTGTTCCATGGGCTACTGCAGTGGATCGACATCTTTCGGTAACATCACTGTTCGTTGTCCACTCAAAATGGCGACGCTCAACTGGAAGTCAGTAAAGGAAAAAATCAGGGACCTATACTGGAACATGAAAGACGTTCTCTTACTCTGCTCCAGAAAGTTCGAATTTATTTATTTAATCGTGTCTGAGCTACATCTGTAATTAATTAATCCGCTATATATGCTAGATTACAAATACAAGTAAATGATAGTTATTCATTCATATATACATTCATGATCTTCACATATTGTAAGTCGTCATTACTGTCTAAAGCAAGGCTCATATCTCTCTCCAGTGTTCGGCACACTTCACTGCAGCCTCGTTGGCCAACCACAGGTCTTGGAAAGTGCATGGGGCCAGCAAAGATGGACATGTCAGCAGGTGTGTCACGGTTTGTTTTCCTCCACATTGGCAGGGCTCTTCTTCGGCGTATCCCCACTTGATCAGGTTATCCTGTGATCTTCCCATTTGACATCTAACAAGGGGAGGCCGCTAATTGTGAAATTCAGATTCAATTCATACTGCGCATGATAAAAGCTCATGGCCAGAGGTGTAATGTGGCAAAGCACCAAGATGCACTTCTCAGCCGTTGTCGAGAAAATCGACAGTTAAAAGAAACCGTTTGCGGTGCAATACTCTCAACGATTAATATTTATCGACAGCGTTGTAGCGCAGCGGTAAGCGCTCGGGTTCGTAATCCGAAGGTCGCCGGATCGAATCTCGCGCCGTTGCAACAATTATGCATATAATAAGTTGTTGAAGGTCGTTTGTCGTGGAAAAACTGGCGACTTCGAACATCATTATGTTTTCCGCAAACAAAGTTGTATTTCACAAATGTTATTAATTGTCTTCACAATGTTAACCACGTGTAGTTAACGGAAGACGTAGAAACGATATTCCGAAACGAATACGTATAGCGTAAGTCAAACGTTCGAATTAGAATAGAGACCCCACGAACACAAATTTGCTGTGGCTGGTATGAAATATAAACTCCGTTACTCGCTCGTTACACTTGAAGGACAGATGTTGAATGGGCCGAAACGAGCCGCCGCGTAACAGCGTAGTTGCCTGTTAACTTCGAAAGAAGGTAGATGCGGTCCCTAGCGCAACTTATAACATCGTCAAAAATCAGTGCGGACCTGAGAGCTTTGGTACACCCTGTTTTATATATATATATATATATATATATATATATATATATATATATATATATATATATATATATATATATGAATTGCTTATGCATTTTGGTGAAGGCGGATCGATCTCCAATTGTACCGCCTCCATTTTTCCGTTGAATTACAAAAACCTAATAATAAAAAATGTTGCATGGCACGAGATTCGATCCGGCGATCTTCCGATTACAAACCCGAGCGCTTACCGCTGCGCCACGACGCTGTATAAAACTATTAACCGTAGAGGGCATTTGACCGCAACGGTTTATTTTAACTGTCGATTTTCTCGACAACGGCTGAGAAGTGCATCTTGGTGCTTTGCCACATTACACCTCTGGCCATGATCTTTTATTATGCGCAGTATGAATCGAATCTGAATTTCACAATTGGCGGCCTCCCCTTGTAAGTCTATTTAGGCTCTTCAATACTCTCCGTTCCAATTGTGATCCAGCAGGAAGTTTTTCTTTAATGTTCTAACTTTTCAGACTGCTTTTATCCAATTTCTGTTTCCACATTGATTCTCTAGTTGTAGGCTGACTTTCGGTTAGTGGACCTTCAGCTTTTATGAAGTCGTTCCTAGATTTAAGTCTTGCCTCCGCTGACTGATGTGCGTACAGGGGATGTCTTCTATCTTCGCACTGCCTGCTTCTTTCTGCCATCGCCAACGTTTGCCGTCTGATCTGTGGGGGGGCTATTCCAGATCACGGTTTGTAGGCATCAGGCATCCCGTGATTAATCGACGTGAGTCATTCAGTGCTGCGTCCAGCTTCTGAGCATGTGTCGATCTTCTCCAGACGGGGCATGCATATTCAGCTGGAGCAAAGCACAATGCCAGGGATGATGCACGTAGAGTTTCAGGGTTTGCTCCCCAGTTTGAGTTGGTAAGTTTACGGATTATGCCGTTCCGTGTGTTGACTTTCGTTCTAGTTTTCTCTATGTGTTTCTTGTAAGACAATGTTCGATCTAACGTGACTCCAATATAAACTGGGTTTGGGCAGTGTTGAAGTTTAACTGAGTTCCATTCCAATTGTAATTCCCTGTTTGCTTCCTTGTTGTTTAGATGAAATAAACAAGTCTGCGTCTTTGCTGGATTAGGTCGAAGCTGGTTCCCGTTGTAATATTCAGTTAGTTCTTCTAAGGCATCTGTTAGGTTTCTCTCAATCTGTTTGATTAATCTAGATTGGCGTGCAATGGCTACATCGTCAGCATAGATAAAGCTTCTTGTCGTCGGTCCAACTGGTTGGTCATTTGTATACAGATTAAAAAGTAGGGGGGACAGAACACTACCTTGTGGGAGCCCGTTCTTCTGGTTCCTCCAGCGACTTCTTTGTTCTTGAAATTCCACATAGTATCTTTTGTTGGAGATCAGTGATCTCACAACTTCATTAAGGTGGTCATTTTTAAAAAATTTCCCAGGAGAATATTGTGGTTTATCGTGTTGTAAGCTGGTGATAAATCGACAAACACCACGCCAGTTTTTTCTCCCTTCTCAAAACCGTCCTCTATGTATTGTGTTAGGCAGAGGACCTGGCCAGTGCAACATTTACCTGGTCTGAATCCTGCTTGTTGTGGAATGATTTGCCTTTCTAGTTGTGGTGCTATTTTATTCAAGATAAGACGTTCATATAGCTTGAAAGGGCAGCACAGCAGCGATATTGGACGATAGTTCTTAGCATCATCTCTTGGTTTACCTGGCTTTGGGATAGCTACTACCTTGGCCTTCAACCATAGCTTAGGTATCGTCTTGTTTGACCAGCAGAGATTATAGAGTTCCAAAAGCCATTCCTTAGCTATGGGCTCTAGGTTCTGTATAAAGTCATTAATGACGTCGTCGGGACCCGCGGCCGTCCTGGGTTTCGAGGAACTTCCAGTTCTGTTGAAGTGAAGTATGGCTCAGGTGGTATTTCAGTCACTTGTGGCCTCTTATATGAGGTGGCAGTCTTACTGTTCCTGGTTGGTTTACCATTCAAAAGGAGCTGATGTGCGATTTGGTTAGCTGTTACGGAAACCTGATCCTTGGGGGCTGCCGGGTCGCTGGTCAATCGCTTTATGAGGTTCCAAGCTCTTCTGCTACTGTGCTTCATGTCAAGACTCCCCAACGTATGTTTCCAGGACTCTTGTCTGTCTTTGCTTATAGTTTCAATTAGCTGATCCCCAAGTTTTATGGTTTCTTCACTGAAAGGGTCCATGCTGTACTGCTCCAGGTATTCGTTATATATTTGTTTTGTGGTGTCACCGCCAGACACCACACTTGCTAGGTGGTAGCTTTAAATCGGCCGCGGTCCATTAGTACATGTCGGACCCGCGTGTCGCCACTGTCAGTGATCGCAGACCGAGCGCCACCACACGGCAGGTCTCGAGATGCGGACTAGCACTCGCCCCAGTTGTACGGACGACGTAGCTAGCGATGCACACTGACGAAGCCTCGCTCCTTTGCCGAGCAGATAGTTAGAATAGCCATCAGCTAAGTCCATGGCTACGACCTAGCAAGGCGCCATTAGCCTTACATAGCAATTGATACTTATCGTATAAAGCATGTCTCATCAAGAACGATGTATACAAATGATGGATTAAAGTTAAGTATTCCAGAAGCTACGTACTTTTCTTTATAGCATTCATTACGTATCCTGTTTCAGACCTCACGCCATCCTGCGTGAGCATATAGCGTGCATTGCGGTCCCCTCAAATCACACTGTGTCGGCACTTCTGTCGACACATCATGTTTCATGTCGTTGGAAACTCCAGGAATGTAGAGTGTTCTGCAGCCTCTAGGTATGCTGAGTCTTGCTGATCTTTTAACAGCTTGGACGAACTTTCCGTAGTTTTCAGTGTTTGATGGTAAATTTACGATTTCCATGTCTAAGGTGTCCGCAAATTTTTTCCAGTTGGCCCTTTTGAAGTTAAAACGTCTTTTAAAGGGTACTTTTTGCGGTAGTATTACTGGTCTAAACTTTAGCATGATTGGTCTGTGTTGGGTCTTTGGGATAGGGTTGAGAACGAATTTGTTGCATGACCCGGACAAGGTTTTGGAAACAAATATGAGGTCTGGGTTATACCCTCTCTTCCATCTTGCACTGTTGAATGACGCAGGCTGCTTCTGATCATGGATGAGATTCAGCTCCTGTTCTTCTGCTCAGCTTTCCAGTAGTTCTCCATCCTCATTTGTGTCTTGATAGCCCCACACTCTATTGTGACAGTTAAAGTCTCCCATTATTAGCTGTGGGTGAGAGACATGTTGGCTGAAAGGAAACCTTTCCCCTGGCGGTTTATATATTGATGACACCGTAAGGCTTCCGATAGTAACAGAAATGATTTCCGTGTTGTTAATGGTGTAAACCCCCCCATGAACCATGGACCTTGCCGTTGGTGGGGAGGCTTGCGTGCCTCAGCGATACAGATGGCCGTACCGTAGGTGCAACCACAACGGAGGGGTATCTGTTGAGAGGCCAGATTAAAGTGTGGTTCCTGAAGAGGGGCAGCAGCCTTTTCAGTAGTTGCAGGGGCAACAGTCTGGATGATTGACTGATCTGGCCTTGTAACATTAACCAAAACGGCCTTGCTGTGCTGGTACTGCGAATGGCTGAAAGCAAGGGGAAACTACAGCCGTAATTTTTCCCGAGGACATGCAGCTTTACTGTATGATTAAATGATGATGGCGTCCTCTTGGGTAAAATATTCCGGAGGTAAAATAGTCCCCCATTCGGATCTCCGGGCGGGGACTACTCAAGAGAACGTCATTATCAGGAGCAGTTTGGATTCCGTAGAAATGTTGGAACACGTGAGGCAATACTGACCTTACGACTTATCTTAGAAGAAAGATTAAGGAAAGGCAAACCTAGGTTTCTAGCATTTGTAGACTTAGAGAAAGCTTTTGACAATGTTGACTGGAATACTCTCTTTCAAATTCTGAAGGCGGCAGGGGTAAAATACAGGGAGCGAAAGGCTATTTACAATTTGTACAGAAACCAGATGGCAGTTATAAGAGTCGGGGGGCATGAAAGGGAAGCAGTGGTTGGGAAAGGAGTGAGACAGGGTTGTAGCCTTTCCCCGATGTTATTCAATCTGTATATTGAGCAAGCAGTAAAGGAAACAAAAGAAAAAATCGGAGTAGGTATTAAAATTCATGGAGAAGAAGTAAAAACTTTGAGGTTCGGCGATGACATTGTAATTCTGTCAGAGACAGCAAAGGACATGGAAGAGCAGTTGAACGGAATGGACAATGTCTTGAAAGGAGGATATAAGATGTACATCAACAAAAGCAAAACGAGGATAATGGAATGTAGTCAAATTAAGTAGGGTGATGCTGAGGGAATTAGATTAGGAAATGAGACACTTAAAGTAGTAAAGGAGTTTTGCTATTTAGGGAGTAAAATAACCGATGATGGTCGAAGTAGAGAGGATATAAAATGTAGACTGGCAATGGCAAGGAAAGCGTTTCTGAAGAAGAGAAATTTGTTAACATCGAGTATAGATTTAAGTGTCAGGAAGTCGTTTCTGAAAGTATTTGTATGGAGTGTAGCCATGTATGGAAGTGAAACATGGACGATAACTAGTTTGGACAAGAAGAGAATAGAAGCTTTCGAAATGTGGTGCTACAGAAGAATGCTGAAGATAAGGTGGGTAGATCACGTAACTAATGAGGAGGTATTGAATAGGGTGGGGGAGAAGAGAAGTTTGTGGCACAACTTGACTAGAAGAAGGGATCGGTTGGTAGGACATGTTTTGAGGCATCGAGGGATCACAAATTTAGCATTGGAGGGCACCGAGGAGGGTAAAAATCGTAGAGGGAGACCAAGAGATGAATACAGTAAGCAGATTCAGAAGGATGTAGGTTGCAGTAGGTACTGGGAGATGAAGAAGCTTGCACAGGATAGAGTAGCATGGAGAGCTGCATCAAACCAGTCTCAGGACTGAAGACCACAACAACAACAATGGTGTAAACTTAAATGTTGGATACTTTGAATCCAGGCCGAATAAACAGAGCACTTCCACATTGGTCGTGAGGGCACTCCTTCACCAAGGTTATCCCAGGAATATTTGGACGGCGTTGTGATGGCCCTCTGTGTGTCTCCTGGAGGCACAGGACGTCGCAGGAATGAATTTTACATGTGTTGGATATAAGTTCTTCTTTTTCAGATGATATGCCCTCGATGTTGAGAGATATGACTGTCAAACATGGCTCTGAAAAGGGCCTTTCCTTCGTTTTAGATTCTGAATACATGTCGTTTTAGACGTAGCTCAGTGTGTGGATGGATGTACCGGTATTTACCGTTGCCCAGGGGACGCCCGACTGTACTTGTACAATCTTCTGGGAGGCTCCTTCCTTGTCCCCCAGAAAGTTCGAATGCTGGATACATATGTCTTATGCAAAGCTTATTACGTGGCTCAAGTTTATCCGCCTCCCTCGATGATGGCGAATAAACCACAGGAATTGTCTGGTCGTTTCTTATGGAAAAGACATATCTCTTGCTTATGGTATGGGGTGGTCACGGAGCCTCGTTCTTTGGGGGGTTGGGCCTGGCTAATATACGAAGGAAGAGGTAGATGCTATATGTGGGTCGTACTGCTTTGACGATGACTCAAGAAACTCACACATTCACGTCTCGTTTATTTCTTTGTGTCTGTCCTGCAAGTCTTCAGCACCCTATTGGTGTTGGTCGCATAAATTATAAGTTAAAACATATTCGTGACTTCTGTCTTGCGGTGAGCTATTTAGGGGCTGACATTTTATGGAGACCCGTACTCACCATGAAATTCCTACAGACTCGTTGGAAAGCAGGCCCTTGCCCGAACCTCGTTGTAAAGGAACCGCCACGAACAAACTGGACGGCAGTTCGGTGCAATATCAGTCTTCCGATTTTTCCGGTGCGTGTAGCGTCCTCTTGATACAAGGTAGTAAATAACTTGATCCCAACGAAAGAGCGATTTTTCCGTAGTGAGCTTAGCGACATGGATTATGCAGTCGTTGTACGTCTACTGATACGATACGACATCGCTTTACATGTGGAGGTCATGTAGCAAATTGGTCTTGGATTAGGACGCAATTGGCCTCCCTTACTCGATCCTCTGAGACTTTATACACTACGGACATCATATTGCCTCCAGATTCTTCCTTCTTTTCACGGTCGAAAACCCATGCCGTTATGTGGTTCCTGGGACACTTCGTTCATTATGTTGTAGAAGGCGAGAGGGAAAATCTCATGGCCCTCATACAGTATATGACCCTGGCCTATTGGACATGCTTGCAGATGCCTCGATATCGAGACCTATTCGCCAACAGGTTCAATCTTGTTTTGCGTCGGCAAGGTGTTTGTTAATTTCAATTTTCTGATGATAGCTGTTTTCTTTATTATGTATCCCATCTGATTTGCTTTGCCTTGTTCTCTCCTACTTTACCTGCTTGTTTTGCTTTTGTGTTTTGACTCAATATCGCTCCAGTTCTAGTGTAAAATATGTATAGATGAAGTATATATACACATGAACGTATACAATCCTTAAAATAAGATTGAAATTTTTTCTAAAAATAATAAAAAAAGGATGACGCAGTGGTTGCCGTAATATAGAAAAAGACGCAATGAATAGCATCACAGATTCGTGACGAAATGTTTGAGAGCTCAGTGGTTCGTGTCCCGTTACATGTAATATTTTTTCTAACTTCTCGTTTTTAATAGGTTCTGGTACTTTCTTGTTAAGTTAGTATAGGTATATGCTATAATATTCGATGTTATGTGAGTATAAGTGCGCTCTTTTTGAGAAGTGAGGCAGGCCGTTGTGGCCGAGCGGTTCTAGGCGCTTCAGTCTGGAACCGCGCGACCGTCACGGTCGCAGGTTCGAATCCTGCCTCGGGCATGGATGTGTGTGATGTCGTTTGGTTATTTAGGTTTAAGTAGTTCTATGTTCTAGGGGACTGACCTCAGATGTAAAGTCCCATAGTGCTCAGAGCCATTTAAACGTTTGAGAAGTGAGCTTGTTCGATTGGCTTCATCCGCAGGACACCCTGCACAGCTTGCAGTAAGATATTTTTCACCTTTTGTCTTTAAAGTTTTCTAATTCGCATGTAGAGATTCTGCTAATAACTAGGGACAGTGATCAAATAAGAATGATCTTAAGGTTTTACTAAAAAGTTTGTATCGCAGTATTTGTAATGTCCTTAGTGACTGGACATGGTACTTTCTGTTTTGCCTTATAATATTTTCGCGGTTATTGAACTCTATATTTGTGTATACTACAGACAGAACCACCTTACTAGCATACGGATAAGGGAGGTTCAAATGGCTCTCAGCACTATGGGGCTTAACAGCTGTGGTCATCAGTCCCCTAGAACTTAGAACTACTTAAACCTAACTAACCTAAGGACATCACACACATCCATGCCCGAGGCAGGATTCGAACCTGCGACCGTAGCAGCCGCGCGGTTCCGGACTGCGCGCCTAGAACCGCTAGACCACCGCGGCCGGCGGATAAGGGAGGAAAGTACGTTTTAACAGAGCTAATACAGGAATTTTATCCCCCTTCATTTGGTAAACGAACAGTGCGATGTACGAGCCAGATACAGGTGCAGCGCGTTGCGATCGTGTATACCACGTTGGGGCCCACGTACCGTATGTACAAGTCGCATTGTGGCGCGCTCGACGTTCACGGCCCGTGTGCCGGCGGCTTTAGTCACAGCCTGGGGGACTGTTTCGAGAATGAAACTGAAAGCTCAAGGCCTGCCGTGGCCGGGATGCGCAGGTAGCGCGACCTTGGCTGCACATTCCTCGGCTTCCGCCCCCACATTCCGCTACGCAGCGGAGGGCCAGCCTCATTCCCGCATCTTTCTCACGGACTCGCCGGTAAGACGCCGAGCTTCTCTACCCTTGTAACTGCCGCCACCACCACCACCACCATCATCAAAACAGCAATTTGACATTGAGTTCTGCAAGAAGACCTCCCTCTTTTTTATTTGTATCCGTCAGAAATGTTTGGCGAAAGCCTACGAGTGTAAAAATAATTAGCTGCCCTATGACACATGGTACACAGGGTAAATAACATCCCACTTAGCAAAGAAAGCTACGAAAAAGAATCATAAACAGTACAACTCATATGAAACTTCCTGGCAGATTAAAACTGTGTGCGGGCCGAGACTCGAACTCAGGACCTTTGCCT